>NC_080607.1:4161975-4468916 GCF_027887145.1 Ammospiza caudacuta
CTAAACACTCCACCATGAAGCAATTCCCACCCCTCCTCCCTGAACTTTACTTGGCTTCTCCCAACATTTCTGATGTTTGCACATCACCCAAAAGTGACTGGATCATGCCAGGGAGGCCTTCTCTTGTGCAGAAGCCAGGGTGCAGACTCCCAGTGAAGAGTCTCCTTTATGCCAGTACCCCTGGAGAGCTTCAGGGAATCCAGCCATCTCCACATATCTCTTCTCCCCTCCTTCCTGCTCCTACTCCCCTCACAGCTATGCCAAGGACCAGTTCAGTTATTAGTTCACAACATGGTATGGTTTAAAACAAACCTCTTCTTACAAGGGCTTTTTTCTAAGACTGGCCAAGATTCACTGCAGGCAGCCCAAAGAGTGGTGTTGCTGCAAACAAAACCCTCCAATACTGCAGGACACTGTATTGACTTATTTATTATTTCTTCACAAATGAACTCTCCAATACTCATTACAAGCCATGGAATACAGTCAGCAAGAAAAAGGCCCCTTTCATCTACAGGAGGAACTTTCAAAATCCACATAAAATTATTTTGCCTTTGTGTATATGCCACTAAACCTGAGAATACCAACAAATACAAATTTCTATTTTGCTACTTCTATTTGCTACATTTGTTATTTCTATTTAGTAACTATGGGGTTGAGATGCTGCTCTCACTTATTTTTCGTAAGACCAGAACAAAGATTAGGCTGTGTCACAAATATGAGCTGTTCTTAACACAGAACAAGGAGAACATCACTCTGAATCACAATGAAGAAAGAATTGCCATAACAGTACATAACATTTGATCAAAAGATTTATGTTCACACACATATTCAGCATTTAATCCTCACACAGAGCTGGCAAAGTTGTTGTTTAGGGCATACACCAAAATGGTGTATGCTGCCCAAAGTTTCACCACTAGGTAAATTTTTGGAAGCCTCAAACAAGAGGTTTCGAGGAACAAATTCCAAATTAAAAATAAAACAGTAGTGCAACATTATATACTTCAGTGTTGTTAGTGAAACTCCGGACTATCAGTCTAGACTCCCCTGACTAACTTCCCCAGCATGTTAAGGATATGAACAGCTTAATCCTTTTTCACAGCTACATTGGGAAATTTCAGAGATTATTTGCCCATACATCAAGAATTTTGGCTTAAATGAACTAACAGAAAAAAGCTATCCTTTTGAAGAAGTACATAATTCTGAAGTGAACTCCAAAGCATAGAAAGCTTCTAGAAAACAAACAAAACAAAATAACAACACAATATTTTTGGGCTATAGCAAATACAGCCCCACAAAACAGCATGTGTAGACCATATCATGTCAGTTCTAACCAATGACAATATGCACCTCTTAGTCACCTCCTCTATATGCTTGCTGCACACTTTTGAACAAAGATGACTTCTTTCTGACCTAAGATTGTTGATTCCCCACCAATAACAACTCACAAACACCACTTAGAACACTGCCACCAATCAATAAGCCCAGCACACCTGTTCAAGGTTTGGATTTTTCTTTTTTTTTTTTTTCTTTCTCTCAGGGAATTTTCCTCCCATTTGTTGCCTACGAGGGACAAAAGATGTGGCCAAGATGGGGAGGAGGGGACAAGGGGTGTAGTTGGCTGCAGTCTCAGCTGGGGAGTGAGCTTGGTACGTGGGGGAGATTTTCTCTTGCGAAGTGCAGAGATACCAAGACTAATTTGGTGCTGAACTGCTGCTGCCCAAAGGCTTCACCACTGTGGAGTTTTGTCCTTCACTGCTTCTCCTAACCCTGGGTGAGCCTCTGCTCGTAAGAGCAGCTGTTGAACTGGGACCTTTTCAGCAACCAACCTCACTGGAAGAGACCCTCATCAAGTTGTTGAGTGCCTCAGGGGAAACCCAGGACCCCTCTCCCCCTCTGGAGGGAGCAGCTCCCTGCTGCCTGTGGGAGCCTGGTTACCACTGCTGGACCCCCATTGCTCCTGCCACAGCTTCGGGTTTTTTGCTCCACTTTGTTTGCCACCCAGGGTCTGCTCACCTCTGCTGTTCCAGCCTGCTGTTCTGAGGGTCCTGCCTGGCTGCTTCCCGTGAGTTCGCCAAAGAAGCCCCTTGTGCATCCCTTCCGCCAGCCCGGCCGCCATTGCCGTGCGCAGAGAGGCGGCCGAGCTCGCGCCACAGCGCCCCCTGCAGCCCCGGGGGAATCATTGCCCCACCCTGCCCGGCCGGGAGCCACCAGCGCCCCTGCTGGCTGTGCCCGGAACTGCACCGCAGGGGAAGGGGCCTGCAGCCGGGACAAGGCCGGCCCTGGGGCTCTGCGTCTGCTCGTCGGTGCTGCCGCCTTGGGGTTGGTTTGCCACGTTATACACACACACACACGCTAGCAAGGAACTGCTATTCCTCTTCTCCTATCTTTGCCTGAAAGCCCTGTAATTTCAAAGTTATAATAATTCAGAGGGAAGAGGGTCATAGTCTCCTTTCCATGGGAGGTTCCTGCCTTCTTTGGCAGACACCTGTCTTTTACACCAAGACAACACCTGAACACCTATTTCGAGGTTAATAATCTCAGTAATTATTAGGAACTACCATACTGCACAAAGAACAACATTAGCATGCATGTGTTTGCTAAATCTTCCATATCAAGCTTTCAGCATGAGATTTCTTCAGAGAGAGGATGAAGAAGTAAAATTCTGCAAATGTAAAGCATTTAGGTGTTAGAAAAGTAGAAAGAAATTACACTCACACAGAACAATCTATGTATTTAAATGCCTTAAATATGCAGTTGTTCTGCTATACCTCCACAAGCCAGGGACACAAAGAATTAATTATCATATACAAGACCACAGGGGAATGCAATTCTGACTCAAAACTAAATTTCTACTTGAAAAAGATAGAAAAAGAGTTGGGAAAACCTTCCAGTCTCTTGAGTGGATAAATCTGACAGATAACTCAAAGACCTCTCTGTGTTAATATCCCAAGGCACTTAAGTTTGTCCAATATCTGCACGTTTCTCAGTCAACTTAGAAACAGTGCTAGAAAGCTGCAATGAAAAAAACCCAAAAAACCCAACCAACCAAGACACCATCACCAAAGCTCAACTTGAAACCCTGGCCAGAATAGTGAAAAAAAACCAGTTACAATTCTTCTTATGACTAATCATTGGAAACTGTGTCACTTCTGCATTTCCTGACTTCTCAATTTGACAACTCATCATATTTTAAAACAGACATATAATCCCTCATCTGCTGCACTACAATTCTAGAAAGGCAATCTAATAACTTAAATATGACTAGACAACCTGATAACTCATAGTTAGCATCAACAGAAAATTGATGCCATGGAACAACAAAGAGAATTTCTAAAGGCTGTACCTTGATAGGTTTATTAAAATCTCCACCACAGAAAGTTTGCAAGGGAACAACTGAACTTCCTCCAGCATGGATTTAAGTTGTTCTTGATGACCTTAAAAATATGACAGCATAATGTCACATGAGGAATACAGCATGCAACTCACAAGGAATGATGACATGAGGGCTCTTCATGGCAAGTTAAGAATAGCTTCAATCAGTTCAATCTGGGCATGTATCAATGGCCAAGCAACAGCTCTGCAAGAAATAAAAGCTTGATGCTCTCAGTGAAGTTACATTTTACAGCCAAGCTCAACACCAATGAGAAGGAAGAGAGACCCTCTTCTCATTTGCTGTCCGTGGTCAGACTCCTTACTCAGGTAGTTCCATCCAGTCACCAGGCAGCAAATAAACAATTTGCTGCAGCCATAGTGAGCAGAATACCTTTTTATACGATACTTTCTCTACAAAACTGGTGCAAAGCGTGACCAGGAATGGAAGTCTCTCTCACTTTGAGTAAGAATAAGCTGTCTGATCAACTCAAGGAAAACACTTTGTGGAAATTCTACCTCTGTTCTGTACACAAGCTGTCATGCTCCAGCATTGCTCTGCTTGTTAAACTCCAGAAATTGATCTGATTTACCTAAGAAATCCTGCACACAAAAACCCAGAAGTAATCAGCCTCCTCTATATTTTACCAAAATGAGTAAAGAATTAACTAAATAGTAGACAATACTTCAAAAAAGAATGAAGTCAAACAAACTGTGCATTAATTTTCTTTCCTTTTTTATTTTCCTTTTAAAAACTGCTGCACTCTGTAAGTCATCAGCATTTATAAGCTCCAATTCCAAGATCTCCTCCTCAAACCACTTTTGTCCCTACAAATCGCATCATTTTGCTAACTGAGAGTTAGGTGACTAAATCCCTGTATTGGTCTTAAAATAACATTGAGCAGAACACCTAAATTTCCACCTTTTCTTCTTTAACAAAATTACTGAAATATCAGTTCGCTTGAGACAATTATATAAGTGATTGGTATTCACATACAGAATATTCAAAACCAAAATAATACCTTAAAACCTAAACCTGGCAGTTGAGTTTCTAGTTTGACATTGTGGACTTCAACATGCAATTGTATCTCCAACTTACTCCACTGTAAATAACACAAAATACAGCAAGCCTTTGCTCACAAATGGATTACTGGCTTAGCTTAACGTCTGCAAACACAGAGATTCCTGACCAAAAGGCACAAAATGTAATTACTAGAGAAGTATGCAAGATATTATTTTTAAAATCAATACCTTTTTTTCCAAGTTTTGGGCTTCAATTTCCAGGTACACAACCCTGGTATCCTTAATCTTCTCTGCTGAAATCCCTGCCATGGAAATTTAGGGGGGGAAAAAGTGTAAACAAGAAATCACAGAGTTTTGCTTATATTTTGTCCATAAAAGAAACTGTAATTTCTTTTAAATATCTCTCTCCTGTATATATGTAGCGTTTGAAGATATACTGACAAGAAACCAGAAAAGAAAGCCACTTTATCCCAGACAACACATTGAGAGAGTTTTTTCAAACAAAAACCTTATCTACTGTAATAGTGCCCTTTCCTGCTGGCTTTTCCTGCTTCAGTTCCAGCAGTTGGGCGAACACTGAGCTGGACACAACCTAAGGTTAGAAGACAGATAATAAAAAAATAATAATAAAAATATCATGTTAGACAAAGAGGAAAGAATCACTCTTGAAGTGCCTCCTAAGTTAAGCAATTAATTACAAAATACATGTATTTCTAACCTTTGCTTTGATCGACATCATGATTTTTCTAACCACATTCAATGGTAACACAAACAAACATGTTTAACAGTGTTTTCAAATTTGAATATGTTTCAGCCTTTGACAAAGCATATTTTCACTTCATTTTTCATAGTAAAGCCAACTTTCGCTGCTATTTTGTACATCATTTAACACGTCTACACGTACCTGATCCAGTGCACACTCAATCCCTCCCAGGTAGTCATCATCATTTAAATCAAAGGACTTGTTATCAATATCATACACACTGAATTTTAGCTTCTGTACTTTCTCAAAGTAGTAGTCCACAACCAGTTTCTTGCAGAATTCAGCGTCTTGGCAGTTCTTGACCTTTTCCATGTGATCTAGCTGCAAAACAACACAGGAGCAAAGCTGTTGACAATGAGTAACAAGCCCATATTCTCCTACACAGCTTTTTACCTGCACCAGGTGGACACAGGCACCAGCAAGGCTACACACACTGCACCATGCCTCATGCTCAGTGACAAACTGGGCTGACCAATGGCTCACCGAGAAAGGAAATGGCATTGAAAAACGCTATTGTATGGGAAAATTCTGGAAACTAGGGGGAAAAGACTGCTGAAACAATGTATTCTGGAGCTTGTGCTCTACAGCAAGTCACATCGTTACAGGCAAATGAGCCTCCTGATGCAACTCTGAGCAAACAAGTCAGCAATTAAAGAAAACACTGAAGTGTGGGCAATGTGACTGCTCACCAATCGTAAATCTGAATTAAGTATGTCACACACCTGCCAGGAAAACCTACGGGATGGAAAAGGGGAGACTCAGCGTTTCTACAGCCACCGGCAGCGCGCGGGCCGCTCTTACCTCAGCCCAGCGGCCATCGCCCCGCGTCCTGCGGCAGGACGCAGAGGGAGTCCGACCTGGAGCTCAGGTCCCGTCGAGGAGGCTCCTCCAGGCCACGGACAGCTCCACCCGGGACACGCACGCGGCCATCTGCGGGCAGAGCACAGCGTCAGACGGCCCGGCCCGGACCCCGCGTGCCCCCGACGCGGCGGATCGAGGCACGCGCGGGCGGGGCGGGGCCGCGGCTACCGGCGCTCCGCGGCCCCTCCCGCCTCGGGCCGGGCGGTGCGCAGGAGCGCGGGACCTCCGCGCAGCCGGGCACCAACTGCGGCCCGCCTCGCCCCTCCCTCTTGAATTCACCTATTTCTACCGGCCTCTCCCCGCTGCTCCCGCTCCCCCCGCAGGAGCCCTTCCCTTTGCCTCGGTGCGTGCTGCTGCCTCAGGTTTCTACAAAGGGCCGGGCCTGTTGTCCCCTCCCCGGGACCGCCGCTC
This sequence comes from Ammospiza caudacuta, assembly GCF_027887145.1. Classification (NCBI taxonomy): domain Eukaryota; kingdom Metazoa; phylum Chordata; class Aves; order Passeriformes; family Passerellidae; genus Ammospiza; species Ammospiza caudacuta. The sequence goes on from NC_080607.1 coordinate 4,168,403, forward strand.
ACAGCCCAGCACAGGGACCGGGACCTCCGTCCCGCCAGCGCCGCAGCCACCGCTCCGCGCCGAAGAGTCGCCCCACGCGGTGAAAGCACTGCCAAAGCTCCCCCTGCTCACCCACGGGAGCCACAGAGCCCCCGTGCCTTGCCGTGCTGGCTTCCAAAACACCGCAACATCATCCCGCAAACAGGGGATAACTAAATTTTTTTAGACATTAAACTGCAGACGTTTCTGTTTGAGGAACAGCTATAATTCTCAAAACTGAATTAGAAAATAAGCCTTCAAGCACCAAAACATTTCAGAGACTGGACAGTTTGAGGACTAGACCTTTAAATGAGATTATTTCATAGAGAAGCTTCTTCTTCTAAGTCTCAAAAATAAGGAAATACTTGCTTTGGCTTTTTAGTACCCAAGTAACCCATGGCTTCCTCATACTTGCAAGGTGAATATATTTAACTCAAAGAGATGAGCTTTTATTGTACAACATTTAATCCCTTGGACATCCCAGTCAGCAATCTACCCTGGTCAAATATTAACGAAGTCACTTAACATGCCAGTGCATGGTGCTCCAGTGATAGTGACAGGACAAAACCAGCACTCAGTAAAATTTAGCAAAGCTTTAGGCAAAGACAATCATAGTGCAGCATTAAACTAAGGTCATCATCATCACTTGGTTTAACACCAGAATATTTCTTAAAAATTGTTTGAAGTGGTCTGGTGGTCAGCTGTTAAAACTAGTGGCAGAAGCCATCCATTTTCTACTCAGTTGCCTTCAACCACAAGATTCACAAAGAAACCACTGACTTTAATAAATACATTTCTTGTAAAATTGCAAGTCACAGTTATCAAGTTTTTTCTTTACTGACACATATTGTCCTACCAGACCAGCATTCATCTCCCAGACTCACATAGGTGCAAACAGACAACAGCAAAACTTTGTCTGACACCCACTATTTGACAACAAGATTAGGACATCCAGTCTGGGCTCTTTGCCAACATTTTGCCTCTGTTTTTCTCTACTGCAACAGAGAGTTCTGTACTAGCCAAGAGATACCTTTCCTCCCAGTAGAGCTCAAAGCAGGAGTTAAGTTGACCTCAAAGAAACAGCTCCCCATAAGCTTTAGCATCCCAGTCAGCAGTGGCTTCTTTCTGGGAGGAAACCGCTACTGCAGATCTTAAGCTGCATACAGAACAAGCCCACATATATTTATTCCATGTTACAAAGACACCAAAAAGGAAGAGTTTGAGATAGCAACTGTTAAACACAATGAAGCCAGGAGCTGAAGGGACGCAAGTCCTCAAACCCAATCACCTCTTAACTGGTACCCGAATCTCTTCTCCAGATCAGCAACAATGAAATTATGAAAATACTCCACTGTTTCAAAGATTTGACTTCCAGTGCCCTAACACCCAGAAGGCTATCTCATCTGATTGTTTTACATTTAGTAATGGCATAGGATTTCCCTTGAAATACATCCCAGATGTTCTGCTGAACCACTGGGGACATACACAAACTACAAGGGATCCTTTCCCACTATATCCTCTTGCTCCATCAGGAGATCACAGGACGCTCACTGGTGCACATAATCACCAAGACACAGCAAAGCAGGCCAGCTGTTTGGAGTAGCTGAGCAGGAATTGTCCTAACTGGCTGTACACCTTTCCTCACCAGCTCGGGAGATAACAGGTTTAACAACTACAGACTGAATCCTTAAGAAAAGAGGGAGAGCTCCTTAACAGATTCAGATTTTTTTAAAAAATTAACCTGAAGACACCGGTTTGAACCTCAGCCAGCAATTATTTATAGATTACTGCCTATGGATGTCCTCAAAGAGCCCACACAACCTTCTTTTCACCTCATGGCTACCCAAACACACTGTAAGGTGTTCTACAGTATCAGTCCATTCCATGAATAGCAGCAGAAGAAAATCCTGGTCATAGACATCCCAGCAGCAAGAGCAACGAGTAGTTGGTCTGCTAAAACACAGTATCTATTTCAGCCAAGCCTGAAGACCCGCTTAGTCTGCAAGTAAGCAACTTTGCTCAGTTACCCTGCTCATGCAGTTAACTGAGCAGCACAAATTTCTGGAAATCTGCCTGCATTTGAAAAGCTTAGAAAGATTAAAAGCTTAACATATTTTCATCCCCAGACACATATATATAAAAACAAAAAAACAAAAACAAAAACAAACAAACAAAAAAAAACTGAATGGGAAGAAAAAATAGTGAAGTTCCTCACCAATTAGAAAATCTACCTCCAACTTGATTTTTTTTAACAGGATTTCATTATGATAATATTGACTTAATTTTTTTCTTTTCCTCCATAAAGTAAGATTCTAGACTTTACTTTCATTTCTCATAGTAAACTATAGTGATTGCATCTCTCTTTCTATAAAAAAGTGAATAGTTTGTGTGAAATTTATCTGCTGACTTTCATCTCCACTTCTTTCCACAAAGTCCCAGTTATTTTCCTATAAGAGAAGTAACAATTCCAAAAGTCTTCAAATATGCCACACCTAACACAACCCCCCACTCTGTTCCTCTTTAAGCTGGAGCCTATGATGCTTTCTCCACTTCCACACAACGCTGCAACGCCATCTTGGCACTTCATTACTCCAAGCTGCCAGGCTGGCACATGCCAGCTCACTGCCAGGGACAGGCACTATGGCACCCCTCCGTGCTGACACTGTCGGAGCAGCAACACTTCACCACTTACCAGTGCTGTGCAATGACACATGAGCAGAGAACAATCTTCTAGTGATTACTAAGCTCTAACAGTGTACAAAGGCTCTGATCTCAGGCTAAACATACAGTTTGCTGCAATTATACTGAAAGGACTTGGGGTTTTATTATTTTTATTAACAGCCGTCCTTTTTTTCCTCAGCATGCATTCAAGAACATCAACTGTATTCAGCTTGCAGACTGGAATCAACATTTCAAAACCACATTTTATGTTGTTTCACTGAATTTTCATAGAGCATACTTATTGTATTCATTCATACACAAAAAAGAAACTTAGTTTTTAGACTTACAACAGTATTTATAATGACAAAATATTATTTACATTTGTTGCAACACAAATTTTTCCAACAGTTTCAGAAATTATAAAATGCACTGTTTTCCTGTTGTTCCCCTCACAACCACCTTTGATAATTAATACTGATGTCTACTACTTGAATCTTCTGGTTTACGGAAGACAGTAGGTATTTCCGAAGGAAAACTAGCAGCTAGAGCAAACTACTTTCCACAAAGTTATCACATTTAATTTACAAAGAATTTATTATACATTGATCCTGATCAGCTTGCAACAGCAACAGTTTAACAACCTCCAACTGCCATCAGTTCATTGAAGTACAGCATGGTCTGGAAGTATAAAAACTAATCTAGCCACAGGAATTCAGATTACCAGGTGAAAATTAACTCCAAAAGCAGTAATAAATTCAAACATTCTTTAAAATATAGAAAACTGACCTACTGGGTACATCCCATCATAGTAGTTTCTAACGAAAAGGCACCATAAACAAGCCACCAGGGAAGTGCTGTTGCTTGAAAGAGCTTGTAAAATACAGCTGAGGCTGTGCTATACCCTCATGATCGATGATTACAGGGACAATAGCCACAAACATCTGATCCACTGCTCCCACCACCTGGGGATCTTACTGGTGAGAGACATCACCCATGAAGTTTCATCTTGAGTCAAATTCTGTACACTCCTTCAAGGGAAGAGTTTCCAACATACAGCTTCAGATCCATCAGGTACCTCTATTTTTTGCTCTTATTTAGAATTGCACATGATATAACACCAAATTTTGAAGAAAAAAAATATATCACCCATCTTATCCCTACCAACACTACAGCAAAATACTATCCATAGAAATCTGCAAGATCCCAAGCACATATTTCAGGGAAGTCTTTCACTACCCAACCAGATGTCATTCCCACTTGTTTAAGTAAAACACAGAATGCCTCCGTACTAGGTACACTTTAAGAAGTGCTCAGACAACCAAACTGAGGTCCAGTTTAAAAAGTCAAAATTATTTTTACTATGCATACCAGCTTTTACCTGTAAAGATGATCATAAACTCCAATAGCTGTATAATACATACGAAAAGATAAATCTCAACTTTTCAATAGAATTTTTCTACACAGAAATGAAGTACAGAAGTAATGAATACGGTCCTAATCAAACCAAGATGAAAAATAAAAAGTTGCTTTCTAGGAAAATTACCGCTACACACTCAGAAGAATAAGCAACTACCCGCTACTTTCTGGAGTTTCATATAGGCATTTCAGAACTTCCAATTTTTTCACATTCCTGCAGAAAAAGCAACCTCTTTCCACACAAAAAAGAACACCTCCAACATAAAGAAAATCAACACATTTACAAGTCTCTATAACATTAAATTTATTATTCCTCTAGTGATTGAGCTTAACCAAAGCTTAAAGCAAGTCAATTGTAAGAGAAGAAAGCACTGTACACTTATGGTTGAAGAAAACTCCAAACCAAGTGTGATTGAAGGCTTTAACTGTCCCAGTTTAGAACTTTGGAGAGTCTTGCATTTCCCCAAAATGCCACATATGGGTGCCTGAAGCATAAATAAACTTCTCTTTACTTACCCCTGAGTGCCACCATTTAGCCAACTAAGGATCAAGTGCTGGACACTCTAAGGTGAGAATTATTGAATTACATTGTTTTATATACTTCCATCCCTCAATAAGCCTTAAGGCCAGAAGCTACTCTTCAGGCTGGGAGGATGAGCTGGAGACAGCAAGCACTGGGCAAGAGGGGCACTGTGATCACCCCAGCACGGCAAGTCACAGTAGCCACAGTCACCCAGAGGACAAGAAAAAACTCTAATAACTTCATGGCATCAAACACCATCAGCAGTATTTTTAGCAGTGCCAGGAGGTGGTATCTTCTTGAGAGAAAACGGTAGTACTATCACTGAATACAAGTCTCGTGGATCAGCCTGGTTTCGCTCCTCTGCATAAAATGAAATACAAGCAAGGATTCAGCCCAAGAAAATCCACAGGATTTTTGTATTTAAACACACTAATAAATTCACATTAAATACTGTACAAAATACCCAACCAGCTCTATTGCAGTGTACACCAAACTTTACACATTAATTTAGCACCTTGTTTAACTCAAACTTGAAGTTTTAATGCATATGGTCCAGGACAACTGATTTCCAAAAAATTTACTTTGTACTGGATTGGCCATAACTCCTGCCTTACATTCTGCTTACAAACCCAGCACAACTGTCAGCAATCATACCTGCAAGATGTCCCTACTGCAATTTTCATCATCCTAGCCTTTTGCTATCCAACAACTCAAGAAATTAACCCAACACATGTAACACAGCATCTCCATTAATTAATCTTGCACTTATGAAAAACCCTCTCCCCCTTGTCTATTGCTTAGTTTAATCCCACATCTTCCAGTTATCAGCCAACTTTTTTCAAAACTCCTTCTCTCTTTTTCTGCTGTGATCCCAAAATATGCAGACCAGCAGAAGCAATGCTTTGTCTTATTATTAGTTCAATTTTGAGGGGGCAGCTTGTTACATTTTGGGTTTTGATATTACAAAATTGATCCTAGTGCTGAGGTCAGGATCACTTGCTGAATGCTATCGGAATAAAAGCTATCATTTGATCCTTCTTTCCTGAACACCATAAGGCTCTAAAAGAAATCATATAGCTAGTTTTGTAAAGATGCACTAAAATGCATCTTTATTTTAAACTGACAGTAAGGCAATCTAATGAGAAGGACCACAGTGCACAAATTATTCGTCAATACAGGCCTTTTCCAGCACTTCAGCTCTTCCATGGGCCACAGAACCTCATTCCATAGCTTGAGATGTTCTGCAGAAAATATAAATGGCTGCAATTTTTCTATAATTTCATTATTTGTGGTTGTTTGCAACGGGGATGCAAATGCGTTAAGATCACTATTGCTACAGGCAGGGAATAAATCATACTCTCCACACTGTGTTCCAAGCTGTCACCATAGATACAAGGGGTTAATTAACTGCTGTTACAAATTTGACATATAACCTGAAACAAAAGGCATCTCTTGTTATAAAAGAATGGTGAATACCATGAAGAACAACTTTCTAAACAAACCACTGTCAACTTGATTCAGTCCTGGTAAAGAGTGCCCATGGTACAGCCAGCCTTAATTCCAGGGATGAGAGCTCCCAGAGAGGACCGACACAACTGCTGCAGGGTCAAGTGGAGGCTGTGCTGATGCTGAAACTCTGAGCCATGACCAAGGGTAAGACCCCCAGCCCAGCCCCTGAGCTCAGAACTGGACTGCAGGCTTCATCAAACACTTTACTGACCACTGCAGACCTGTGGGCCCACTGAACACGCAGGAAGGTACAGCCTGGCTCTATCCACTGAGCTGTCTCCACAGGAACACTGAAGCTCCAGTATCACCCTGAAAATGGGGGGGTTGGGGGGGCAGTGTGTCCAAAGTCAGCCAACGGGTACAAGCTCTGACAACCTAACCTCCACGAAGCTCCCAGAAACTGACTGAGGAGGCAAAGCTCCCATTTATAACAAAAATAACAAGCTTAGAACACTGGGGGGAAAAAAAAAATAAAACTTGAAACCAAGCCAAACAATCACAATTGGCATGGCAATTTACAGGAAAAAATGCAAACAGGAACTTCACTCAGTTCATTTTTACTGCAGCTTCCCCCCTACCCAAGAGACAAGTCCCAGCTCTGGGGAAAAAGTACCTTCTACAAATTCACCTTTCCACCTGTACAACGTTCACTGTTAACTTGTACACCACCAATATGCCCCTTAATCACGATCAATAAAGTCAAAGAAATGATCATGCATGCCTTCACTATAGATATATTCTCCACTTTTTTGAGAAATAAAGAACTGATAGGCCAAAACTGAAACTATTTAAAATATTCGTTTGGAACATATTAAATTACAAAAGGTTTCAAATTAGCACCTGGACTTAAGCAAAACCTATTACTAAACCAAATTCTTCACACAAAGAAAACATTTCAAAGTTCTTCATAGGATTTAACAGCAGAATAGCAAAACCATTTCCTTGAAAAAGTAACTTGACACAGGCTATAACTTTGGAGTCAGTCACTGGACTTAAGCTACAATAGTAACTGCAGCCCTAAAAGTGTTCACTGATTCCTCCCACCAAGTAAGATATTTTTTCCATTCCTTTCATATTTATTCACCTGCTTTTTCCTTCTCCTCACCATGATTCTCAAGTATTTATTACTGAAACCTGAAGAACAACTAAATTGAAAAACAGACTTAACATCTCCACCACACAGACCTTTGTAACAACCCCAAACACATATTTTACATTGCCAATCATCTTTGCCTTTCTCCAGTAAGGTCTTGTTCTTTCCCTTAAACTCTAGCTATTTATACTTCAGGCCTAAACATTCTGTCCCATTCCCCAGGTAAATCCAGTTGTCTATCACTCAGTCTTCCATTTTTCCATCCAAACTCCTTACGCTGAGATCAATGACTTCACCATATTCCTCTTCTTTGGTTCTTCAACTACACTGCAGCTTCACCAGCAAGTACCTCCACACACCAATTCTTACTTACATGCACCCATGATTTTTGAAGTGATTCCTCAGCACTAATTCTGCTTTCCCCTTCACAACCTCTACCCTTCCCAAACTCTGGAAATCTAAACTATAGCACCATTGTCCTGTAGTTATACTACACTGATATAATTTTAACTACATCTCCAAAACTAGGCCTGGTGACTTCAAGGCAGAAATTCAGTAAGTCCATCTATCTGGACTAGTTCATACTGTGTGAATATCATGAGTTCAAAGTAAGACTTTAAATACAAATATGCCAGCAATACATTTTACTGATCTTTGCTATTGTATCAAATTCACATAAGAATTTTGGTGGCTACATTGTACCAACAGCCATTTAATAAATGACAAGCTTGTCATGCCAGCTTCTTTTCACTGCACTTGTTGAATAATCACCAGAAAATACTGAAATACTACAGGAATTCTTTATGCTATTCCCAGTCACCCTGAAGTTATTATGGCACAGTGACAACTCTTGCCTAAAGAATTAGGAAGGACATAAAGCAGAACCTTTCATTTTCTCACACTTTAAAAACATTACCCCTTCACATTATATGTCAGGCTTTCCTCTTTATAGACTTTAGTACTGAATCTAGCTCACTAAATATGATCCAGAAAAAATCCCAAACCTTAGTATCAATTCTGCAGTACTCCTGGAAAATTGATGTCTTTGACTTATTCATTGCAAGTTCAGCCTAATTGCCAAAACTCTTTCAGTTCTGCTTTTGAGTATATGCTCCCTTTTAAGAGAGAGATTCACACTCATTCTACTTTTCTGTCACTAATGATTACCACCTACAACATGAACATCTTAACTTCTCCATCCTAATCTGTTACAAAATAATGATATTTCAAAACAAACAAACAAACATACAAAAAAATGAAATACCACCATCACAAAAGCCTGACATTAAGGAAGTAGGATAAAGGGAAGGATACAGCAAGAGATTTTAAAAGTTGTTTTTTCTCTTGCCCATTCAGACTAGCAATAGAACAATTTAAAGGCCACAAACACAAAACAGACCTCATGTTCCCTTTCTGTTCCAGATCCAGCTTCTCTTGCCAGTGTGCCTTCACAAAAGCACAAACCCATTACAACTGTGGGTTCAAGCCACTCCATTTGTGCCAGAGACAAGTGGGCCAAATGAATCTTCCTGCATTAAGGGAGAAGAGACTACACAAATGCAGGCAGTCACCTATTTCCTCAATGCTCTTCCATGTCTGCAATCCACAGTATATGCACTGTAATAGTTTCTAATCTATACCCTGAAGAAATCTGTTGTCATCAGGTTTGAATTTGTTACAAAGGTGTTCCACACCTTTGAGAAAGCACATCTCTGCAAGCCAAGCACCTGAAAACTCCCACAACTCCCACCAGGGAACTTCTTTCTTTCCTCAAAATGAAAGGAAAAGTTTCAATAAACTTGTAAGAAACATGACTGAACTGAAGCAGACCAAATTCTCCAAGCAACCTCTCTGATGAAAAATCTAGAGAAAATTTAACAGCTACAAAATAATGAAATTATATTCCCTCTAAGCAGAGAGACTCTGAGTTACCACCATTAGGTGGAACCTGCAAACTTGGGTTACAAACTGCAGAGCACTACTTGTCTCAACCAGGCAGCAGTCAGGACAAACATCAGACTGAATTCAGCACCAGAGTCATTTGTCCATCACAGATTCAGAGCTTTTATGTGAACCTAATGCAGGAGCAGGGGGATTTGAAAAGCACAAAAATATTAAAACAGTATCTGTGAGCTGCCCAAAGAAATTCAAAAAGCAGGTTCTTCCTACCTAAATTACTTCTTCAAATCTAAACAAGACAGAGAAGAAGGTTTTTCTACATCACCACACCATGGCTGGCACAGAACACAGTTACAGAGATTCCTCTCACCTTTCATAATAACAAAATTAAGTGATCCTGTAGTTATATATTCATTCCAGTCACTGCACTGAAATAGCTGGTATTTCATACAGATACATTACCTGCAGATTCATTAGGATTCATAGTACATTCACTTATTTAGTTTAAAACTAAACATTTTAGGTTTCAGAAAATTTACTGTCGCTTCTGTTTGAAGCTGTTTTTACAGACCTAGCTAATGACAAAATTTGATACAAAAAGTAACACAAGCTATCATGCAGAAAAAAGACTACAAAGTCTTCTGTTCCTGGAGTCATGAAAGTAGCCAAATACTGCCTACTCATTCAAAAAAGTAGCATGATGCAGTGCTTGCGCTGCAAGGAAGAAGCGCTATTTGGGTTATTAGCTTAACAAAACTACAGCGTCAGTTACCCAAAGTTAGAGCTAAGTGTTTGGATGACAAAAAAAGGCCTTCAAAAATTCAGGGCATTTGTGCAGTAGGTCACGGTGTTGTGCATGTGATTTTCCACATATACCCGAAAGACTTTTTGAAGAGATGCATCCAGAATAAATACACGCTGACTTAAGTGATAACAACTACCAGTTGTCTTAAAAAAAACTTTATAAAGACTTACCATCAAAAATATTTTGATTTACAATCTAAGAAAACGTAAGACTCTGCAAAGTTTAACAGCAACTCATTTAGATCAATTACCTATCTCATCCATTCTATCATAACAGCTGAATTTACATTTCAAATCAGTTTAACAATGTAAGTATTTAGTCACTGATTTATTGTGCTCCTTTTCACACAAACTCAGTGCTGAAGTTTCTGAACCCGTGTCCATTCTTCATTAGATCAGTGCAACACTTGTTGTTTTCACTATAGCTAAAGCATGACGGTTTGGCCTCAACCTTTCAATTAACCCGCCTACTGCCTCATCTCTGATGATAAAGTTGAAGTCCCCTTAAAGTGAGGCTGAAAACATTCTGCCACTTGCATACTGGTTACTGAGAGACAAATTAGCTATACCACCACCACTCTGGACACATACCTCCCAAGAGCACTCAAGTCAGTATTTGAAGAGATCTCTAAGAGCTGTTAAAAACACTGTCATGTATTCATGTAAGACTGGACATGCAACACAGAAAACTGGCTCTGCAGCCATGGAGTCTAGTGGGGGAACTCTAGACAGATGAATTTGTGGTATTTAATAACTTTGCCTCCTCTCCTTAAGGAACAGGATTTCCCATACATTCAGTCAGTGAACTGCCAGTGTCTAATGTTACTTTTAATGAGCCTCTTCACTTTCATAGCTGGCTGCACTAGTGTTGCTCAAACACACATGGTTTATAAATTCTACCCTTGTATTAGAAACATTTGCCCAATAATGAAAAAGTATTGGCAACCATCATTTGCACTTCAGAGCTCAGCTTCCTGATCAAACAAGCAAGGACTTTCCACAACCCATATCAATCCTCCCCTCAAAACAAGTAGCAGTGCTTTGGCTATACTGCTGAAAACAAAGAAGTTTCATAAAAAGCTCATTGAGAAGCACATTCTGCCAAATGCCACCACAGCAAGGTCACTAAACAAATGGGTGCTACACAGAGGCTTCATATTTTAATGAGAGAGATCCTGTGAATTTCATCATAAAACGCACTCAACCAAAATTATCTAGAAGGAATTCTTGAAGTAGTCTAGGTTCCGATTATATCACTGTTTTCCTCCCCAAATTTGCTTAAGTGACTAGAAAGCATTTCTAAGCTTTCCACTGTCACATAGAGCAGTGCTACATCCACATATTCACATTCAATGGAAAAGAGTCGACATTAAACTATTTGTTCCAAACTCTGAAATTGCTAGCTGGAAGTTCCACCTTCCTTTAGATGGTCAGAAATCAGAGTCATACAATCCAATCAATTCCTTGTTTAACCATACTGTAACTACAACATGAAAAGCTGTAAGTGTCACCAGTCTTCCTGAAGTAGTGACCAGCCCAAAAGGCCACACTATGCCAGAGACGGTTTTAGGCAGGATTAATTCCTATTTTCCCTGTGAAAGCCTTACAAGTCCTTACTTTTTGGTTTTAAACTTTACAGGGAAATTAAATTAGCACTCCTGTGTACTGTGCAACATAAGGGCAACCTCCACTCCAGGCCCCAAATTTTTCCTGACTATGATCAACCAGGTCTAATTCACTGCTGATTCATAGCAAAAGAACTCAAAAGTTGAGGAAAATGGTGAAACTGATGTGAGAATAGCAAAAACAGAGTTTCAAACTGATTTTGTGGAACTCATGGTGAAAGAAAACACATTCCCTGTTTCTGAAAGCTTACCTAAGGTATTTGGGAAGCAACTAGGTAAGACCATTTGAATTTCAGGCCGTAGACACGAGAACACACAAGAAAGATAGCCACAAAGGAGTAAGCTTTGCCTCTGCAGAAGCAGTAAAGGAACTCATCTGGCTAATTCTCTCCGAAGCTGCCATGCTGTGAATACACAAAGAAACCCAGAATGATAACAAAGGAATCTGCACAGAAGTGAACACCAGTAAGGGAAAGGAGTCACAGCCAAACCATCTGACACCCATGTTCAGGTTGGAGCTACCAAAAAAGAACTGGGCTGCTTTTAGGGCTGTTTTTGTTCCTTTTGGTGTTTATAGCCAGGAGTGAAAAGCATCCAGGTCAGGGAGGTGGGAAACACTCCTCACACAAACAACACCCAAACATTCCACTCAGTAACAAAGCTCCAAAAAAATTACTAATGTCATCTGTATAGAAAACTAGCCGCAGTTAGACCTACCTGATCATGACATATGGAAAGAGAGGTGGATTTCAGTATACAGCCACAAATCAGTGTGCGTACTACCAACCAACAGGTTTTCATTCCATGGAAAATCCAGACTGTAGAAAAAACAAATCTTTGAACTGCAATCACATTCTCACTGCAAAAAAACAGATAGGAAGAGAACACTTTGAAGTTACTCTTCCTGCAGAAGCATTAAACAGCCTCCCTTCCTCTCCTCCTTCTGTACACAAACTCTAGCTCAGTATTCCCAAAGCCATTAAAAAAAATACAGCCACAGAGCAGCAAGCAGCATCAGCAAACCTGGAAAAGAGCAAAGACAACCAAATGTATTTGGCAACTGCCTCCAGGCCAAAGCAGTTTATGAAAAACCTTACAGCAACAGAATTTACCATCTCATTTTCTTTTCAAAGACATGCACATCTAAAGCAGCAAACCAACATAAAACTAATTTGTCTATTTCCCTGAACTCCAACTAAATGTTTCCTAATATGTCCAGTTTCAAAACTGTTTCTTTCCAATCAATTAGCAAATATAGCAACTAGTTGTTTTCTTCCACTAGAGTCCATACTGAACAGGAATTGCAATCCTTTGTTTCAGGGTCTAATCCATGTATCTGAATAATGAACCTAAACCAACTGCTCTCAAACAGTGATTTATTGGCCAACCAGAGGTTTTAAATGGTCCATAATACATAGTAGCTTCAGTTTTGCACATCAGAAGACCAACACAGTTCAGTGCTGCTGAACAACCCGCTGAGGGTCAACGGCACTTGCTACAAGCAGCAACTTAGGAACCACCACAGCAGAAGACTAAGGAGAAACAAAATAAAGAAACCAGAATCATTATTTACATTTAATGCACCACTGGTGTGCCTAGAAACTAGAAACATACTCTTTTTATAGAGTCTACAGTCTTCAGCACTCCAAAATACTCTCAGCAAAACAAGCTGTTGATTTCACTGAGTATAGGCAATGACGTTAGGGACAAGCATGAGCAATGTGGAACTGAGCAGTACATGTATTTTTAAAAGGCAGACCTTCAATGTCATTTGCTACACAACTACAGTCTTCATTTTTGCATCAATCTTTCTCTCCACTCAACACAAATTCAGAGCATAGACACTCAAGGAAAATACTACATGCTATGAAAGGAATGCTATTTAAATCATCCTTCAGGTTTCTTTAAACCTAAAAAGCCTCAAACATCTCATAAATCCACATTCAGATCACAGCAACAATTCATTGGTAAAGAACTGGTTTTAATGCTGATATTACAGAATGCCAACAAAATCTGACTGTCACATTAATGGATAACTGCTTGAAATCTGGTAATACTAAGTCACACTGTCACCCAACTATTGAAGTTCTTTCATGTAAGTCATAATTTTATCACTGACTAATTACATTACTATTTAGGGTGGGGAAAACCCCATACATTAAACAAATCATGTGGCAAAATGTTACATTCCCAACTTTTCTTTCAGCAGTAGTACTTAGACACACATAAGTAACTGCTTAAAATATCAACCTAGCCAGTAACATAAACACAAGTACCTTCTTGCCATTATTTGGAGAAATTGGGACATCAAGGATGTTAACTTCCTGACACTCAAGGCATTAAGGTTAAAACAACTGGGGATTTGAGCAGCATTCATCAGCTGATTCTGTCTATTGCTACCTCTCGCTAGCAATCAGCTTGGGGTGTTCTATCCAATGGCAGTTTCACACCTTCCACATAGGGGATGGGACCTCAGAGATCCTACCCCATTTTCAAGGCTGTTCATGAATATAGACAAGTGCTAAGGTAAGCAATTTTATGAACTCTAGACATGTAGTCTATGGGCATTGCTCATAATTTAGCAGTTTAAGGCTACTTCTAACATGAAACCACATTGTTACAGTAAACAGTTTGCATTGACCCTTGATAATGAACTTTTCTCTACGTTTTAAAGGATCAACTGTAACTATTTGAGTTGATGTACTGTTTCTGATACATACAGAAAACCTAAGCATGCTATGACTTCCTATTTTTTTCCAAGAGCCTACTCTTAAGAAAGAGGGGATATTTACTAACCAATTTATGCTAAAAGATAAGAAGAATCAACTGCTTGGCAAAATGAAGAGCCCCTGCCCCACCCCAAATCTTCCATTTAAACATTCCATCCAAGTCAACATTCCCAACCCCCATGGCTTTCTGGTTTGTGCTTTTTTTCAGATAAGCATTGAAACATCTTTAGACCATACTGAAAAACCAAGAATCAGAAAAAAGCTTTCCAAAACAAACCTGCACTTTTAGCAAGTCCAAAGGAACAGGCACACAAGCATGTTTCACAGCATATGCTGTGTCTAACACAAACACTAGAAGCCTTGGATCCATTACCAAGAGGATCACGATGTGAAATCAAAAGACAGTAACACAGAACTGTGTATCTAATTCCAGACACCTGTAGTTTAACTACGTTTCACAACAAGGCAAGCATTGTTGTGATGCATTTGAACTTGAAAAAGCAGTTATCACCAGTTTTGGTGAGTCAACACACACTAATATCTTAAATCAATTCTGTGAACAATGAAGCCAAGTTTTCCTTTTCAGTGATTTTATTCTAATGTGAAACACGAAGAAACAAGCACCCAAAAAACTCCAATATAGTATGAAACTTTAATAAAAGTTGCTTAAAAAACAAAGAGCAAAATTTTAAAATAAACTGACTTGACTCCTAATCACACACATCTTTCTGACATCAGGAAGAGTACTTTCAGACTGTCGGGAAAAAAAAAGAAAGAAACAAAGATCTGCTGTTGAAACATTACTCCCAAAGACTGTTGAAATGCATAACATGAAGCTTCAGAGACAGACAGTTTTATTAACAGGAGGCTTAATTTTAAACAGTATATACAAATCACATGACTTTTCCAAAGTTGGGACCACCTAGTAATCTGTCAAAACAAAATTATGCTAATGAATTACAGAAGCATCTGTGTAATGCAACCAGCCTCTTTATTGAAGTACACCTTTATACAATCCTTCCACGGATTCCTGTACTGTGAAATCCTCTCAGGATGCAGCGCTGCACAGGTTTGCAAATCTCTCCTACACACCACATGAATAAAACTGTTGCCACTTGCACCTCTCAATTTTGCCTGCCCATGCACTTCAGTGTTCCATGGAATGCAACACCAAAAAGCAGTGTTTTTCTTTGTCAAAAAAAACCAAGAACAGTTTGAAGTTTGCTATGTTTAAGTACAATGATTTGCAGGGAATAGCAGGATTTTTTTCAGGCAATGCCCAAGTCTTAAAATTTATCATAAGCCAAGCAAGGATAAACCAAAAAAATTCTACTTTTCACTTGCGTAATTACTTCCTTTCCATTTCTCTGTTTTTCCATGGAAGGTTTCACTGCACAACAAAGAAAATGGCAACTCTTTACAGACTTTGAATACAACGTAACAACTTTATTGCAAAAATATATAGTAAACTCAGTACTTTCAATTTTTGGAGAAAAATAAATTTTATCTCTGAATTCACCCACGGCAGTAATTCACAACAGAGTTGCTGAAGATACAAGTTTCTTCCATTATAACCTAATTTAAAAACTTTATATGGACTCCAATCTTCTACTAACAATCACCACTTTGGTTCTCTTAGCAGAGACTCTATGTGAGGAGTTCAAGAGACATGTGAGAAACACCAATATCCAACTAGTGTCAAAGATCCTTTCTCAACTGATTTGTGTAATCCTAACAAATCAAGCTACTTAAACAATAATGATTATTTTCAACTGAAAACATTTTAAATGTACTACAAAACTCATATGGCTTATGTTGAGGTTAGCTACACTTGTGGCAAAAGTCTTATTCTGCACAGTTATAATTGCAATATATAAATAACTAAAGGTTATACCACACAGAACAGCTTGAATTTTACAGAACGATTCTGCTCATACTCATAGGAATTAGTTTGGTAGACATATCAGCAAAGGGCATAATTCAACTGTTCATACAGTGAGAATTCTGGAAAAAAATAAAGATACATATACAAAACAATTCATCTGTGTACACTGAGAATTCATTCAGTCGCAGAATAAAATCAGGACTTCAAACAAAGCTTGACCTGTGAACAAAGCGAATTCAGCCAGCTTATAACCAAATCTAAAAATAGCTATCTAATTTACAATGGCTTACAAGAACACCACTGAAGAGCTTCACTGACTTCATCTATTTCCCTTATCCAAAACTATGTCAAACCAATCTCAGTTTCTCAATAAGCACTGTGTCCAGAAGAGTTTACCAAACTTTTATGACGAATAAGAATCTCTCCAGCTTCTCCACATATTTGTACGAGGAAAATCCACCACACCTCTCTCCTTGCAGTGTTTCTCATGTAATGGCTAACCCAGTGCTCTGTCTTATCAAAACCCATCTGTTTTACAATTTAAACAATCCACAGGTTCTATCCTGGAAATACTATAAAAACCAATCCAGATGCATTTGTCACAGCACTATGAATATCTATTCTACAACTACTTGATGAACAGCTACCCTAATACAAGTTTTACTTTCCTGGAACCTATAGGCCTGTCATTTAAATCAACAACAGCCGCCATAGCTTCATCACGAGACTCAAATGCAACCATTGCTTCTCCAGTTGGCATGCCTTTTTCATTATATTTTAAGCACACTGAACCAGGGATCACTTGGTAACCATAAAAGAAATCCAAAATTTCATCCACCGAAACGGTAAAGGGCATATTCTGCACTTTAATGACAGTCGGCCCTGGCTTCCCAGACCCTGTTCCAAAACCTGGGGGTCCACCAATATGTATGTTTCCCGGTCCAGGTCCAAACCCTGGAGGTCCACTCAAATGTCCAAGACCACTAGCAATTGCTGGAGGACCAGCACCAAAGGCAGGGGGCCCACTTAAATTGCCAGGACCATTACCAAACGTCTGAGGACCCCCTGCAAAACCTGCTGGTCCACTTAAATTAGCAGGACCACCTGCAAAACCTGGTACCTCAATACTTGCACCAGGTAAACCACTAGCTGCAACTGTTGGTATTCCTGGTCTAGAATCAGGAAAGCCACCTATTCCAGGTGGCGGTAAAGGCGGACCAAATGTGCCAGACCCACTGAAACTACCAGGGAAATTAAACGGAGGACCATTATTTGCTTCTTTAGCATTTCCCCCCAAGAAGGCATGCTCATCCCCACCAGGGCCCTGTGCTCCTGGCACAGCTGCATTTCCCTGGATCGGTATTTTCAGGATCTTTTTTCCTTGAGATGCTGGGTTTCTCTCAATATCTCTCATTTCTTCTACAGTTATCAAACGCAAATTAACATCTCTTCCATTCAGCTTTTTACGGTGCAAGCGTTCTGCCTTACGAGCATCATCTTCAGCTTTAAACTGAACCAGTGCTTGTCCTAAACCTTGCCCATTATTATCAAGAAGAATTTGCACAGAGTTTTCTTCCACTGCCAGTCCCTCTAGAAACTGAAGTATTTCAATTTTTGTTATATTGTATGGAATATTAGATATATGCGCACACAGTTTTTGCAAGCCTGATTCTCCCTCAGCATTCATCAGAATTTCTCTCTGGTCATAGCTGAAGTTCTGCAATCTTTTACGAATCATATCTATCTTTTCTAACATTGCCTTTTTAGTAATTGGATGTACCTGAATGAAGCGATTCCCTATGTACTGCTTATGATGACACAAAGCTGCTTTATAATCAGCTTCATTTCTAAACTCAACAAACCCCTCCCCAATTGCCTTCCCATTGGGTCCATAAGCTATATAAATGCTGTCCTCAACTATATCCAGCTTTTTAAAAAAATCTATCACATGTTTGTTCTCTGATTCAAAGGGAAGACCTTTCAAATAAACACAGAAACCGTGCTCATGGGGAGATCTTGACCGCGACCTTTTCTGTCCACTGGGAGATTTGGACCTAGGATGAGCCTGGGGAGGAGCATGTGCCTGCCCAGAGGGACCCATGGTTTGCTTGAAAGTTATGTGGCCTCCAGCAGCTACCCACTGTCTCTCTGTTGCAGGACTAACTTCAACATAGCGCTGAATCATTAGCATTCTGTTTCGCTTCAGTGCTTCAAATGTATCTTGAGGAGAAAAAAACTTAACTAGTCCATTTCCATTATTTCGACCTACATGATCCTTCAGCATATGGACTGCATCCACACGGAGCCCAAGGAAAAAGTCTTTCACATCAGATTCTGTTGCAGTAAAGGGCATTCCATGAACGCTGACATACAAATCATCTGGATTGATTGGAATTGGCTTGACACTACCTTGAGAATTCATCTGGATAGGATTTACAGGATTCATGGGACCAATAAACAATGGATTCAAGCCGCTGTTCATATTCACTGCTGCTCCAGACCCATTAACTCCAGTGGGTAAGGGTGCTACAGGTGGAGGATTCATAGGAGGCATTCCTGATATGGGAGGCAGAGGCGTCATTGGAGGTACAGGGGGCACAGGGGGTATTGGAGGAACTGGAGGAACGGGAGGCAGTGTGGGTACAGGAGGTGGAACAGGTATAGGGGGAATAGAAGGCATTGGTGGCAAAGATGGCATAGCTGGAATTGGAGGGATTGGTGGAGGAGGTACTGTGTTCATTGGGGATGCTGTGCTAGGTATGGTTGAGCTAAATGTTGGACTACCAAAGGTACTCCCAAGATTTGGAGGTGCAGTGCCAATACTGGCAGTAGAAAAAGTGGATATGTTTTTATTGCTTTCATGCACGGTAGTAGAAGCAGTTACTACACTAGGAGAAGGATTATTAAAGTTAGGTACAGTAGTAGGTAAGTTAACTCTTCCACTCATTCCAGAACTAGGTGGTGGTCCTGACCTGCTAGCATTTGCTGGAGGCATATCTAGATTGGCAGTTTCAAAACGCCTACGACTGAGCTCTATCATATTCTGCATTTCAGTTTTACTGCTCAGCAACAACGTTACTTTTGACCCTTTAATTGTACCACCTGTGCGCATCATACCAAGCCTTGCATCTTCATCAGTGGCAAAAACGATGAAAGCCTCACCCAGTTCACCCCCTACAATATGCACGCCCCCATCAGGAATGGTCAATCCAGAGAAGAAGTGGCGAATGTCCATGGTCCCCGCCACAATCGGGAGACCTTGCAAGCGGATGACCACAGCCATGCTGCGCTGAAACAACACACACCTGCAGATGAGAAAAGGCAACGGCTATGTCAGACTACTGTTCGTGGCATCATGCAATTACCTACAGATACCATCTACTATATTTGTTTATATACACCTAATAACATCTTGCAAAGATTAAGCGTGTTTATATTCCAAGTTCCTTATTCATGTTTGTTTACTTCATACAGACTGAAGTATTAAACATTTATCAACACAATCAGTATACATTTTGCACGAGAAATTCCAAAATAGCTGTTATACGAAGACCCACAAGTGTCAGTTAAAAAAAACAAAGGAACATCAAAAACCGTAACTATTACATCAGTAGTTCATCAATGGAATGTAAGCAAAAGGAGTATTTTAGCCAGACAAAGCAAAATTAATTTACCATTACCCTGATATGGTATCCACTCTACCTGACAAGGTGGCTGAAAACTTCTGCACAGCTATAGGAAACAAACAGTTCCCTTTAATTTGGGGAAGGATTTTACCTCCTGCCAGGTGAAGACAATTAGAAACATAACAGTGGGTTGGGAAAGAACAAAAACCCATTACGGACAACTAGCAACTGTGAGACTCACAAGACATCCTGACAGGGAGCGTCTATATATTACACTGACCTGATGTTTTTTCTCCTAGCAAAGGCAAGAGGTCCAGGTGACCTGAAGCTTGCTATTATAAACCAGCCCCAGACGTTTTGTGACAATAGAGACCTCACCTAAATTAACATTTATGCATATCTAGATAATGACCTTCACAATTTTCAAAAACAAGGTATTTTTTAAAAGTTGCAGATATTCTGTCTACTGTGACCCCTTACATCTCAGATGTAAATAAATGAATTTTATTTCCACAGCTGCCATTAATAGATCCTTAAGGTAATTCTGAACAGCTAGATCTGAACAGTTACCTTGTGACCTCAGAAGTATTTCTCATATCAGAAATTGAATATAAAGAGGAAACTAGATAGCTGTCACTTAGGCAAACCTTCAGCAAAGGCTGAAAGCATGATATTAAATAATATTAGCACAATTCAACATCTCAGAAGCCAGTCTCTCATCCTAAACTATCAGCAATAGCACCATGCTTCACTTGAGCCACTTAATCTCTGAAACTTCTGAACTTCCTAAGTACAAGCCAGTTCAGTATCTGTATGGAAGATCTCCAAAGCTCCCCTAAGTCACATACCAGTAGTGTTAACTCATCATTTGAAATCAAGGATGAACTAGATCACAGAATCACAGAACTGTTTACGCTGGAAAAGACCTTAAAGACCAAGTCTAACCAGATGCCCCAATGCAACACCACAAAGCTATGCATCAAAGACTCCCAGCCACTACCAAAGCTCTGACCAACCACAATCAATAACCATCTCCCAGCAACTCAGCTATATCCCAGCATACAGTCAAATCTCTAAATTGGCTCCATTTGTTTGTCCAGGTCATCCAAACACATTAGAGAAGACAAGTCTTGAATGACTAGGTAAAGCCACAATTTAATCAGGTAAGGCTGAATCCAGTACTTAATGAAAACAAGAGTAACAATTCTTTTACAGGGTGAAGAAGCAACAATTCTTTTGTTTGCATAATGGAACCTCAGATTACTAAAATGTGTCCTAAGTATTTTGTTCTGTTGACCAACACACCAGAAGTAAGTCCTCCAACACACTAATGAACTCAAGCAACATCCTGGGGTATTATAGGGCATTGCCCCACAACTATCACCAGACACCAGAAAAGTGTGGAGGGCCTTTCTCCCTCAAGGAAGCAGCAAACAAGTCCATTTGCACAAAGTCAGTTCTGCAGCTTTAGTCACTGTGCATAAATACTGGATTCCTTACTGCACCATCCTTGCAGTTCATAATATAAGACTAAACAAAAAAAAAAAAAAGAAAAAATACCACTAAGAAAACCCCTATTCCACCAAGGAAAGACTGCAACAGAAAGGCTTATACTATACTAAGACTTATACTGTACTAAGCTTTGGGGATAGTTTTTTTTGAAAGCAACTTTCTCATCTCCATCGTGAGGCAACAGAAGCAACATCCTTGCCTTTAACTCTTATAGTGGAATTACATTTAATCTGAAAATAAAATTCACTGCCCAATCATTTTCCAACAACAAAATAACTTGCCCATGAGGAAAAAAAAATAGAAGTCAAAGTAAGGACCACCTATGCTATCTAAAACATCTAAAAACACATCTAGGACTTTTTGAACTGCTTTAAAAAGTAGTGGTTTATAATGATTCTGTTGTTTTATTTTAAACTTGCCTAGCATTGATGACAATCTCCAAAATTAAAGTTAAAATTAAAATTCTGCCACCTTTAAGAAGCCATATTAAAGAGTATTGTAAACCCAAGGTTTATGTTGTGCTACAGGATTGCTTCTGAATTAGATGATCCTGAGGCAAGCAAGCAGTATAAAAATATCCCTGGCTTGGCACCTATGCTTTCAAAACTGGAATACTACTAAAAGCAAATCTTGCCAGGAGATTTAGATTTCTTCTACTACCTGTTATAGATAGAAATTAGTTTAGAAATTTTTAGGTATCAGAAGTTAAAGACATTTGAAGTGTCTTGTGTTAAGTGAGAGACTACTTTTAGCTATTTCCTTAATCCAAAAGGGATGACGATCTCATATAGCCATTGGTGGAACAAAGACAACTTGGGAAGGTGTGGGAAGACCTTGTACTAAGGTCTGCTGCTTTGGAACACCTTACTTTCTCTAAGAGAACTGGCACCTACTAGATAACTGCGTTTATAAATTATTTCAGCCCAGAGGACAAATCAACAGAGGAAGTAACAGAAGAGTTCAAGCATTTGAACACTTACATAAATTCTGGGATAATGCAAATCTTTCAGTTTCACATTAAATTCAAAACTTCATAATAAACACTAAGAGAGTATTTGAAGTCTTGTTACTAAGTACTCTATTCAGATCCACTAAATCACTATTGACAAAAAAATCTAAAGAGCTGCTTAGGCATATAATTACTAAAAAACCTATCTGCAATGACTTCAGTGTAGTTAATTCCATGCAGAGTGTTAAGCAAATGCTTGCTTAATGTTAAGCAAGAGCTGACAATACCATGGTCTGAATAAAAAGAGTTTTAAGGACTTGACTAATCAAGTATTTTTGATAAAGGAACATGTAACACAGCTGCTTCATTTTTTGAGAATTTTGATACTTAGACAAAGTAATAGTGTCAGTTCTGTTAATTACAGAAAAATCTCAAGGACAAAAAGGGCCAAATTTTAAATTTCTAAACACTCACAAACCCCATTTTTTCCAAAATGCAGTTAGGAGACAATAACCCACTTGCTCAAATTTTCCAAGCAATGAAAATGCAAAGCCTGCTCCAATATTTCACTGTTGACTTGCAGAGACCAGCACATGCAGAGGCAACATTAATTTCAGACACAAAACAGGCCACACATCATTTCAGCAGGCACTGAAGGCTTTTTGTTGGGCTGTCAGTTCTCAGACTGCCTAATTTTCTCTGAGTACAAAAAGGTACTTCAAGGCAAAAGTGGGTTTTATTGCCATTTTCTGCATTTCATATATTTGTGGAAAGACAACATCCTATGAGTGTACTATGGACAATCCATCCCCATTAGCTAGCTGTGATCAAAGCTGGAGATTTACAGGCTGCTGACAACCAACCTAATTCAACTCATTTAATGAATTTTAACACGCCTTAACAGTAATATCTTTTAAAATGTTGATGTTACACTGGGAAAAAAAAGGTGTAAAAGATGACAATACTATTTATCTCATCAATGTGCTCATTAGTAAAATAATAATTATTTGGGTCAAACATTTAAATTCGTAAGCACACCACATTAGCCTTTTAAGATGTATGGATTTTGCAATAGAAAAGTTCAGAAGATTCCTCCTAGTCCCTGGGAAGTATTTAAAGTACAATACCCACATGATACACAAACACACACACACAAACATATTTGGCAGGTCTTGACTGAAGACTAAGAACTGCAGGAACACTGGTTCCTGTAGGAGGAATTTTAAGAATGAACTGTCTCACAAAAGTTAAAACTGCAAACTACAGTTTTGTCTTTTACTTAAGGCTAAAATCAACCTGTTAATAGTCATCCTGGAGCCAATTCAAAACTATCTGACCCCTTTAAGTACTGCAAAACCTAATCAGAACCAATTGATGTACACTCCTACACTCCAACAATTACAAACACACAGACCCGTGGCTTGCAGCAAAGTAACTGCATTTGCCAACAGTGCAAAATAAATGGGAGAGTGTTCCAGTCTACCACATGCTGATGAAACAACAAAACATTAGTTTGGCAGAAAATTGTTTACAAGAAAAACATTGCCAAAACAACCACCACCGGTGGTGAGTAGACAAGCTATAGAATATCTGACTCAAGTCTTTTGACACAAATTTACTGATTCCAAAACCTTCATTTGTTTCTTAGGATATACTCAATAGGCATAAAAAGAAGTCTTCAATTCAAAAGCTCTTACCTGCAAAGACAGATGTTTTTTTCTTAACAAGTAGCAGAAGCCAAGCCAATCCTGTGGGCAACCAATTAAAACCAACTTTTAGACTGCAATAAAGAATAAATGGAGGCAAAAATCAATGCAGGCAACACAACAGCAGTAACAGTCCACAAAGAACTGTATACACAGAATTTCAAACCTGCAACCACCACAAGGCACTGCAACATAAAAGAATCATAAGGGTGCATTTTCTATAGATTATCTCTATATGACTTACTGGCAATTGCATTGTAGAGTTTTTGTATGGTTTCAAGACATAAATGCCTTCCACAAAGACTATAGAAAGAGCCAGAAAGCTTTTTAAGAGTCTTTCAAATTTTCCTATCACCAATAGGTGAAAAAAATCTCTCTTTCAAAGGCAAAGAATAAGAGTTAAATACTTGAAAGCCCTGAATTTTACCAAACCCTGCTCCATTAATAATGGTATTCCTTCCTCCAATGGTGCACCTACTTACTTGAACAAAGTAAGGTAGAGTAAGCCATGCCTAAGAAAACCACCCCAGAACTGCACCTGAAGAATTCTTCAAGAGTCACACTAACTGGGTAAAACTAAGTGACATTTCACAGCCATGTCTATGCAGTCAACTCCACAGAGCACACAGCAAGAACTCCCATAAGACACTCTACTTTCATTTGTAATCTGCCATTTTATTACTCAAATCCTCATCAAATGCCCATTTTTTTCATTCCTTTATAAAAATTATCTTCCCAGGTTTACAACTCAACAAAAAAGCCAAGCATTTTACGTGGCAACACAACTATTTTGTATTGAAAGATAGGATGGAAAACCTTTGCTCTTTCATTACTTGGCAGACCACCTCACACTTAAACTGTGATTCTTTGGAAAGTCATTGAGGAACGAATCTCACTAAGAACAGATAACTGCCTCCTCACACAACCCCAACAAGCTGGTTTCAGTTACAAGCATCATTACTGAAGTGAACTTAGAGCAAGAGCAAGAAGTACTAACAAACCCTTCACAAACTCCCTAAGAGAGAGAATTAAAACAAACGTAACTATTCACATATCTTCCAGGATATCAACGGCAGACTTACAAGTGAGAAAGATAACACTACACTTAAATTAAAATGGCAAACACATTTAGAAAAATAAGACTTTTGTTTATTAGACCTTTAAGAGAAACAAGCAATCCTGCATTAGAAGAACTCAACTACATGGTTTCATGTATAGCAGCGTCAACCAGCAGTTTGCAAAGAAAGAAAGAAATGCAACCACCTGAAAAACCATTTCATGCAAAACCACACCTGCTTCAAGCAGCAGATAAATCTTTCATGCACAAGGAACTTCCCATTTAGAAGAAAAGCCTAAATCATTAGATGGATTTCCAGTATAGCAACCATGTTCCCCTTCACAACACTGAAAACAAGCTGAAGATCTGCAGTGGACTAAGACAACGCAAACAAAACCAGGCAGCATTCAGAATAGGAGCAAAACTCCACTTTGCTATGTTTAACTTCTTCACCAAATACCATCTACTTTTAATTTCAAGTGTCACATCTCCCAACTTTAAAGAAAACCATCCATGCCTTCTGTAGGTAAAAATTACCTTTCCAATCAACAGAATATGCAAGAGCACATTAACTAGACAAGAATCAGCTAGAGCACAGGTGTTCCCACAGAGCTGGCACCCCATCTCTGAGAGTTCTCTGGAGAAACCTCCACAACACCCTGTCCGCTGTATAGAAAGATCCAACATCCACTGGACACAACAAATTATTTAACCAGAGGAAACCACCAAGGAAACAATCAGCCGATTTGCCTGACTAACACGAGTAGATCAAGGTGGGGAAATAAACCACTAATAACAAGTAAGTTTAGGAGTGAGTAAAACCAGAGCCATAAGGTTTTATCGAAAGAAAACTCACAGTGTGTATTTCCGGGGCTCATTTGAACGCTAATTCGCTTTGGGTTTTTTTTCTTGGAAAGGTGGCTTTAAGGTTTTTTATTTTTTCGTTTATCGATCGTGGGGGAGTGGGGTGGTATTTTGTTTGGTTGGTTGTTGCTGTTTGGTTGTTTTGGGTTTCTTTAGCGGAGCTGATTTTTTCTAGCAGAAGCGACTTTACTGAACAGCAACTCCGCTGGTGTTTATAAGGTGCACCCGACGAGCGTTGGTAGCGCCGCAGACACCGGGGACCTTCCTCTCCGCAAGGTGCGGAGTACTTGCCTCGCTTCGTCCCCCGGGGCGGGGCGGGGCAAGGCGCAGCCGCTCCGCCTCAGCACCCCCGGGATCCAGACACGCCGGGGCCCGGCGCCGACAACGGGACCGCAGAGTACCCCGTCGCACCCGTCAAATCCCCGCCTCGGGCTCCGGCACAGCCCCCGCCATGCGGCCCGTGCCACGGCTCGGGCCCCGGCGCCACCGCAAGGTCACTCGGCCGCTCCCGCCGGACGGGCCAGCGGCGCCTGCGTTCGGCCCGCACCGACTCACCTGCCCGCGCAGCTCCGCGGGCCGGCGTGCGCGGGCGGCGACAGGGAGTCAGGGACGGGGGAGCGGCCGGGGCCGGCCCGAGCCGCGGGCCTCAGCGCGCCGGGCTGCGGCGAGGCGGGAGCGGCCCCGCTCGGCGCCCCGGGGCTGCAGGCGGGAGGCGCCGCCCGGCCCGGCCCTTTGTGCGCGGGAACGCGCCCGCCCGGCCTCCCTCCCCGCGTCTCCCCGCCGCGCCGCGGGCCCGCAGCGCCGGATCAGGCAGGCGACCCGGCCTGCCCGGGCGCCGCCGCGCTCTTACCGAGGGATCTGTACGGGAAAAAGGGTTAGAACGGAGCCACCCCCACCGGGCCCGCGGCGCGCCGAGCCCCGCGCACCGACCGCAGCCTCACAAAATGGCCGCCGCGATGCGGCGCCGCTGGGGGGCGGGGCCCGGGCGGCGCGGGGGCCGGGCGAGCGGCACGGCGAAGGCGGGGTCGCGCGGGGGCGGTGGCGCGTGCGCTGGACTGGACTGGCCGGGGCGGGGCCTGCACTGCGCGTGCGGCGCCGCTGAGGACTGTTGCTGAGGGAACGGGGACTCCTGGAGAGCGCTGAACTAACAAGGAGGAAAACAACCCTGAGAGCGGCTGTTTCTAACCTCTGGATGTACGACCAAGTTGCAGAATAAAAATGAAAGATTCCTGGGAGCCGATGCCCCGTGCTGTGATTGTCTCCTTGGCTTGACTGAATGCAACACTGATAACCAGGCAGTGCACTGAGCTCAGCGACCCCCGGACTCTTCTGGGTTCTCCGTCACTGCGCTTCAACGGACACAGGCACAGCAGCACCAGCCATTTCCAATGGAAAAAATCCCCGTTTACTTCTCTGCAATAAACGGATAAAAATAAATAATTGCCTCCCTTTGAAAATGCTTTTGCAGTGAATGTTGGAGTTCAACAACTCAGTTTACTTTGGCCCTGGTTTCTCTTAAGGGGTGAAAACAGTCACGGTTGTGCTCTCCTGAGGTGGAGAGATCCAGCATGGGGTTGCTCAGCAGCACAATCATCCCCACTCCATTTGTTTTCCTGTATATCCCTTCTTTTTACTCTCAAATTCTACTTTACTACTCTCATCCCCTCCCAGGCAACAGCATACATGTGCTTATCTTCTCCCTATTAACTCCAGTTTTAAGATTTTGTATTCTATTTGGTATTTATGATAATATATGGCCTGAAAATACTAGTTCTGCCAAGCTAATATCTCCTTCTCGTCTAGCCAAGTGTGGGCAGTATCCAGTAGTTCACCTTTCTATAGCACTAGTGACAATAGATAGGGTTGGCTGTCACCATGCACCCTGACACAGCCCAGAAAAGCAGGTGAGTGAAGTCACCAGAGGCATCAATAGCCAGGCTTGCCAGCTTCCCTGGAGAGCTGGTTGCCTAGAGCATGCGAGGGATCTCGAGCAGGAGCATCTGCAGTTCAGGGCTTCACTCTGTGACACCATAGCACTTCCCAAGCTGCACCAGCCACCCTGCAGTGGGGAGACAGTGTGGCATAACAAAAGGACAGTGCTGGAATACCCCAGGTCAGAGGAAAAATAAGACTTTTCAGCTTATGTCACAGACATCTTTTGTGAAAAATTCTTTCTTTATGATTTCTCCCTCTTCTGGAAGGCTGAGGCCCCAGAAAGAGAATGTAAACAATGGTTATCTGCTGCTGTGGAATGCAACGGGTGCACCTGTGATTGGACCATGTTGGATGTTTACAATTAAGGGCCAATCAGGGGCCAAGCTCTCTCTGGGACAGATCAGAGAGAGCTCCTTTGTTGATTCATTTCTTTTCTATTCTTAGCTTAGCAAGCTTCTGAACTTCTCTCTCTATTCCTTTTAGTATAGTCTTAATGAAACTTATATCATAAAATAATGAATCCAGCCTTCTGATCATGGAGTCAAGATTCTCGTCTCTCTCTTCACCCTGAAAAACCCTTGCAAGCCCGATAACAAGTTTATGTTCAATGTGATGAGTCACCACGTTAATTTTTGTTGGTCAAAAAAAGTATGGTGAAGATACTTGTGAGGTTTACTGTGTGGACCATTAGGAGCATGCCAAGGGACCAAGAGTACCAAAGACAAGTCAGCAGCATAATGCAGATAGTTACCAACAACAAGAGGAAAGTATCTGTGGAAAGCAAAACATTGATAGACAGAAGGTTATAGGACAAGTGATCATGTAACCATGTCCAGTATTTTCCCTGTAACATGCATGTGGGGAAAGGCAGAGGAAAAAAAGCATTAGAAAATAATGGGTTTTTCCCTTATTAGACACTAGGAAAACACTGAGGGCACACTAATTTATGTCTCCTTTACCTAAATCAAAACTGAAGAAAGGTATTAGGTATGCAACCAGGGGAGGAAAATTTACACAAGACATTTTAAAGTAAAGCTTGATGAAACCAGCATCCACTGTGTCAATTGCACATATTAAATAAATATATTTTCCTCCTTGCAATATTAGTTTTGCTGCACCATTAGTCTGGAAGTATTACCCCCAAATCCAGGGTTCTTTGCTTCCCCAGACCCTAACGGTACCATTCCATAAATACAGCCTCTAAACCTATTCCTTCATCTATGGTTTGGACGAATTAACTCAGTTTGCTAAATGATTTGTACTACTTTGTGTTTTCCTTTCCAATAACTACATGTCAACCACAAATCTTGTTTCCAAATCATTTAGAAAACTGTTCAAGAGAAATAATCCTCACAGAATCTCCCAGAAACACTCTCTTCATGCCTCATCTCAATCTCTACTTAAAACCTGTCAGATATGATCTGGCTTAATGATCCTGTGTAGGTACTCTTAGAATCAACACTTTGTTGGTTTTACTATGCCTACTTAGCACAAGCCCACTCTGATTGTTCATTAGTATGAGCTTTGCTTCTTGTAAGAGCATCTTGTACCTGCCTTTTTTATGACTCTGATTTGGATCAGCTGTCAGAGGGATCATTTCTCCTAGCCACTCACATTGTCCATTTTAAAAACTGTCATTTTCTTCCTTCTAGTGCAGGACCTTATTTGCCAGCCTGAAATTTCATCAAAGCTGCCAATAGTAGAGGTCTCAGGCCAGTTTTTTGGCACTCAGCACTGGGAAACTGTACCACTTCAAAGCACAGACCATACATGTCAGCAGATACAATTTGACTGGAAACAGTTGGCCCATGACTGATGTCTCAGCAGAGAGAGAATTGCCAGCCAGTCAGGCAGGTGTAGCTCCCCAAGGCTTCCATATTTCCCTTTTTAAAAATGGGGGATATTTTCCAGTCAGTGAAAACTTCACCAGACTGCCATAACTTCTCAAGCTGATGAATGGTGTTTAGTCATTTCCTCTCTCAGTTCCGTACAGGCCTCCTGGCATTGCTGCCTGACTTTGTCTTTGTTGGGATGCATTGCTGCTGAGTTCAAAGAGCGGATCCTTTAATATCAACCAGTTTGATGTAGGACACCAGGCTATAATTGTTAAAGTGTTTGAGGCTTATGCTCACGAGAAGGCCCTGTGGGAAAGGCCCCGGTGCGGCAAATCGGCTGAGGGGCTGAGGGGCCCTTATGAGTGAGGAGAGAGTCAGCTGAGTGACAGCTGGGAGCGAGGTTGTGATTGACTGGAGGAACGCAAGGACAGTGTATGAGCAGGGAGCTGATTGGGTGACAGCACTGAGCCAGCCAATGGGTGCCCTCTTTCTCTTAGGTTTGGTTGGGCCTCGGTTTGCTTTCAGGTGTGGAGGTGGAGATTGAAGGTGTAAAAAAGGGGCAATTTCTGTAATAAAGGGATCTCCTTCAGATGCGTGAGGGGATCTGTGTCGCTTTGTTTCCCATTGCTACAGCTTGCTTGGGCTCCTCTTCCCTCTAGGGCATTATCCCATAGGACCCTATCAAGCAGATCTCATGTGAGTCCAAAGTCTACTCTCCTGAATTGAACACAGTGGGCTTGCTTCTCACCCTTGTCAGTGCCCCGGGGATCTCAATATCCACCATTTCATGGTCAGTGCAGTCCAGGCTGCCCTTGAGCTTCACATTCCCCACTGGCCTGTCCTTGTTGGTGAGAATATGGTGACATTGCACCTCTCCTCATTGTCTCCTCTACCACTTGGAGAAGGAAGTTGACATCAGTGTATTCGACAAACCTCCTGGATTGCCTGTGCCCTGCTGGGTTCTCCCCCCAGCAGACGTCAGGGTGGTTGAATTCCCCCATGAAAACTAGCGCTTGTAAATATGAGACAATTCCTGTTTGTCTGTGATGACCCTCATTGACTCATCTTCCTTCTCAGGTGGCCTGCAGCAGACCCCCTCTGTGATGTCACCTGTCCCTGCCCTCCATTTAATCCTGACTCCTAAATTCTCAGTCAGTTCCTCATTCATCCCCAGGTGGAGCTCCATGCACTTCTGCTGGTCATTGGCATAAAGAGCAACACTGCTTCTCTTCTCCCCTGCCTGTATCCTTCCATTCCAACCCTCCAGTTGCAAGAGTCATCCCAACACATTTCCTTGTCATTAATAAGATCACAGCCATGCAGACACATGAATGGTTCTAACTGAAATGGTTCTCACTTTAGATACCTTTGTTTTTTTCACTGTGTGAAGGGCAGAGCCTTGAGGAGTAGGGGGATTGGCCCAGGACCCATCCTTTGGGGATTTTCTGAGTACAGAAAATGGGAGAGTTCCCGGCTCTGAGAGGCCCCAGCACAGGGAGGTCACTGCAACCCAGGAGAGCCCCAAGGGTCTCACTCAGGGCCGCTGTTTACAAGGCCACAAGAGATGTGCTTTAGTCACAACAGTGTTTCATCCTGGCCCCACTTCAGGTCAAAAACTTTATTTGAAAGTGGGAGAATATTATGCCATTAAAAAAAAAAAAAAAAAAAAAAACCAAACAAAAAGGCCCCAAAACTAATGAACAAAGAAAAAAACAAAAGAAAAAAAAAAAAAAACACAAACAAAAAACCAACCAAAAAAATCCCAGGAACTCATTATACAGGACCAGTTCCTGAAGCAGTTTTTTTGATAAGCTCCAGAGGAACTGAACCTGAGGGTTGTTCAAGGCCAAGCCTAGTAAGCATTTTTCAGATCATGGTGCAGCCTGGGGAGGGATGCACGACCATTTATTGGCATCCAGCTGGTAAGAGTGGGACAGACTGAAGTTCCCATTCCCCAAAGGCTTTATCTGCATTCAGTGAGGTACAGCTAGATGTTCATCCTTAGCATTACTTCTTTCTGTCATGAGGGAAGTATCTCCACTATACATTTTTCCTCATCTTGTCCCATAAACATTTCAAATAAACATTTGTTACTAGTATGAATGAGTTTCCCTAACCTTTACATGCAGAATTTTTATTTTAAATCTTATCAAATAAGAAGTGGTCAGAATCTTCAAGATTTGAGGTTCCCTTTTGTCAAAATAACCACAATTTAGGTTGAGTTTAAAAAAAATTAGCTCAGAACAGGCACTGAGTTTGAGAAGAATGACTCTTCAGAAGTCAAGTGTCACCTCGATGATGGCAAACTTCTTACAATGTTCACAGAAAAGCTTACCCTTTTCTGTTGCCTAATGAAACCTGCAATACAGCAACTTATTGATTGTCCTGCATGGTTCACCCAAAAAGGCGGATCCAAAAAGACTGACAGTAGCCAAGTTTAATTCTTATGTGCAATTTTTTATCACTCTCAAAACACAAAGAACAATTCATAAACATATATTTCTAAAACATGCTAGGAAAGCATGTTATCACATGCTTAGTCCAGAAAATATGTGGGGCCCAAGGATGAAAAAGAGTACATACAACACCTCTAAAATGTATTTATGCATATGGTATTTTAAAAAATATTGTGATGAAATATAAGGTGCCAGCACTACAATATTAAAACTGCTAAAGCTCATAATTTTGAATAGAACGAACAAGGATTAGCTTTGCATTACAAACAGCTAAATCTGTCCTTAGTTACAAAAAATGCACAAGCTTCTTGTAACACAGTCCATCTTGTGAGATTCAGCTTCAGGTTTTGCACAACACGGTTGATCCTCGAGGTAGATTCCATCCCATACTGAAGGTGAACATGTTGTCTATGGGGTATACCAAATTCAGCAGCTCACACAGCATCCATCAATCAGC
This sequence comes from Ammospiza caudacuta, assembly GCF_027887145.1. Taxonomy (NCBI): domain Eukaryota; kingdom Metazoa; phylum Chordata; class Aves; order Passeriformes; family Passerellidae; genus Ammospiza; species Ammospiza caudacuta. The sequence goes on from NC_080607.1 coordinate 4,200,962, forward strand.
ACAACTAATTTGAGAGCTCTTTGTTTATGCACTGAAAAAAAGGCACTTTGCCATACACAGGGTTGGGTTTCTTATCTCATCAAACCCTCTTTAACAGATACTTCCCCCAGCATGTGCAGGGAATGGATTCCCATGCGAATCTCTAGTCAGACAGTACAGTCTGTGAGACAAAGAAAACTTCAGTGCCAGGTGTTCTTATCTTTCTTATTTCCAGTCAAAATATACTGGCTGAGCTGGGCAGACTCCTTGCAGCGACAGAAAACAAGGGCCCATAGGCAAACCAAGTAACAGCAAAGATCTCATGACAAGGGGAGGGAAAAAAAACCCAAACCCCCAGACTGCCTTAAGACATTGCACTCTATTTGCTCTCCCCACCACCTCTACCACTCATGCTCCCACCAAACTGGTGCTGCCACCAAAGCTGACATATTCTGCCTATACCCTCCCCCAGTCATTCAAGTTTTCTAACCTCACTAAGAAAAAATTGCATGGAAGAAAACCAATGGAGGAGACAGCAAAGTGCATCATGATTGTATCATAAACTCTGGAACACAGAAGAACCTTTTGAATTAATGCACACACACACACAAAAGATGCACACACAAAGAAACCAAGGAAAATAGGCCAAAAATACTAAATTTCAGGAAAAAAATTGTTCTTAACTATACATAAAACTTATCTGTGAAGGCACATAGCCACACTGAGGCATCGTTTTCCTCTAGAGATCCAAGGGTCCTCCTATCTGAGAATTTCTTGCAGTACAAGGCATTTGAGAGGCAAAACCCAGCTGATGTTGCAGGATACCTACCTCAAACAGAACAAATTTGCAACAGGTCTGTGGTGCAAACACAACAGTGACTTGGGATGAATCACACCAAGAAGCAACCTCTTGCCAGAATTCACTGGCCTAGGAGTAACACACTGATTTAATTTTCTCATTAGAAAATTAATTTCTGAATAAATTACATTTTAGCATAAATTTCTGTGTGTCAATAGAAGCACAGTATATGTTGGATCAGCCTGCCCTTCTCCATGTTAAAAACTAGTTTTATTTTTGGCTTCTTAGAGCTTGTGGTCTGTAAAGGTAGTTCTCCAGTCAAACTGCAAGTGTCAGAAAACAGAAGTGCTGCATAATTTGCTCAAGACTGTGCAGAAAAATGTGTTTTAATCCATATCTAGTCCATGGATAGCAATGTTTTCTCAGTGCTGAGTCCATTTAATGCTTTTGAGGTCAATTCCATCCTGCACCATTTCCCAGAGAGGGCTGTAAAGAAAAGGAGAAAACTGAGGGCTAGCTAAAATGCACAGGACATCATCAACAATAATTAAACAGATTTTTTCAATGACACAAGGAATTAGGAGATATCTATCTGCCTGTCTTGCCCTTCTGGAGGTCAGTGAGCTTCAGGTGATCAGCCCTCAACTGTGTTCTCAACCAAAAATACAAGAGATGAGAGGGCAGATGCTCCACCTCATTTCCTGCTCCTACTTTCAGCATAAAGCACTGGTGTCTCTGAGACTGAGCCCTAGCATTTTTACTGTCCAGATTAGTCACCAGTCTTTCAGTTTCATCAGAATAAAACAATTTATCAATACATTAACTCAGTAATACCATCTCTGGCTTAAAATCTCCTAGGTACTGCCTTATGTGCCTGCCCTACTCATATTCTTTCTCTGAATAGAAAAGGTTTAGTGTCAGGTTTGTTTCCTTAGAAATTTATTTGTCACTAATGTTCGAATCAGGCTCCTACCCACCTGGGGGACAAAGTTGCTGATATGGAGAAACACCAGCAGATTCTTGAAGCAAACAATTACTTGCAAGTAAATAAATCCAATTCTTCCCATGATTACCACACCTAAGAAGTCTTTGTGTTCAATGAGACAATATCTCACCTCATTTCCCTCAGCCTCTTCACGTGCTGTATGCACTTCTGCACTGTATAATCCACTTCTTCTTCTGTAGTGAAACGACCGATGCCAAACCTAAAGAAAAAGAAAATCTTAAGGAACTGAATAACAAGTACATGAAGAGGGTGGAACAAATTTATGTTTATCAGGAAAGAAAAATATTTGGAAGCATAAGGGCAGACCACACTACACACCTTATAGATGAGTGAGCCAAGTCTTCATCTGTTCCGATTGCCCGCAAAACATAGGAAGGCTCCAGAGAAGCTGATGTGCAAGCACTGGGAAAGGGTAGGCAGGGAAATGTCAGACTTTTGCTTAATCTCCTCCAACACAGAACAGGTCACTTACCTCTTTACAACACCATCTATCTACTTCCCCAGCCTCCTAGAAACCACAAGTGAATACAAGCAAGTAAAGTGATATTTCTGCTACTGCAGAAAAAAAGAATACAAGAACCAGGCATTATTGAGAAATGAGAGTAATAAATTAGGAGTATAAGGAAAGGAGAGAGAATACAGGTAATACACAAGAATAAACACAATGCCACATAGAGGCAGCAGGAATGCAGATTAAGAGGTAGCTGATGTAGAGGCTGTGAAAAAAAGACAGAAACTACCTGGAGAAAGTAATACACTCAGAACATAAAAGGAAAAAAAAAAAAAAAAAGACTTCACAAGCTGCTGTTTGGCAGCAGAACAAATACATGAAAAACAGCGCACAGAAGGATCCAGAGCGAGATGATTGCAGTTGTCAATAGAGAGAGCTTCCACTTTGCAGCAGTATACAGAACTGGTTACATGACTCAGTTGGCCGTGACTCCGTTTTTACAGGTAGCAACATGCAGTGCCAATTGGAGAGCTGTAAAAAGCTCCCCAGTGCACTAAGTAGAGACTCAAAAGAGATCTTCACATTACAGAAGTGTTTGGCTTCAGGGGCAGTCATGTGGAGACTTGCTCTTCCTCCTCATAGTGCCAACTAGTTTCTAATTAGGATATGTTGACCACTTTGTTCTCAAAGGTGAGAGAAGGAGAGGAGGGGCATCTTTACACTCCATTCATTTCATCCTGAACATCAGGTTTGTCTGGGTAACTGAAATATTCCTCATCACTCCTGTAGTCAGGAGAGCGCCATAAAAGCACATGCAATTTTCTTTCTCAGTTTGGCATTTAACACAGGAACTATGAGCTGATTTAATTCAGATATGTGCCCAGCTTCACTAATCGCAGTAAAAATCTGCTGAAGGACAGAAGTTGTTCAAATCTTGGTGGCCTTTAGAATAAAAGTGTCACCAGTAGAAGTTAAGGTTACTCAAATAACCAGTTTGCAAGGCTAGTAGGTAGGAATTTCTGGGTTAATTTTGTGGGGGTCTTTCTGTTAGGATATTTTTTTGGTTGGTTTTTGTTTAGTTTTGTTTGTTGTTTTTTTTTCCAGGATAAATAAATTTGACCTTCAGTTGAAATGTGTCCCTAAACACCACTGTAGAATGTAATCAATGCCAGGCTGACTCATTAACTGAATATGTGAATACAGGGCACAGAGGAAACTACTACTTAGCTTTTACCTTCATTAGCAGATGCTATTTTCTCTCAAAAATATACAACTGCTATCCTTCCCATACATTCCACATACCTTCCTGAAGACAGAGCCACATCTTTCAGAGCCATCAGAAGACTCTCCCCTTCCACATATGCAAAAGATAAATTGATGCATCCTACATACACATAAATGAAATAGAAAAAAGAATCCATCAACTGAAATCTCAAGCAAATTGTCCCCTGCAAGGCAGGATTTGCATCATGTGCTCAAGTGCATTATTCAGCCATGGCCATTAACACCAAGGAGCCAGACAGTACTAACAGGCTCAGAATTTTGCATGAGTTACCTGGATAGCGATGCTTTTGATCTCCATTCATCACCACATCAGGAACTTCACTCATTATTTTTGTAACCAATCGTTCTGCCAATTGTGAGATTCGCTTATGGTCATACTAACAGAGAAAGCAGAAAAGACACAAATAATAAACAGTATACAGTCAGACCTCACTCAAACTGCTCCATGTCACTAGCTGCAAGCAGAATTAAGTAACTGGGTTTGGCCAGACAAGGGAATGAACATAGCTGAAGCTTAAACTGTTAAACTTTGCCTGCTCTGGACACTGTTTTAAAAGAGAATAACTCCTTGGCTTGTAGCTAGCTCAGTCTTCACAAATGTTTCAAACCACTCAGAAAGATCTACCTACACAAGCTGCCAAACCGACTTTCATAACAGCATTGAGTTCTTTGGGTTTAAAGACAAGTTACGCAGTGCAGAAGATGATGCATTTTGCACACAAGAAAGGGCTCCTATTACGACAATGCCTCTTATTTCCCAGGAGCTCTCTAACTGTACCACAGAAAGACATGGACTTGCAAATGACTATGAACTCAGCTTTTACAATAAGTAACCTGTATGGCGAGACACATGCCCATGTGCAGTGTCTTGCTCTAGACTGAAAAATGAGGTCACTTAAACCAAGAAAGCAGAAAGGTGTAGGATCAGCTTTGGCACACAGGACTGGCCACATGCACACATGCAATTCATGCTTGTTTACACTTGAAAAAGTTAAAAGAAAACCAGGCTAGCTCCAACACCAGTTGGTTTTAAAATGCCGTAATTTTGCCAGGCAAGGAGGAGAATCCAGATTGGGGGTTTGTGCAGAATTCAGACTCTGCAGGCTCCCTAGCCTCAACTTCCATAACCACACAGCTCAGAAGGTGGAATTCTGCTTATCTCCTGGAAAGAAGCCTGATCCTTGGATGCAGGTATCTGGCCTATGCATCCCATTGTCACTGTAAGTATTTTTACTTTCCAGCTGTAAGGAAGACATTGGTGCTCACAAACCAATGTAGCACCATACAGAGGCTCAGACACCAGACCTAGCAAGTAAACTTTACTGTCCAAGCTAGGAAAAAAAAGAAAATAAATTCTTAGTTGCAAAGCTGCAGTAAACTTTAAATTATACTTAATAGGTGCAATACATATAATAACAGACTGGGAAGTCTTATTTTTTCAATATACATTACATAAACATGACAGTCATTTCAAAGATGTTGCTAATACAGATGTGCATAATGGAGAAGTAAATACAAGCACATAAATCCATATTTCATTAAAACTGTCAATTGTAGCCTTGTTGTAGAAAACTACAACTATTCAAGAAACTCAAGAAATAAAAAGAAACTTTAGAAAGAACTTACAATCACCCAAAAACATCCCTTAAATTCTCAAAACATTCACTTAATGCTAAAATATGAGAATCAAATTTAATTCAGTTACATAGCTGCAAAAATACCTAAGGAATCCATAACTTAAATGGTGCTTTTACATTATTTTCTGGAACCCAGGAAAAGTATCTTGCTGCACATACCTCCATCTCCTGCTGTGCCACTTCACATGCTGCCCCCAGTCCCACTGCTAGAGGTGTGGGCACAGTCCCAGACCGCAGTCCTCTCTCCTGGCCTCCCCCACTCTGCAGGGGCTCTAGCCTGACACGTGGTCGACGGCGAACATAGAGAGCACCAACCCCTTGGAAGCAAGGAAAGCTGTTTTACCATATGCCCAGAGTTCTGAAATTATGAACAGGGACTCCAAACTTTGGTAAATTTCTTATTTCCACAGCAAACACACACGTGAACACTTAATGGGAGAAAAATAAAGTGAACAAGTTCAGTATTGTTTTCTAGGAAATGGTGTTTATCCCCAATAACCATGTTGAGGCTTGCAGAGCTTCAGCCATGGGAGCTCAGCTTCTTCCACTCTGCTTCAGTCACCCAAGGACTCAGTGCTTCTCCTCCTTCCCACAATTCCTGTACACAGCTGAAGTTCAGCCCCTTGCACTAAAGTTTTTATGGGCATTCACCAGTGCTCTCTTACTGACTTCCAAGTTCTTTCCCTCGATTACTGGACCAGCACCAGTCCCAGGAGTCCTCTCCCTTTCTTCTCATTAGGAAGACTCATTAGTGGCAACAATTTTCAGCGAGTGGATTAGATAAGCCAGTTTTGCTAGTCAGTCACTTTAGTGCTCTACTCTCCTCACCTTGAAACCAAATTTTCATGTCTTTGAGTGCCCTGGTACACTTAATAAGTGACTGTCACCACAGGAAGGACAGTTGCAACTTCTCAGCATAACAAATGGTGAAAATTTATGTCTATCACTTGTCCAAAATTACTAGTTGAAAACTTAGTCCTTGTCCAGAGATAATGTCTTCAGCTCTCAGCAGAACTCAGAAAAAAAAACCCTTGTTGAAAAATAAGAATTTTGGTTTTTGTTTCTGAATAGAATAACAAAAGTTATAATATTATATATATAATGTTATATATAATATAACGTTATAAGTTAAAATGCTGTATGTATAGCATACAGCAAACCTGATTTCTGGCTCTCTAACACCCACTGTCACAAGCCAAATAGACCTTGACAATAATAATAGCTGTATTTTTAGTATTTGTCAGTCAACCAGAAAATGTATAGCTGGATTTTAAACCCCATTCTGCAAAGAAAATGCACAAATGGAGTTGTTGGAATGGAGCCACTGATAGTAGATAACAATCAAAAATCATCTATCAGTTACCTTTTGGTCTCCTTGTTTCAAATCACACTCTGGTCTAAACTTTGCTCTATCACCAAGTGATTTCATTTCAATAATTTCAGCATTAGTTCTGCTTCACACCAAGCACATGACTCCTGAAAAACCCACTGCTGCTATGCTGCCACCATCATACAACATTCTTTCTTCTTTCAGTGAAGCCACCTCAACCCATCTAGCATTGAAGATCTACTTACTGCAGCTCTACGCTGGCAGCAGTGCCTGAGCTACTCTGCAGTCTGTCCAACACCATTCAGAACAGCTTTCTACAGCTCAAGTAACTGACACTGTGACAAATGGGTTCGACTTCACACCTTGTGTTGTTACCTTAAGGTAGGTATGGAGACAACAATTCCCTATAAAGCACTTCAGTGAGTACCTTTGGGCCCATAAATTTTATGGCCACTGATGCTCATTAAGTCAATTTTCATGTTGTTGACGTCCATAGGAATTTTACCAATCGCTTGTGCAGCATCCGTGTGGAAGAAAACGTTACGTGCACGGCAGATCTCACCTGTAATAAAAACACCAAACCAAAACCAGATTACCTTAACTAATTGCTATGATCCCAAAGATTCCAGCACTGGATCTAAAGCATGACTGAATCTAAACCAAGAGGAAGTTATTGAGCTATCTGAGGTGACAAAGGCAGAAATGGGGGATGTGATGTTTCTTTTACACTGAAGTGGCTAAAGCTGTGCAGGGGCTACTGTAGTTTGATGCCTTGGCACAGGTTTAGGCAGGTAAGACTACAGTGAATTTCTCCAGCTGAGAAGGTAAAAGTCTTCTACTGTTAAGAATTGAGACTATTTCCAAACCCACACCTAACAAGCTTAAGAACAAATGGTTACATGAAATATCAAAGTCTCCACACAGAAATGACTCCACAGTTGGAAAATATTGGTTTTTATTGCTTCTTTTGCTTTTCAAAGTCCAGTACAAGCCAGCCTTCCTTTCAAGTTTCTATTTGCCATATATTTTTATGTCATTCCCTCTATTTTCCAAGTTTTCCAGCATTCAGCTTCAAAAATATTCTCAGAATTATCACACACACACTTATTACTACCACATGAAGTCAGCTGAACTGGTCACCAGGCTAAAATATATGAAGAAATAATGTATTGTTCATGGGCAGAAAACGTAAGTATTATTTATTTGTGTCATAAAAAAAATCACAATACATCTTCCACAGGATCTGCACAGCTGCATCCGAGACCTCTCCTCTGCACAAGAGGTTCAACATGGCACTTCACAGGATAAGTAACCCCCACTGTGGTCCAGCAAGGTCAGGCCACAGGCCACACATCACACAGTAGCAGGGCTTCAGGTTCCCTCTGCAAGGCCTCAGGCCTGGCCTTTTGGACCTGTTCAAGGTGTTAGAACATACCAGGAGAACTACAGCTGGCACCAGCTGTCTCTGGCATTTAAACACGGGACCATAGTAAGGACCTTGACAATATAAGCACAGGAAGAAAAAAAGAATCCCTGGGGCTATAAGCAACTCACTGATGCTCAAATGCTTGTCAACAAAGAAACACAACCAACCTTGAAAAACTTTGGCAAAAATAATGTTTTGAGCTTAAAGAAGAAAGAAATAAATGCAGCAGCTAAGGAAGAAAACCAGATACATGAGATGCCTGCCACAGCCTAAGAAAACAATACCCTACGGAATATGTACTCCAGAGCAGTCCAAATATTGTCCAAAAACTCAAACATCTTATGAAAGGCTATCTTGAATATGAAGGTGTGCTGGGTTTGGCTGGGGTAGAGCTAACTTCCTCCACAATGGCTAGTATAGGTCTGTGTTTTGGATTTGTGCCGAACACAGGGGTAATAACAGATGTTTCTGATATTGCTTGACCAGGGCTTGCACAGAGCCAAGGCCTCTTCTGCCCCTCATATGGCCATACTGGCAAGGGGGCTGTGGGTATGTGAGAGGCTGGGAGGAGACACACCCAGGACAGGTGACTCAAACTTACTAAAGAGACATTTCAGACCGTATGACATATGCCATACACTTTCAGTACAGAAAACTGGGAGGAAGAAGGTGGAAGGGGGAGACATTTGGAGTGATGGTGTTTGTCTTCCCAAGTCACCACTAGGATGGGGCCCTGCTCTCCTGGAGGTGCCTGTCCATGGAAAGCAGTATGGAATTCTTTGTTTTTCTTTGCTTGTGTGCATGGTTTTTGCTTTCCAGATTAAACTGTCTTTATCTCAATCCCTGCATTTTCTAGCTTTTACCATTCCAATTGTCTCCCCAGTCCTGCTGGTAGGGGAGTGACTGAGTGGCTGCAAGGTGCTTGGTTGCCAGCTCGGGTGAAACTAGGTCAGAAAGGGTATCTGTATATGTTTTGCTACTGTCACAGTAAACTATCAACAAATCACCTGGGATCCAGGGATCTGGAGGATCATCAGGGAGGCACATGCTCACCCTGCTTGCTCCAACAACCGTGGTTCTCCAGGGTCTCCCTTCATCTGCTCTGAGGTCCCTGTCACTCCACCTGCCAGCTCAGAGCCTGGCTCACCCTCTCCCTGCCTCCTGTTCCAGAAGCATAGCTCTTCAGTGGGCTTTTGGCCTACAAAGCAATTGTTCATGACTCTATACGGCAATACTGGGGGAAGGATTGTCCAAGTGTGGTGCTCACTATCCCACTCCAAATCCTGCACAATTCTCCTCTTAAACACTACAAGCGCTCAATAAATCATTATAGTATATAAGCCAATTTTGGCCAGTTATTCTGTACAATTTTTTAATCCATCGTACAATCGAATGAATTGCAGCTGATCCATCCAGAGCAATGATTGCTGCAATGCTCACCATAAAGGTAGTGCATTTCATTCCCATTTCCCTTTGAAATCAATTTTTATTTGGGACAGTAGTATTATTTATTTATAGTACATTTTTTATTTTAAAATATGTTATCATTTTTTCCTTAGCTATATTACACCTAATCTTTTGCATCAGTACCATTTGGAGATGAAAACATTATCTAAAATGAAGCAGAAGCAACCTTAGTTGGCATCTAGAAGCCGCAGTGTACTTACCAATGTCATGAATAGGCTGCTTTACTCCTATTTCATTATTTACAGTCATTACAGAAACCAAACTTGTATCGGGCTGGAATGCAGCCTCCAGCTCCTGGCGAAAGATTCAGAAGGACAAAAGTTGTGACTAACAGAGAAGCAGGATTTCAGTGCACATCTTCAATTTACCAGCAACTCAACCACCAGTCCCTCATTTGCAACAAACACCTAGGGTTCTGACAAACCGCTCTGGGGAGAACACTAACCCATGTGAACATCAAATGCCTGTTGGAAGAGGAGTGAATCAACTGTGTCTCTGAATGTCCTAACCCTTCAATGCACCTGGCACCCCACTTGATTAAATCAAATCTCAACAGGCTTTGCTATATCCCATATATGTCCCCGAACTATTTTCTTTAATGAATTAACCACCCACAGTACAGCTTAAGCCTCTTCCAGCCAAGGTGAGGCTGGCTGTAAAGGAACTGCTCTTTAAACAGTCACATCACATCTGCAGCAACATGCTCAGAAAACACCACTCATTACTGTGCCCACAGGCTGATCCCTTGGTCCCATCACAAACCACTGCTCTCCATGGCAGGTGAGGGACTGCGAATAAAACTGTTGCTGCCCTGTGCTAAAGGACGTCAACGATGAACTAAAAACATACAACTTCTACATTTTAGGGCTGCAGCCAGTACACACAGAAGGGCTGGCTCATGGACAGCCATAGGAAGTACTGTAATCACTGAAACAATGCCTCAAGTACTGGGCTCCTTATAGGGTACTCAACAGCTCCAGCTGCACAGTAGCAGCTGAAGGGTGGGACAGAAGGTGGATGTTCTGGTTGAGAAAAAGTGTAGGATGTTAGAACAGAAAATCCTTTTCCAGGTCTGACAGATTTAGCTATGATTCTCATACTACTTTGTGATATTTATTATCCTTTTAGAGGACACAAGGTTTTGAGCATCAATTTGAAGCAAAAACCTCTTCTTTTTTTAGTTTCTTTCTGTCAGTAACAACTTACCTTCAGATCTATGAGCCCATTTTTTTTAACAGGTAGATATGTGATGTGAAAACCTTCTGTTTCCAGGGAACGACAAGAATCCAACACACACTTGTGCTCTGTTTGCGTAGTAATGATATGCTTTTTTCTGGATTTATAGAACCTTGCAACACCCTGTCAGGCACAGTCCATGAAAAAGAAATTGGCCACTGAAGAAAGCAGGCATTACACAGTATGATCGGAAATAAGAAATTACTACTTAGATATAGGTCATTTGGATCTTTCCTGTTTGACCCAAGTCATGAATCTAAAAGGTACTGACAGATAATCCACACTACATATCTCCATCAGCACCTGCTTTTCAATGCATCTTACTTCTCAAAAACTCTGTGAAAATCTTTATTGCTGTTAAGCTGTAGAAGCCATTAACCAAAGCATTTTTGGAAAACTTTTGCAATGGAGTCATAAACACTGAGAAGTCTGAACAACCACATACCACATACAAAACCTAGTCTTCATAAGAAAAAGGTTTATAATCTGCATGTCCACTATATTTCACAATAAAGATTTTAATTACATAAGCAGAAGGAATGTATTTAGTGCATGCGAGACAAACATCAAATATTTTACATTGCCCTCAAAATCATGTCCCAGGCATCAAAACATTCATCCATGTATTTCCTCCACATATGTAAGAGAGTATCACAAAAAGTAAATCCAGAAATGCAAATATGTTATACTCCAACATATTATTAACGTTTAAATTGTTGAGAGATGCATACAATTCCTAAATACAAAATTTTAACATAATAAATGAGAATCAGTATAAACTTTTTACCTTAATTGCCATATTATTGGACTCTGTTGCACCACTGGTAAATATAATTTCCCGTGAATCAGCTCCTATTAAATCTGCAACTTGCTGTTTAAAAAGAAATACAAATTTAACTTGTTAAGAAAACATAGAATAAATTCACTACAGCAAAATACATGTGAAATGTTTTCAAGAATACTCCCTTGAGCTTCAAAGGATTACAGCTGGTACCTAACAAAGTTATGCTAAAAATAGTCTAAATATCTGAATTATAAAATACACAAGGAATCCACAGTCATTAGAAGTGGTATTAAGCATTAACCTGTTATAACACAGATAAAAGCTTAAGTAGACAAAACCCCACTACATATTACTTAAAAAAAAATGAAAAACATCCTTCCCTAAGATTAGAAGAATGATAAGATAAGGAGTTAGTCCAATGACTGCAGCAACATGCTTGTGACTCCAGGAAACCACTAATACTGTGGCACTTTTACGTACAGTATTGGTTTCTGCCATTTCAGTTGCTCTAATATCACTATTGGAGCAAGTGCTGACTTCTACACCTGGGACTGGAGAACCCTGGGAGCCCAGACAGATTGGGGAACAAGAGGCTGGAGAGCAGCAGCACAGAAATCTGAGACCTGGAAGTTTGGGCTGAGGGCAAGTGCAACAGGAGCCAGCAGTGCCCTGGCAGCCCCAAGGGTCAGCCTGTCCTAGGGGACATCAGGCCCAGCATTGCCAATCGAGCAAGGGGGAGACTGTCCTGTCCTGTCCTGCTCTGCTCTGGGGAGGCTGCACCTCAAGTCCTGGGGGCACTTTGGGGCAAATCTATATAAGGATATGAAGTTATCAGAGAACATCCAGAGGAGGGCCATGAAATGGTTAAGGGTCTAGAGGACAGTCTGTAAAACAAACAGCTGAGGTCACTTGGTTCTTTCAGTCTGAAGAAAAGGAAACTGAAGTCAGACCTCACTGGGGGCTGCAGCTTCCTCATGAGGGGCATCAGAGAGGCAGCTCTCTGCTCTCAGTGATCAATGACAGGGCTTGAGGAAACAGATAGAGCTGTGTCGAGGAGGTGTAGGTAGGATAGTAGGAAAAAAGTTTTTTACCCAGAGGGTGGTCAGGCACTGGAACAAGCTCGCCAGGGAAGTGGTTACAGCCTGAAGCCTACCACAGTTCAAACAGTGTTTGGAGAATGCTCTCAGGTGGTGGGATTGTTGGGGCATCCTGTGCAGGGCCAGGGTTGGACTTCATGATGCTTGTGGTTCCCTTCCCACTTGAAGTATTCTATGAGTCTATCTTTTCCTACAATAAATCTACTAAAGTACAGCTAAGCAAAGAGGAAGCTGCTAAATCCAGCCCACAGAGAACAGGGGTTTTTTTCTTCCTTTTTTTGTTAGGTTCTTCTGACCCTGATTTTCCTCAACAGTAGGAAAACCAACGCAAACAACAACCAACAACTCACCCGCCTCGCTTTTTCCATGGCAGCCTCACTCTCCCAGCCATAGGCGTGGGTCCTGGAGTGGGGGTTGCCATAGTAGGCTGTCAGGTATGGGAGCATGCTGTCCAGGACTCTGGGATCCTGTGGAACACAAACCACCCAGCCTTAGAAAAGGAGAACGGAAACTATATCTGTCCTCTCTGGACAGACCCCCTTGCCACAGTATCAGCAGCACTTCTGTGGCAGTGTCTTGCTTTAGCTTAGACCTGACCTTAAAACTTGAGGCTATTACATGTTACGTGTAACACAAGTATTCAGCAGTTATGCTCTGTGCACATAACCCTGATCTGCACCGAAGGTCAAAGAAGAACAACATCATTTGAGAAAACAGAATCACAGACCAGTATGGGCTGGAAAAGACTTTAAAGCTTGTCTTGTTCCACGCCCCTGCCACAGGCAGGGACACACTTTCCACTAGGTCCGGTTGCTCCAAGCCCCATCCAACCTGGCCTTTCTTCTGAGCAGAAAAAAAACCAAAGTCTTAAAATGTTAAGAAAAATGTCAGATCAGTATTTTGGCTGAATTCACTTCCTGCTTCTCTCAACTGTCTCCACTCCCGCAGGGGTCGGTGGAAGCCACTTCGCGGCTCGGCCACGCTCCGGCCCTGCGGCACGGGGGCTGCCCATCCCGGGGGCTGCCCCGGCGTAGCTACAGCCCTACTGGGGGATGCCCGCACTGCCCTGTGGTGACAGGAACAGCCTGTGTCGCTACAGGTGGCGCCGAACGCCGCTTCTGTCCCCCACGGCAGCTCGAGACACACGCGACCGCTCGGGCAAGAGAACCGGGAGTGTGGGGGCCCTGCTCCGCTTCCCGTGCTCGGTACGGCCCTTACCAGCGGGGTGGTGGCCTGGACATCCATGTAAAGCGGCCGAGGAGCACCGCCGCCATCGATGGTTCGCCCTGAGGGGAGAAGAGGGGGAAAGCTGTTGTCAAGGGCCGGCAGGAGCGGGGGAGCTGTTCCTTCCCAGACAGGGGCTCTGCCCGACCGCGGCCTTACCCGATCCTGATCCGGATCCCGGTCTCGGTCCCGGTCCCGGTCCCGGTCCCCCCGCTCGGAACCGCCGGGGGGCTCGTTCGCCCCTCAGGGCCGCCAAGCGCCGCCACAGCAGCATAGCGCGCGACGGCCAGAGCGGGGCGTGCCCCCCTCTTCCTGTACGTCACGGCGCGCGCCGGAAGCGAGGCCCAGACAGGCGGAGGCGCGGTGCGGCCTAGCGAGGTACGGGCGGGGCTGGGACCCGGGAACGGGAACGGGAACGGGAACGAGAACGGGAACGGGGGAGGGGCAGGGGGGCGGGGCGCTAGTGAGGTGAAGCGCGCGCTGAGGACCCCAGTTCGCCTTCGAGAGCTCTTGCGCCTCGCAACGGTGATGGCCGCCGTTCCCGGGGAGTCCACGGCCTCCGCGGCCTGAATATCTGCACTAAGTCTTCGGCCTGGCCTCGATCTCCCTAAGGGAGGGTTCACTGCCCGCTCCTCTGCCTCCGAGACCAAGCGGCAGCCGGGAAGGTCGGGCCAGCAGTGGAGGCTCGCTCAGGTGCCGCGTGTGCTGCTCGCTAGGGACTAAGAACACACAGGGTGAGGCCCCGAAAGAGCCTCGGTTGCCACAGCGGCGCTCGCAGGAGCTTGTTGAGGGGAAACGACGCCATCGCTCCCTCCTCCTTCCTATCTGACACGCAAGGAAACAAGCCTGGGAGCCAGCACAACCTCCTGCGCTGCACGCACGAGAAGCTCTGATCTGCACAGCCTGGCCTGCCAGCCCAGTTTGGTTATAGAAGTCTGTTAGACAAAGCAGTAAATCGATATGGGTATTGTCCTTTCTTTTTTAGATGCCTGTGACCGTGGGCCCATATGGGCAGTCGCAGCCCAGCTGTTTCGACAGAGTAAAGATGGGTTTCATGATGGGCTTTGCAGTGGGCATGGCTGCAGGAGCGCTGTTCGGCACATTTTCCTGCCTCAGGTATGCCAAGGAAATGGCTTCCACAGACAAGTGGTGACAGGGAGATAGCCAGAGAGAAATGGTCATGCTGTGGGGTTGGGAAGGGATTGGGTCTGGTCCTGTGCTGGTCCCATGAATGGAACTTTGTCTGTGAGTCCCAGCTACTGCAGTAAGCCCCTGGCTTACAAAATGTGAGTGTGGTGCTGGCAGAGCATCACCCCTGGGTGCCCTGTATGTCGGGAGGTCACAGCTTCACAGACCTTTTCTTGCCTCTTGTAAGGAAGGTTCAGTGGGAAGCTGAGGCTGTGGAGGATCACCTCCAGGAGGAACCAGATGAATTGTCAATGCAGATACATGTGCAGCCCTCTCCTGGCTCCCTGAAGTGCTGTGTAAGCTCTCAGTGGCTGCATCATGGTCCCTTTGTGTGTCCCATGCCCTGCACAGAGGCAGTTACCAAACTGACCCTGAGTCTGAATGGCAGGAGTGTGGGTACACCCATGGCTCACATTGGCACAGTCCCACTGTGCAATGGAGAGTGACAAAATTCCACCTTCCCCTGCGACTCAGCATGATGACATGAAAACAAGCTGTGTTTGTTGCTCTGTTTGCTCTGGCACTGTTGACTGGTGTTGCACATAATCTGTGACAAAGAATCACTGAAGTCAGCTCTTTCATACTTTGCAGAACTCTGTTTGATGGTTTTTACCTGTGATTAAACATTGGAGATGATTTGGTAGTGCGGTGAAGGAGGAAGAGGTACAAATCTTAATCCAATGGGAGTTTGAAGTTTTCTAATCTCTCTCAATTCCCAGAGGATAAGCAGAAGATGGCAGAAGATACATATTAACAGAATTTAGAAGAATCAGTGAGAGTGGTTCTGTTGTACTTGAATGACACAGCTGCAGTACTTGTGCTGTTCTATTTTTGAGAGAAAATCTCATGTTTTAAGAATGAAGTGCATGAAATTCCTTAGACTCTTAAGTCACTGCACTGTTTAAAAGCCAAATATTACAAGAGTTTCTTGCGACAGAACAATTCTTTTTGTTTTAGTCTGACCTCAGGTAAGTGAAAAATGGAGAACAGAAACACTTTTTGAAGTTTCTAGGCCTTTCAGGTATCCCATATTAAAAACACAGAGTCAGTAGTAAATAAAAATTTAATTTTAAGTTGATGTTAAAATTTTAAGGTGATATTAAAAAGATTGCCACTGCAGCTAGAGAGGATGGCAGTACAACAGCTCAGACAACTCTTTGTACTCTGGCAAGTGAAATACTTGGCCAGCATTTTTTTTCCCATATTAAGGGTATTTGGGAGACCAGGATGCAAAGCTGTGCCTGCTAAGGGTGTGGCAGGAAGGTTCCACTGCAGGAAAAATACACATAGGCCATGTGAGGTGGGGGCCACCCAAGAGCCCCGGCAGTAGCACAGGGCACTGCACCCAGTCTCTGGGGAGGCAGCTGTACAATTGCACAGATTTAGACTGAAGAAGTGTTCAATTTGCAACCGTGAGCTGATTGTCTGAGATGTTTTCTGCTGCATGTCTGTGATCTGTCAGGTTTCAGCTTTTATATAATCCCTGTGATTTTCTTTATCTCAGGATTGGCATGAGAGGACGAGAGCTGATGGGTGGAGTTGGCAAAACGATGATGCAAAGCGGTGGGACGTTTGGGACGTTCATGGCCATTGGTATGGGAATACGCTGCTAATCTGGAGTTTGGGATTTATCCCAGAGTGCCCCCACCCAGCCATTCCTCCACTGTACAATAATAAAATCTTTAGATACCTGGAAGTGAGAGCTCTTAATGAAACAGCACAGTCCTACCCTCTGTGCTCTGCTGATTGTAAGCACACCTTTTAGAAAAATTTCTACTTTCTTCCCATCTCTTTCTCCCAAAACAATGAGAATTAATAATAATTTTTACTACATTGAAGTTCCTGTTTTACAGATAGAAGTACACCACACAAGTTTCCCCCTTTGGCACTTGGGCAGCTCACATTGCTGATGTGGATGTGGAGCTGCTTTGTCCCTTCTTGCAGTCCTCAGTCTAGGAAAGTTAGATGGTGGGTACTTCAGATTAATTATAAAATTTCTGTCCTCTTGCAAAAATAGGTGGGTTGAAGCTGGTCACATTTCTGAATTCACAGTGTCATGGGGCAGGTGCCCTCAACAGCGTAAGGGACCCCAGGATCCAGGCAGCTCCCGCAAGAGCTGTGCTCCCAGAAACAAAGCCTTTTCTTTCATTCTGGTTTAGCAGGCCTACAAGGTGGTCAGGACTTCCCTAGGAGAGCATGGAAATCCCTCCTCATCCTCCCCACCCCCAGAAGCACTGCCTACAGCTGACCTAGGAAAGGCGTTGGGTGTTGTAGTCTTCCACTACTTGCCTTTTGAAATAAGGCCTTTTTCTGCTTTTACTTTAGTTCTGTGTAAGGAAGACATGTGAGCAATAGCGCTGCCTCAACTGGCACCTGTACAGCCTGGACCTGGTACAAGTGCCTTTTCCCCAGTTTTTAAGGCAGAAACACAAATTCATGACTCAAAGCCTTTCTCAGATAAAGCACACCTAGACAGCCAGTTTTACTTCTTCCGCTGTGTTACTATTCCCAGAATCCTGCTGTATCCCCAGCCCCTCTCCACTTCTACCTTTTGCTTGCTCCAAGTTCTTTGATTAAGGACAGGCCCTTGCCACACTGCAGCTCAAGGACAGCTACAGCCCTAGAGGCTGCAGAGCAGATCCTCTCCCTGCAATACTACAGAACACCCGTAGCACTGCTGCCTGCCCCACCTTCACCCACTGCCAAGGAATGTTCTGTTCTCCCTACTCTCCACCTTGGTCTTTTCTTAGTGGTTAAAAAGGCCAGGGAGGTGGGACAGGGATAGAAAGAGCAAAGCACAGGGGCAGCTTCTCCCTAGAAACCAGACTGAAAGCAAACATAACTGACTCGTCCAGCCCCAGGACTCTCAGCCATTTGTGAAGGATGGGAGTGGAGGTGGGCAGGAGGGCTTTGTCTCTGGACTGAACTTTAAGCATGCCTGAGGAGGACAGGAGTTGTGCCCAGATCCTCAGCAACCACGGTCACACTGCACAGAGGGCTGGGAACAGCTTCTGCATGTACTCTGAGCACATGACATCCCAGGGCGTACCTGCATACTGTGTAGTCGTATCTCAGACACTGGGCACTGCACAGCATCTATCACTCACCTCCAGGCCTAAGCACACCACTGCCTAAATCACATTGGGAGAGCAGAGAAATAAAACTTCATGAAAGCCTTTTTAAGAGAATTTTATTTGAGTGGTTCTTACAAAGATTGTTGCAATATGAAAGTCTTTGATAGAAATATCAAGCTGTCTTGTCAAACACACTGAAGTAACCCAAAAATATATTTCAGAGCTCACAGAGCTTAAAAAGAGCAAAGATTATATGCAACCAGAACAAAACACTTTTCTGTATTTCCTACCCATTTTCAGACTTGGCTGAAATCCTCCAGCTCTGCCCCACTGCACTCATCTGGAAATGCAGAGATGTTTTGTTTGGAAACTTAGACACACCTCACAGTATTTACAAAGAAACTTTTACAGATACAATAATCAAAAGTTACCATCAAGAAGTAAAACCCTTCAATCCTCCTATTCTTACCAATTATTCGGCACAAAGCAAGCTGAGTAGCTGTCTGCAGTCAGCATTCAGTAGCTTTTTGGATTTTCCATTTATACAAAAACACTAAATATGTCCCTTCATCCAGTCTCTCTCTGATACTACCCTTGAGCAGATCACCCACATTTAGTGAAATGTAAAATGTCTTTGCTGCATTAAAAGAAAGGCTCATGAAACATTAAAAATGTCATTATGTCCCATCTGCCTTTTACAGAGTATTTGTTATCTATGAGCTACTTCTCGGTTCCTACAGATCACCTTTGTCAATGTACAAGAATTACAAGGCAGAACAAGAAGTCAACAGCTTTGTATACAGTGGAAATGCTAGTTAGGGAGAATGAACACACTGCATTTCTGCTTACTTCATTTTATTTTTAAAGATAGCAGGAAGTGTACACAAAATGACATTAAATCCTTTCTTTTAGTTTTATCTAAATAAAAGATAACTCAATCTTCCTCCAAAAAATACCTATGTACAAAACTGACTAAATTAATCTTCATCGTCGAACAGGAACCAGCAGTTGGGTTGCAGTCATAGAGTCTGGGAAAAGGCTGTGGTATGTTGGAAGAGGTACATACGCTGCTGTAATCATTTTACCTAATCACAAGAGGAAAAAAGTAAACATCAGTGTTTGTCATTTCTGTAATGGATGACTAAATGTAGGCGTGTACATGGAACACTCACCTGCAAACCACCTCCCATGCAAAGCATTGACAGCCGCGATGGCAGCAGCGATGGAGGGACATTTCACATACACATTGCCCTGCAAGACAGAATAGTGCAGCCCATGAGAAGTCAGAGACACTTGCCCAATGCTGTTCCCTCAGCCACCCCTGGACCTGGCTGGGAGAGAGCCACACCTGCTCCACGAGGCACCCGCTGGGATTAATCCGTAACACAGAATGAGCACAAGAGAAGGGGACGGTGGTACTGGCAGGCACTACTCCACTATGGCAGTTACTGCAACCTTCAATTTTTCTAAATAGGATTTTGCAAGATAGCCCAAACATGCATTTGACCAGCAATCACTGAGCCATGAATGGCTGATCTGCTCCTGAGAGCCTTTTAGAGAAAGGATCTAAAGGCTCCTAATCATTAAAACCATGTGAAATAAAACAGCACAAGGGGTCTGACTGCCCCCAAGGCAGCCCAGCTGCCAAGGTCTATAAGCCACAAACCTCAACTACATATGCTCCACTCAACATGCAAACTCACAGCCTATATTCCACAAGAACCAAGCACTCCCCGTTCCCCCACACAGAAGCAACACTTCAAGGGAGACAGATTCCCTAAAAATTCTCCTCCATAAACATCAGCATGTCTGTCTTTACTCGAGCAAGAACTGAGGCAAAGGGAAAATCCCATCCCCGCAGGGCAGGAAGAGCTTGAGATTGTTCCCAAAGCACATGACAGACTGATCTTTGAACTTCACCAGAGACATCTGGAGTTTGCCATCTGCAGATCAAGCACTGTGCCTCCCTAATCCAGAGAACCACAACAGTCACACCCAACAACTCCAAGAGACACAGAGATGCCCACAGTAATGTGTGGCATTTTTCTGGTTGCCTGCTTAAAAACAGACCATCAGTAATACCCAAAGAAGATCGATTCTAGCTGAAACAGATTTTTCAGGAAAACAGTACATTAAAAAATAGATTCCAGCCTTTCCTTAGCAGCTTTAGTCAGCTGGTATTAACTCTTCCCACTGCAATCTAACTCATTCCTTTCTCATGGGGTGAACCTGAGCTTAGGGGCTGGTGTTTAAGGCACTAAGGAATCAATTAACACATAGAGCTCTGCTCTCAGCCTCCCCCTGCAAAGGCACCTAGACTGCTTAAATGCCCAGATGAGGTGCAGGAACACAAAGCTGTGGCTTTCCTTAACACCAGGTAGAACAGACAGATGTGGTACATGAGCCATACACTCAGCTGGGACTGCAACTGTTTAATCCTCAACAAATCACATGCTCATAAACCAACCCCTGACAGCCCTCAGCACAGAAGTCTGGGACAGAGCCCTGAAAGTGCCCAGAATCTAAGCCTGGAAAACAGAATTGTACAATGGAAACTATCAGTGGGTATTTTATAGCTGTGTCACTGCTGTGATACTATGACAAAACAGATTTCATTTTTTATGAAACATTAACTCATTACTTATTATGTTGCAGTTGCTTTTTTTTAAATCCACCTGCTAACATGAAACAGAATTTTGCAGCTCCATGGGCTTAGAATCTATGTGAGGTATCCTGAGGGCTAGTGTAGTTTTGGGGGTGGTGGTTTTCTGGGGGGTTGTGCAGTGATTTTTTTGTGTGTTTAGTTGTTGAGAGGGTTTTTTGGACGTGGGAAGTGTTATGGGTTGTTGGCTATTTTGGAATTTTTTTTTTCTGTCAAAGAACACTTCATTTTCTCTAAGTAACAAACCCATTATGGGGAAGGTTTCTTCCTCTTATCAGTCAAATGGTCCAAGACCACAGGCGTAATCTTGAAGATTACAAGATGCTAGGTAAGGCAGCACACTGTTTTATGTGCTAGACTGCAGCTCCTATCTAACCTCTGTGAAACCCATAAGAAACGGTTTTAGGTGATATTGGGGCAGCTGCACAAGACAGCAATGGTTGAGTGCAGGGCAGAACAATCCCACCAAAGCACACCAGCAGGAACACGAGTTTCAGCCTTATACCTTAGCATGGAACACAAGATGACACTTTTAGGGTCAGAGAGATAGAAATGAACCCAACTGTGAAACCATCTGAAAATTGAACTTCTGTTTGGGCTGTGAATTCTTTTTAAAAAGGGTTCAAGAGAATTAATCTATTTACAGACCTTCCAGAGTTTATACAGTCTAAGAGCTGAAATACAGAGAAGAGGTAACCAGTCTGGGGTTTATGTAAACAAGGTCAATTTAGAAGAAAAATATATTTACCAGTTTAAGATGCAGGTATTAATCTGGAATTCAGTCAGCAGCAACGGTGTTGCTCTTCCCTGTTCTAACTCCAGGCCCTCAGACTGCCCATTGCAAGACTAATGTCCGTGAGTGACCACAACTGTTTCTAAGCACGGGATGAGGCACATATTTACCTTATACTGTAATTATCTGGAGCAAGAGCTCTTTTCTACTGAAGCCTGTGCTCTAGAAAGAGGCAACTGAAGTCCTTGACTTGTGGGAAAGGCACAGCTTAAGGGAAATGCCAAATGCCTGAACTAGTCACTGCTCTTCTACAGCAACTTCAGCTGGGTAAACCTTCAAGAGCAGCACCAGAAAGCTACTCATCCAAGTTACACACAATGATTCACAATCGGAGAGAACCATCTACATTCTGCACAAACTAAGAAATTTAGGTACAGTTTAGGAAAAGCCCCATATTTGTAATGCTCCCCCTGGACAAAAGAAAGCAACAGAGCTCCTAACATCAGCTCAGTGTGTCATCCCCGGAAGCAGGCATACCTGAGCTGAGTTTTTGTCAACATAGATGTGGATAACTCCTCCATGTTTGTTACATTCCTCAATCACATCATCTTTAATTTCTGTGTCCCAGCCAGCTTCTTCTTCACTGTACAGGGGAAGGAAAAACAGGACAGAGATCATTCACACAAAATCCACCCCCAAAACCCATTAAACACATGCCTGCAACATTCTGATTTCTTTCTTACATGTTCAAGTCATTGACAAATGCCAAACAGACAACGATAAATCACTTACGTTTGAGGATTAAACATGTTGGAAAGCTGGAAGCACTGTGTTGCAAGTGGTTGTACAGAAGCAGCTGCAGCCAGAACTGTTGTAATGAAAAAAAAAAAAAAAAAACAAACAGCATATCTAAGAACCCACTATGCATGGCTCTAATTTATTCAGCATAATAGAAGCTGCTCTGACTAAACAGAAACTGAAGGCAGGAAAGCAAAACTCAAAACCAGACACTACTGATGATAGATATATTTAAAATGATCAATACAAAAGCCAGCACACTATGAATCGCAGTTGAACCTGAAAATTGAAAATATCATCGTGTACATTGATTTTGGCAGATTTTCCATTTGAACATTAAAAGGCATGCATCTTCATTTGCATTTAAAATGTCTGCCTGAGTTGTATGTCAGCACCTTTAATGTTTTGCTCCTCGCAGATGCCCAGCAGCAGCTCAGGACAGCACCACCCCAGCTGACTGGACAGCAAAGGACAGACAACCTTGGGGAATTCCTAAAACCTGTTTTAAGCACGTTGAATTATGCTTCAGAAGTGTACCTGCACTTTCATCCCTTGAAAACGCAGACTGAAGGAAACATTTGACACCTGAAATTGCTCTTTCCCTATAACAGTGAAATTATTACTTGTCATTTATTGCTGTTTATCATGCCAGTACATTGCATTAAACACTGTCCCACAGGCTGCCCTTCCACAGATTTCAGACTTCTGTCAATGGAGCTGCAATAACAGCTGCCTTCCCCATATACTTCAGACATTAAGGGTTGTGCAGTCAGATAATGAGAAACTCTGAGACAGTAAACCCAAACTTCTGATTCTCAAATAACCCCTCTAAGGCAGGGAGAACACTACTACCCAATCACAAATACCAGTCCACGCATTTTCTTGGACTAGTACATGGCTGGAGAATGCTACCAACACTGGAGAAAATGCTACCAAGAATTTTCAGTCAAAAAAATAACAGGATGATTCCCCACTTCCCCACAGATGACTAGACAACTAGGAGAACACAATTTCTCAGGTATGGGCAAACCCTATACCACAAGAATTTCCCCTACAGACATCTGAAATAAAATCTACTAATTACAAGTCATAATAAATGCTAGTTTACCTTCATTCTGCTGGGACAGTCTCGTTTGTAAATCTAAAGAAAAATACAGAGAAGTTAATTATAATGCTTGCTAGAGTCACTGTATCATCACCTGCCAGCCAGGTTGTTCAGCTTGTTTTTCTGTGGTTAAGAGCTTATTTCAGTATCACTGTTCCTCTCTAGTTGTGAGTAGTTTCACTAATTTCAGCTTCTGTACTAGAATGTTCTGTACTTGACAGATTCTGTGACAACAAAGCATTTTAAAGAGCAACAATACCTTAAAAGGACAGACATGACCATGTACCTTTAATTCAATGTATCACTCCCAACTTGCTTTTGCTGTGATCGTCTTCAAAAGACATGTTTTACTCCATGAGAAAATAATTACAGCAATTCTGACATGCATTAGAGGTGTGTGTCAACACCAACATCTTTACTACCAGAAAGCAGTTAAGCACACAGCTATCCAAACCTGACATTCTTAAAGCAGTTATCAAATTTCATTTCAAGTAGAATAAGGCAATATTTTGTCTGCTTTGCTTTCATATAGATGGCATAATGATACAAGTAGCTTTGGTATTTTTCAAATTCAAAACATTTTCCAGTGTTCAGAACATGTGATTTGCCTAGAAAACATGATTTACTTATTTAACAACATACACTTGTCCCAATCCAAAGTGATGGGAACAAACAAATGCAGACTTTCTAGCCATTTCCAAGTAACATGACATCTTTGAGCTAACATAAAACTTCAGAATTCAAGACTGTAAGTATAAGCCCCTTCAATCATGGTTCCATTTAAGAGACACTAGGTGTGAGCAAACAATTGCCTTAATTCACTCATTTACAGAGTAGCAAAGTGATGAGCACCAAGTAAGCTTCCAAGCTTACCTGGAAATACCTGAAGGCACGAGGTATCAACATACTTTTCCCCGTTCTAATAAAACCTCCTCCACGACACTGAAGAACCAACAGAAATAAATGTTTTTCTCTAGATTTTCCTGATGTGCCTTTCCAAGCGTTTTGCAAGGAACACGTACCAGGAACCATACTGAAAAGCAAGGGCTGGAAGGAGTAAGCTCTGAAGGTTGAGTTGTAAAAAGAGCCGGTGATATTTGGCATGTTTTCCATCCAGATCTGAACCCAGAGTCCTCACCTCCACAGAATGAGAAATATCACAACAGCAAAGGCTGTCTTAGCCTGTATTCTCTGAAGAAACGGCATGGTCTTGGCCAAATCTGTAACTAATTACCTAGTTAATTAATATTCAGACTCTTGTGAAAACAAAGGCCTTTTAAAGAAAACAGCAAATATCCAAACTCCCAATTTAGAGGAGAGACACTTTTCCTGCTGCAATTCCAATCCATCATGTCCAGCAGAACTCGTCTATGTGGGTCAGCCTGGGGCTCTACAGCCAAATCCCTGCACATATCATCACTGCAAATTCTGTCCACAGCCAAGATCTGTTCTAAGCACAGCAAAGTCAGCCACCACTATCGTGTGCAACAGTTTCACAGGTTAATTATTAACCACGTTTGAAACATAACCTGCTGCTCACCAGATTTTTTATCAACAAACTGGATTCTTTTGTTGCTCATGACTCAAGAACAGTCTTGTCCTCTCACTTCTAAAATCACTCAAAATTAAGAAATTGATTGTCACTCTATATAGTCAATTCATGTTTCCCTACACATAGTTTTAAAGAGTATGCAGAAACTAAAATTAATACATCTGACCAATTCAGATATAAGTAACTCTTTCAGTATATTCTTGTGTAACACCTGTAAGAGCAGCAAGTTTAGCACAATGGGAGTACATGTTTAGTGTACACAGAAAGCACAAATACAAACAAATCTATCAAAGTAATTTGTGTCTTAAAATAAAAAGTTTATTTTTAAATCCAGATGGCTTTAAATAAGCCAAAGTCTGCCAAACATTGCCTAGCATCTTGAGTAATTTCTTAGAACAGAGACCAAATAGAGGTCCAGGATGATAATAGCTATCTCTTCCTCTTTTACAGCACACCATATCAATTTTTTCCATAAACTGACAGCTCCTTTCACAAGAAAGGAATGCTTTGTCCCACAAAACAGTAGAAGCATATTCTATAGGCTGATTATTTTAAATTTCCTATGCTGAGAAAGAGAACAGGGAGTACACAGCGACAACTGTTCAGCTTCAAATTCTTTTTCCTGCTGGATTGCCAAATTCTCAGGTATCCCCTTGAACTAATTCTTTACCTTCCCTACTTTAGTTTTATTGACTCCCTCTTGAACATGGATTATCAGAAGTGCTTGCAGAGGTATACATTACACCTCAGATGCTCAGGCCTACTTGCCTCTAGGAACACACCTAATATTTTAATGATATATCATGCTGCCAGGTCATGTTCTGGCTCTGATAAACGGAAGCATTTAGATATTTTTCTCCTCCCTGGCCATTCTTCCATTGCTAAGCTCCCAGACTATGCAACTGGAATTTTATTTAACCCTGAAGAGGTGAACAATATACAAAACCCCAAAAATTTCTTGTCAACAGCACCTACGCATTTATTCACCTCATTTCTACTACTGACCATTTTCATTCATGTAAATATTACTCAAGACCAGACCAACACCTAAACTTTGGCTTTAACAATAGCCTCCAACTTTCCCAGCTTCCACCTGTAAAAAAGTCCTTCTTTCTCTGAGCCAGCTTCCTGACACACCTTGTACTTCCTGTATTACTCACTTCTCCAGTTTAATAACTTGCAAATGACAGGAATCTAAAGATCAGCAAGAAGCTGCTCCTCCTCTGCCAAGGAAAGGCAATTTAATCAATGACTGTTGGTCTTTAAATACAGTTTCTGACTGTATGCTATACTTTCATAATATTCTCCAGTTTACCCATCTTTAGTATAACCTCTGAAGGAGCAAAGTCTACTCAGTAACGGGACCAGAATCTGGCCAGACCACATTCTTCTTCCTTCAAGTGTACTTCAAGTCTAATTTAGTCACATGTTTCAGCTATGTACACATCGTGGACTTAAAATGTTTATCAACAATACCAGAGATGAGACCACATGTCTCATACATGTATTCCATCACTCATTTCATGGGACTTTTACTTCTCTGACCTGTTTACATTAGCCTCTTACTTTTAGCTTTCTTTCTACCTATGGAGTATTTTTCCTTTTTTATTTTTGAACTACATATTCCTAGCTTACCTTCCTCAAATTCTAAACTTTATGACCAGTATCCCCACTGCAAGTTGAGGCAACTAAATACATACAAACATCTTGGGAGTAGTTTTTCATTCACCTGAGTCCCACTTCCTTTTTTCTTCAAGAGTTGGTAAACCTTCATCTATTGCTTTCATGACTTTAACAATGTCTAACTCAATCGGATTGTTGGCAGACAATTATCTTTTTATCTGTTTCCCCCCAAACTAAAAATTTTGTTTTATTATCAGTCATTTTTCCTATTCTTCATAGGCTGTGTGGTCATTCCTTATTTCTTTTGAGGTAGCTGATCACCCAGGTTCAGTGTGGAGCCCACACTAACAGAACTTTTTCTTCTTTCTGTAGAATACAGATCCAACACAGCATTAGCAATGTAAAACATCCTGCCTGTTCAAACACCCAAGTTGCTCAGACCAGATGACTTAATTGCCTTGTTTCTTCAACCATCAGCTAGACCTGTTTGTGTATCCTTCCATTTAAATGTGAGCAACTCATGATCCCTCAAGTCAATGGTCATTTCTATTCTCATCCATAACATCTTCATTACTTACCAAATTGAGTTTAAAATAGCATCCCCTCTTCATGAGTCAGTGAGTGTTTGATGAAGAAATTTGTCGGATATCACATCCAGGAATATCTGGGCCCCACCATTATTACTAGCAATTCTTCTCCAATCTGTATCGGGGAAGTTAAAGTCTCCCACAATGACATAATTCCTGGTAGTAATTTTCTCTAACAAGAGTAAAGAGATCTTTAATCCATAACCAAATCTCACTTTGGGGACAGCTCATTGACTCTACGGCAGCAAAAAGCTTTATCTTTTTCCAAAGTTACTTAAGTTGCACATGTCTGCGTTATTGCTTTTGTACAATACAAGTGGACCCTACCACCTTAATTTCCACAGCTGCTAACATGCATCTTTTTCTAACATCTGTATTCAGCCTCATGTATTTCTCTGCAGAGAATCATGTTTTCTCATGCTGATTGCATACTACCTGAACCATTCAGCTGTGTCAGACATTTATGGCCATGTTCTTGATTTAGTGAGTCTGGATTTCTTTAGACCTTGTTTGTTTCAAATGCAGGGGAGGAAATGGACTGGTGTTTTTTTAAAACACTATTCTCATTTCTAATTGCTGACATGTTTCTACATGAGACTGCCACACCACTTTATAACCTGCATAAATTATGATCTAACTTCAGCGGTGGTTAGCTTTCCTTCTCTTTCTGGACTAGACACACTTTTTCCTCACTACTGTATGTTTTTCATCCTTCTCAAACAGGCAACCAGCATTTTTCTGTCACTGGCCAGTTCATTTTCCTTCCAAGGGCACATCTCTAAAACACCTCTATTATATTCTTTTAGCAACTGTCTACAGCTTCATATGTATGCTCTTCTTAAGACTGCACCTGACCTTTCAGTAACACAATTCAGACCTATCTTACTAAGCCTGAATCATTTCCATCACAAGCTCTGCTGGAAGGCAAACAAGAATGCTACCTTTTCTTTGCTACTTTCTGACACATCCCACACATTCCAGCATCTGGTTATTTGTGACATTCAGGTCCTTTCTACTGTTATGACAGTTTCATATCCCATGTTCATAGTATTAATCAAAAGTAGCAAAAAAAAAAATTACATTCAGGGAGGTTACTCCCTGCTCTAGTTCTGAAGACCCCATGAATAGTTAGTTTTTCAGACCAGCTATGAACTAAGCAGCAGCAATCACATCCCTCAGCCTCATTCCAGCACACCCACCTGCAGAACACACATACAACTATAGCCAAATCCAAGCAATAGACACATTCCCTGACATAAAATGTCTTTCCTCACGAGGACATACGCTGTAAAAACGCTGCTGCCATCTTTATGATGTGTCTCCCATAGAGTCCTAATAACCTTCCTGCCCTTTGTACCGCTCTGATTTTTCTACAGGGGTCAATCCCCTTCCAATTCTGAGCCTGCCATTTTCAACAGTCAACACGTATGCTGCAGTAGAACATACAAATCCCCACTAGCCCAGAGAATAGTGAAGAGAGGAAGGTTTGGGGTGAAAACCAGCAAATTTGGAAAAATATGCAAAGTGAATCGCACCCATCCAAACTGTGATATACCATTATTAGTTACTTGCTTATGATTTTGCAGTGTTTTACAGTGCATAAAACATGCTGCAATACCTCATTTTAAAAGACCAAAATGCATTTTTATTTTAAAAGACAAAAAAACATAGTTAAGTACCGCCTGTCTCAAATTTATAAAGTAATTTTAAAAAATATATATAGGTCATCATTTCTTACCTGTCACTGCTCCAAAGGCCAAAGATCCACTCATCTGCAGAGCCTGCTGTGCAGCTGGAGGAATCTGCAAACCAGTACCTGGAACAGAACACAGAGACACCTTGGAGCAAGCCCTTTCATTTATTTAGGAATGCAGTAACAGAAGCATCATAAATATTCCTCTTGTCATAAGATAAAAAATACCATGCATTTAAATATTTCATTCATTTATCCAAACAGTTCTGTGGAGTGTTTTAATTCAAATTCTGCAAACTTCTTCACACACTTGTTATCCAACATTGCACACACCTTCTGCAAGTCTTGCCATCAACTGAAGCCGACCAGTTGTTCCCAAATCAATTCCAGTCCGTTCCAACTCATCACTGTCCAAAAATGAGCTAGCACTGGAAGCATCAGTACGCTCAGTTACATGTCCAACTTTCATTGGTCTCCCAGCCAGCTCAAATCCATTGAGTTGTTCCAGGGCTTTTTTGGCACACTCAGAGTCTGAGAACTGTGGTTTGGAGAAACAAAAATTCAGTAATGCTTGCCTACAGGATTCAGCAACGCTTCTACTGTATGTAATATCCACAATTACGCAAACAGGAGAAACTCTTTAAGAGAATAGCAACAAGCTAATGTACATGTGCTCAGAATTTTTCATTTAAACCAAACACACACATATTTTGGTATTTACTTTCTCATGGTTAGGTACTATATATTTAAATATATTGTTGAAGTTACAGCATCTAGATACTGCAATCAACAGAAGTCATGACTGTGGCTGTCTTTCAAGAGTGACACTCAATTCTTCTGCAACCTTACAACTGCCATGGTATTTACAGTTTATTCCTAAGAGATATTCTGCTTTATGCTGCAAAACATCAAAATAAACACACAAGCCATTTTATCAGTGTTAAAACCGTCAAGTATGAACTATATAGTAAGTTTGGTTTCATTTGTGTCCATGTGCCAGAGGTCCCAGCCGAGACTATTTTCCTCATGACAAATTGCCAGGTCAGTTAAGAAACTCAAGTTCAAAAAACTGTGTACCCGAGGGTAAAGACGAAAGATTTTTTTAACTGAAAAATTTTTAGCCCCTATTATTTCCCCTATAAAGTTCAAATTAAATTATTTTCAGCCATAAAAACACCAGTCATTACTGGTGTTACTTTGCCTGCAGAAGACAGCATTTACTTTTGCTGGCACTGACTACAGAGGAAACTATTCCCATCTAAACATATTCACTGCTCATTCTCAATACCCAGACAACCATCAGAAACAAAGAAAAAGCCACTGCTGCATCCTGCAGCATGACACTTCTGAAATGACATATACAGTTATCGAGTAGCATTTTAGTACCTCCCATGCATATGTAACAAATTTTGATTGCGCTTAGTTTATTATGCTTTGATTGCTACTATATAACCACATAAACATACACAGGAAGGTTGACATATAGAGATATATACTCCTGCAAGGGAAGGTTACACTCAAATCATCTTAGAAACCTGGCAATTCTAGTCATACCGTAATGAATCCATATCCTTTTGAGCGTCCAGTTTCACTGTCCATCATGAGCTGAATACTTTCAATCTGCAGATAAGAAAAAAGCTATTTACTAACAGACATTTTGGAACAAACTCCAAGATACCAGAACACAACATGAAAACAGCCCTGTCAAATTGTCAAATACACAGACATGAATGTGAAACTATTACTTTTTATAAATTAGTTTCTCATTCCTTCCTCGTTTCAAAATTAGTATACAGACAGCTAAATAGGCACTTGGATAGTAAGAGAAGCAGGTAAACATAAGGGTTTTGAGCTCATCTATGGGTAGAGGCTTGATGCAGAATTCTAGCAGCATAAGCACACAGACATGATCAGATCGTAACTGAAACGCACTCATCATGGCACTTCATATGCTGAGAAACTCTGTTTTACAAACTAAGAAAAGCAGTATGCCTGACAAGTGCTTTGTGAGTATGAAGCTGAATTATTTCCAGAAGCTGCTAAGGCTCTACAACTAAGCTAGGCTTTTCAAATAAACTACTCTAACATAACATGCCAAATTCAAGTTTACCCTGCCAAATGGCTCGAAGATTCCTCGAAGCATATCTTCAGTTATATTGAAATGTAATGATCCCACATAGAGCCTCATAGGACCAGCACTGCCCTTCTGCAGATTATTTGCCATTGCTGCTGCTCTGTTTTTCTCTGCCTACGGAGAAAATAAAAATTCACCTTCAATAAGAAATCAATAAAAAACCCCTAAAATAAGAAGTAAATACCTATCAGACCTAAACTAGAAGATTCACCAAACATACAGAAGCTGTTGCATGATCTGCAGTCTATCAGACTTGAACTTAAGAGCTACAAAACCCAAGATCATGACCAAGTACAGAGACAAGAGACTCCAAAAGCCTTCAAATTGAACAACTTCATGCAAAATTCTGACTTCTACCTAGGAAATTATCTAGAAGGCATACACAATATAGCCTTCACTTCTGTAACACTATTAACAATTTCTTTACTGTTATTTGCTTAAGGTCAGCATTTTCCTAATACCTTTACACAACTTTCAATCACTTTAATTTGCCTGTTATCTACTGGCAACAAAAATCCATTTTATTAGCTTAAATAATCATCCTTGTTATGGTTTTCCAAACATTCAGTAGTAGCCAAATTTTCAAACAAAGTTTCTCATCAAAATACAAGAAGCATAACTCTGCATGAACAAAAATGAGGTTTACAATTCCTTACCTGTGATGCCTGTACTATGATAGGTACACCCAGGACTCTCTGTCCAGTCAGTCCTATTGCCAGGGGCACTGAACTAACATCAACAAATTCAACATAAGCAATCCCCTTTGAACGTCTGGAATTTCTATCTGAAATCATTCGCACATCACGAACCTGAAAGGCAACAACAGAGATGGAAATACTTTTAGAGAAAGATGAAAAAACCTAACGCAGCCTATTTCTCAGACACATATTAATACTGAGAATTATTTGCCAAGCCAACAGCTTTAACTCTACAGCAGCATACACTTTTTGTAACAAACATATCCCAGAGGCAAGCTAGCACTAAAGCTGTTTTTTTTTTGTATGTGACAGAGCTTGCAGCACTCTAATGCTTTACACCAGAACCTTGCAGCTGATAGAAGAAATGAAGTTTTTCCAACTTAGAAGTGAGATGAATTTTCAAATGACACTATAACTGACTGACCTATCTAAAAAAAGAAGAAAATATGAAAAATGAAGTTGAGTCAGAATTGCATCAACATGTTCTGCCTCACATCACATGAACAAGCAGCTACAGAGAAACTACATTTTTGTGTTCAAAGATTTTAATAATTAGTTCATCATTAATCCCTCTTTGCACAGGCACAAGAAGCTCCAGAAAGCCACATGCTTACAATTCTGAAAAAATACTGAACCTGTATTAAGTTGTACTAGGACAGCTTGTGGCAAAGTTCAAAATTTTTTTAACTTCCCTATCAATTACCTTCCCTACTGTAGAGAAAAATTCTTCCAGGTCTCTTGGTCGAATTCTTGCAGCCAACTGCATGCAGAACACTGTTCGAGCATCCCTCTCTTCAGGGGTAAGATTATCAATTGGTTCTCTGGAAAGAGTAAAGTTCAGCTAAAAAATCAACTGAATTGAGATCATTCATCTTTGGACCACATATGATACACTAAAAAATCAGTACTTCATAGTCTGATAGGAAAAAAAAAGCCTGCTGTATTAAAAAAAAGGCAGAGTAAAGAACTGAAGGGAATACCAAATATTAACATGGCAAGTTGTTCCATGACTGAATATCCTATTTCACCTGTGAGCACCAAATATAACTGGAAAATTCTATTTTATATGCAAAACCATAAATTGAGGTACCATTTTGCTACTGTCCAGAACTGGTACCAGATACCACTGGAGCTTATATGTCCTTTTCATCAAAAGGATGGAAGAACAAGAATATAAAAGCAAACAGGGCAAACTAGCACAGACTGGCTATTCAAATCCTCAGAGAAGTAGTGTGGGCTAGGCTTTACTAACTCACATCTTGCATTTACCCAGTCACTTTGGAGTCACTACAGCCACTGCATAAAACCAGACTGACATCCCTGTAAATAGAACGCGCAGTCCTCATTCCACAGTTTCAGCTTGTTAACCCATAAAGAAGTATGAATAGTATTGAATTACTGGAATGAATAGTAGAATTACTTTGATCCTTGACACATTCAGAACTACAATAATTTTATTTATTAGCTGAAATTAGATGCACCACTGTTAACATATTGAAGCTTCAAATCTAAACAAATCTGACTCATACTCAAGTACAAAGTACATAAGAAGTAGCATGGTGTATCCTGGATTGAGTATCCATCGATGTAGTATGTATTTTTATTAAATTAACCACACAGATACTAATCACTTAGAAAACACAATAAAAATTTAAACATCATTATCTTAGTAAGAGTTTGCCAGTCATTGAAAAACAAAATGAGATTGGTGAAATTTGACTGCATTAACGTAAGAGAATAGTCTCATTAGCAGCTATCTAAATCCTATTCCCTTAAATGAGAAGACTAAGAATGAATAAGCAGCTTCTGGACTGCAGAGACATATAGCCTCTCAACAAATAACACTAATAAATACTGGACAGCAAAAAGAAGCATTTGTACTTTCCCATTTCATACTCTAGATTATTAACTATGATTCAGCAGAAAAACTAATTTAAATCATAATTAATGGGGAGAAGATTGAAAATACAGAAACACAAACTAATAAAGACTTGTTTTGCAAACTGACATTATTTACAACCTTTTATGACATGGGAAGAAAGCAACATACTACCAATATCCTTTTCTCACTAGCTTTCTCAATGAATTCCAGCATCACTTATGAGTGCTGGAGAGCAAGTAGTCATTCATTATTTCGTCATCACTTTTCCAACTCCAACTAGACAAAAACAAACAAACCCAAACATAGGTAAAAAGTCATACCTAACAGGGCTTTTGTCTTTTCTGAAAGGACTTTTGCTTCTAGAGCGGCGTCTGCTAAAAAGAAAGATCAACAAGATTAGAAGAAAACTTTCCAATATACCACTCCTGGTTCTAAACAAAATCTATTAATGATGCAATGAAAAACAGAGAAAAGTCAAAAACCTTAATTTGATGCTGTGAGGCAGACCAATCTTCCCTCTGATGGCACTGTTGAATTTTGGACCAGAACTATGGCAGAAGAAAAGACAAAAGACCTGAGTATTTGAATTCAAAATTTCCTGTCTGTACTCACATTACACTCCAAGTGCTCACCCACCCTTGCCTCTGAACTTGTCAGCATTTCCATTAGCAGCACTCACAGCATGCATCAGATAATCAGTTGGTTACCAATACATGCAGCACTTCAGACCATAAGGCACAGAATATGATCCCCTCCCACTTTCATCTATACCACAAAATCCCAGAATATGCAGGACTCTTCATGAGACAGTCAGCCATAGCACATTTGTATATGCAAACTATTCTGAGCTACAGTTACTGTTATAACTATTTTCACCCGTCTTTTTGTCCACATGCAAGTTCTACATACTGACGACTGCAAAGCATAACATTCATGGCCTGGAACTCGGCTTCAGAGCTGTATGCCAAGTGGTACTGGCAGGATTACTTGCTCAAGTGTAACATTTTAAAATCAAAAAGTTCCAAGAAATTTAAGGTGCAAGAGCAAACCAAAAGTGGCTCCATGCAGAAACCTGCAAGGGACACATTCACTAATGGTGTCTCAGCTCTAACCACTGAAGTGCTGCAAATATATAAATGAAGCTTCCTTAAAATTCCTCATGGCCATCAAACCACAGAAACAGTGAACCCAGCAGTCAGCTGTATACAGACATATAACCACAAAAGGAATCCAATCTCTTGACTGAATCTAATTTAATTCCCCAGGCCTCACACAGAGTCTCTTAGAACAAACTGTAATCTGCCCTTCGCTTCCACGTTCAGGACAGTCCTCTTGCTAGTTAAGGGGGCACCCATGAAGAGACTGAGACAAGGGCAGTAAGATTTATCCTATTGTGCTCTCCCTGAATTTGATCTCCTGGTAGAGAGTTGTTCAAAAGGCAAAGAACAACACCTGTTAACATTCTTCCTGTATCTCCACCAAGCGCAGAGGCACTCTGCACAGACTGAACACTGTGCACTGGGCTTTGGCTTTCCATCTGTACACAATTGATTCTTTCTGCTGTTGCTACAAATTGATGTAAAACACCCTGAAAGACACGGCAGGCTGAAGACATTAAGTAGTCTTTCACTAAATCCGTTTGGTCATGCAATTTGTCTGAAAAATGTCTTCTTGCTCCTCAGTGGAGCAGTAATGCTTATAGTTAAACTCAGCATCCGCCACAAGGAGGAGGATGCCCATTTTTTTAAGCATGTCATGACACAGGTGGAAGTAGTGGGCCAAGATCCAAAACCGTGCTGGCCAGGTTAAAGCAAGGGAAATATGGCCCTGTACAACACTGGAAAAAAAATAAAGAAAAAAGACCATTTAGAAACTACTCATGAAGAGAAGATAACTACTTACTGAGAGAAAATAAGACATAAAACACAGACACATGTTGAGATGAGATCACAATTGATCAAAACCAGACTTTTTTTTTGCCTAGGAGAAATTACTCCCTTTCCTGCTCAAGTCCAGACAAATTATTGCCAGGAGTGTCCATTCAGGTTCTTCAGTATCTATGGAACAACTACCAAAAGCTGCATCTGGAAATACTGGTACTAATTTCAGAGGCTACCTTCTTATCAGACATGGGACTACCTTGCATTTTCACATCAGATGTAAAACATGGTGCTCTCTATTTTAATTCAAATGCAGACAGACAAACCAATTACAGTGACTCCAGAACACTAACATGAAGACCCAACTAAACAATAATAGTTAAGAGCAGGAGTTTTCAAGGAAAAGGTGAAAGAAATATTTTAAGTACTCATCTAAATCTAATGAATAACAAAACCAAAACACAAACAACTGAGAAGTAACCGTTTTCAAATGCATGCACAAGGCGGGGGTGGGGGTGGAGGGAGGAAGAAAAAG
Organism: Ammospiza caudacuta; assembly: GCF_027887145.1. Classification (NCBI taxonomy): domain Eukaryota; kingdom Metazoa; phylum Chordata; class Aves; order Passeriformes; family Passerellidae; genus Ammospiza; species Ammospiza caudacuta. Next base: position 4,236,826 of record NC_080607.1, read on the forward strand.
GGGCAGCAAAAAACCCACAATCCATCACAACTCCAAAAATCTCCATTTTTCTTTCTTGACTAGTACTATCTTATTTACAGAACTCCATGAGGCCAACATTAAGAAACCCCAGACCACTGGAACACACCAAGCAGAAAACTGCCTAGGGCAAGGTGAGAGCCCAAATTATCTTCTCAAAATCAACAATTTACCCTTTTCAACAGTACTCTCCCTGTGTTTTTCTAAGGAGACTCGCTTATAAAGCTGTACATCTCAAGTAAAGTTTCTACATTGCTTCCACTGTCTCTACAACTGTTGCCCAGTTCCTGCTAACCTGTACGTAAACACCATGTCACAAGCCATTAATCTCTATGTCTAGGAGTCACCTTCTTTGTAAGCCAAAGTCCCGTGTGCAGCCAAAGCACACACTTCCACAAAACCTAAGAGATGCCACAGGGCCCAATAATGTCAGGTCAGAAGACAGCTAGCAAATTATCAGCTGTTACCTACTCACTCATATTCAAGATTCCAACAAAAAAATGTTGGACAAGGCAAACTCTGGCTAACAGAGTCCAGGAGAATCACAAGGAACTTTCAGTCATCATTGTAATAAACCTGTTTTCCTAACAGCTTTGTCTAAATTTGTAATTTCAAAATAGAAACAGGATGGTCTAAGTGACTGCTACTTTATGTTAGCAGCAGCTGGGATTTCCCCAACAGATGTCTATGCAAGACTACTCAGTCAAATTCCTTCTCCTAAGAGACCTTATGATACAGCTATGTAACACTTAAGTGACAATATATGTGAAAATAACATGAGATAAAAAACCCTATGAACACTAAGCAATGCAATACAGTCACCTAATTTTAACCTAATTTAAAATTAAAACATTTAACCACATTTGAAGCCTAAAGTGAGAAACTCAAAGTTTTCAGGTTCCCTGTAGCACTCTCCTCTCCTTTTCCTTCAGAATTATCTATACTAAACTTTTTTCCTCACTACTGCTGAGATGCCTCCTAGCTACTCCCAGCAGTAAAACCATCTTGGTTTACAGAAAATCAGCTCGAAATGAGCCTTTATAAAGCTCATGAGGAAGATCACAAGGAGGAGGAAGAGTAAAAAATAAGATAAAATAGAAGCCATTAAGCAATTTGATCTAGATACTGCAGTTAGCCACAACCCTGTCAGCACTAACTCCAACCCAAAACTACCGGAACAGCCCCACAAGGAGAGATTCCAGAAATAAATTCTCCAGCCAGAAAGAGTATTCTGGCAGTCACTTTTGAAACACTGAACTTATGCCACTGATACAGAGACAACTTCTTCAAATGAAAGCTCAGTATTGGTAGATCCAAAGGTGGCTGGTGATGCAGGAGGGCTTTATCACCAAAGTTTTCATCTCTCTGAAATTCAGCATCTGTTACATAGATTTAAAAGTGAGTCCCTGCATTTTAAGAGCCCTGAACAGGAATTCTTCACAATCCCTTCTCTTTCACACATTTGGAGCCAAAACTAGAACTCTGGAATCACATTAGCATGTTTATAATTTTAACAGGACTGTTCATCCTCTGCAACTGAATGACAGCAACTGCTTGCTGACTGCCATCAGTCAACACCAAACCTTCTGGGACACATGTGCTTGCCCTATACCAGTTTTCCACAAAACCATCTAAACACACTAGAATTCTACTTGGTTAAGTGAAAGCAATGATTTGGCAACTGAAGCAGTGAACAAACTATCAAATGAACAGCACAACTATGTACCGTCAGAGCATAGTACATTATCCCTGCTTCTTGCTCCCTGTATCTCAACACCAGAGCAATCACCCAGAACAGCTACGAGAGAGTGTCAGGATAGCAAAAAAGACCCCTTGCAACTACTTACCTTTCTGGCATAAGGTATCTCAGAGCATTAAAACAGGCATGGGTTATTGTAAAACAATACTTTCAACCTCAGAACATTGGAACTCCCAAATTTCTCCAGGTGAAAAACCTTCTCACCCAGTGACAACAAGAAAAACAAAGAATAAAACCCTCCAACACAGCTGGAAGAACGCAGCAACTCCCAAGAGCTCCCAAGCAACCACAAGATGAAACAAAGGACATCCTCTCCACACAACACTGCACTGGAGGGAAGGATGCCAGCAGGCTCCACATACAGAAGGCTGAAGTTTTTGATCAAGGTCGTCTGTACCTTGAGCCACAACAGTGGCACTGGCATAACCCAACCAGCTACTGTCATCTTACACGTGCAACAGTTGTGGGAAAACTACTCTGTACTGCTGAAATCTTTACAGCTGAAGTCCAGAGCCGTGTACAGAGGCTCTGATACTCAAGACAAAGGAAAAGCAGGGCTGATATATTACGATCCCCACATACACAGGGCTGATGATGCACAGGACGCCATTGCACCCTAGAGGACCCAGGAACTGCAGCAGGTTTTCATGACGAAAATGCCAACATCCAGATGACTTGGCACAGACTGAGACCCTGAGACCTCAGGAAGTTTTTGTTTGTAGTCCAAGAGTACAAAAAGCCCGAAGAAAAACATTCATGTTCATAAAACTGGACAAGCCTACAATTTATCAGAAGGTAAACACTGTCTGCTCAAACATCTTGAAGAGATTTCTCTATCATGGATGGCATTATATGTCATGATTAAAAAAATACATTCTTTTCAAATGCCTTCTTTTAACATCATCTTTCATTCCAAAATTTGACAACAATTGAGATGAGACCTGCACAACAACAGAGACAAACAGCAGCCTCAGGTAATCAATGACAGTCAAGCATACAGCCCAGTTCTCACTGAGTTTCTGCAGAAAGAGGCAATGGGAAGCATAGGGGAGAGCCACAGTACAAACCATCAGAAACAATACTGATGAAAAAACATCTTTTGAGAATTGATTTACAAATGTCTGGAACTACCTACTGCTGAAGTTCTATCAAGCTAAATATCTGAGAGGAATTGTCAGCCTCTAAACAAGCCTGAGAAAAAAGCAGGGCAAATTTGCAACACATGGGCATTACTAAGACAAGATGCTCCCAGTTTGGATGCATAAACGTGGAATATGTTTGTGTGAATATCCATTTATGGAGTTAATGTTCAAGAACAGCAAGACAGTAAAAATCTTTAGTAATACCCAAAAAAAAGGATACGAGCCTGGAACTAAATAAACATACTACAATTAATTTTTTGGCAGTTAAGCCATCAAGTTCATATACTTTAAATAGTTAGGGCATGGAGAGAATTTGGTTGTTATATTGATTTTGTGATAAACTTGGTTTTCCACTCAGCTGTACACATTCGTTCATTTGCTTTCCCATCTCTGTCTTGGCTAAAAATGAAAACTAGAAGAGGAATATTACTATCCTCATTTTCACTCTGTATTTACTGACATTCTTTAAACTTCACCTCTCACTTTCTTTTCAATTATAATTATTAACCAATTTAGAAAGCAGAGAGTGAAACTTCAACCTTCCACATTGTAACAGTGAAGCAGCACACATGCAACTCTGAACAAATAACCTACTAGGGACTTCTGTAGCGGCCTCTGAATCTGCGGTCTCTGCTCCTAGACCGGCTGCGTCTGCGTTCTTTGCTTCTGCTCCGTTTCCTTTCCCGGCTTCTGCTCTTTTTCCGTTCCCGATCTCGGCTCCGTTTGCGTTCCTTACTTCTGCTCCTCTTTCTGTCATGGCTTCGACTTCGACTCTTGCTCTTTTTTCTCCTGACAAAGAAAAGTGCAACTTCAGATACACATACAGTTCAGTGTCTCTGTTACAGACACCCATAGGAAAAGCTTGTACCTGATGGTATTTGTACTTTTTATTGTAAATGGGAGGCTAAGCATGTCAGCAATCTCCTTTCATGAGCCACATGAAATCGGCAACAGCACATTTTTCTTTTAAATTTTTTAACTGCTAGAGAGTGCTTTCAGAGGAGTAAAAGGACTAAAAACCCATTTCCCATGTTAGACCTAGTACCCAGCAGTTGCAGTACCTCATCTGGTGTTCAAACATACTTCGTGATTTTAAGAATAAATCATATAGTAAAGTAAAACAAAATGCAACAAAAACAGAAAGAAAGGCAACTCTGGGGTTGTTTCCTCTTAATACTCCCTGCCAATTGTCTTTTACATGCTGCTTAAGAGTTTTGCTTCCTACTTGCTACTCCCACTCATATTATTTAGAACACAAGTACAAGCATGTAATCTGTATGATTTCAGAAGGTGACAGCAGCATACATGCTGACTTCAGTGCATTTCTGTAATACACAGCTAACTTTTTAGTGTTTTGTCAACTATCAACTTTGTAATTTTTCTCTTTACATCAATAACCTCTTCACCAAATGATGCTTATAAGGTAAGGAATTTATTTTACAGACTACACATCTTTTGGGTATCACATCCAGGCGTTCACATCCTGGAATTACGCTTGGTGAGCAAGGTGTGCTTGTACTCTTGTTTTTTAAAAAACTTGTATTATAAATTTACACATCTTGAAAGGGCAGGGACGCAGAGAACAGAGCAAGACAATTCAACACCCTAAACCTTTTCAAGAAACCACTGGTGTCTTTAACAGCTTTCCACCGCTCCAAACCACAATTCTACAATAAATAAGTTTTAAAATGCAAAATCCATTGCATAGGTAAATTAACAAAAGTAATTTAAATATGCTGAACATACTAAGTCTGCATTTTTATCTGATGCTAGGTGAATGTTTCTGCAATTTAGATTACATCAGTTGCAAAGGGTATTAACTACATTTGTAAACAAAATAAAATTTCCAAATTGCTGCAACTGCAAATTCCAAGCTTTTGCAAACTATTTCCTTAAACACCACTGACACGGATTCACAAGTCCACAAAAACCAGCAGCCTCTACCCAAATGCAGGGAACTGAGAAAATACTTACTTCTTGCTGCGTTCTTCATGGCCATTGGCACTGCTCAATTTGTTCTCATCCTAAGCAGGGTTGATAGAAGAACATCGTGAGGACGAAGTGGAAATATTTCAAGTGGTCAAAGGGTAATGGGAATAGGAATAAGAAAATAAAAAACAAAAATTTTAATACTAAATTACTTGTTTACAGTTTAATGTGGAAAGCTTTAGAAAATTTAGGTAGGCATGTTTAACCACTTTGCTGCTTAAATTTAAGTCATACAATTACAAAATACAAGACTTACATCATTTATAAGTGTGTATTAAATTGTAGATACTTCCATACATGGTTTAGAGAGCAAGTTATCCTGTAGAATTCAGCACTCAAGTGACTAAATGTTATTTCTATAAAATTTAAGAGGAAGTCTGAGGTGTTTGCAAGCCCCTCTGATTAGTACCAAGGCTATATCTCTGCCTAAGCCCCGTGGCTACACTAGCAGCCAGCCACTATCGATTTCCTGTGACCGATGCCATTCCCGAGATCTTCACTCATTTTCGTTGAAGGGTTGTAAGAGCTTGATGTCACCTCTGTCACACATCTCGCCCTGAAGCAAACAGGGATTCACACTGCTTTAGTAACGTCGACTCCCAAGAAAGCCATCAATAATCCACCAGTGCAGCCTAAACATCCCCTATTTCCATACCTGTTTACATGGAAAATATCCATGTTAAGCCAGGACATAAGAATTTTAACACAACAGTTCACAAATTTCTCTTCAAGATGTAAATGTAACTGCTAAATATTACATTAACTAAATATACCACTTAAAACTTACAAATGCTCATCCAAAAATTCATGACATGGTTGTAATAAACACTGCAGAACAGACTGACAACAGCTGCTATATAACTTATATACTGGCTTTACAGTTTAATCACATTGGTTACATCAAAAGTACAATTCCTAGGCGATTTAAACTTATATACGTTTCTTCCAAAATCAGTAGCTAAAGCATGCAGTCTATTAACACTTCACCACCATCTGGTGGAAAACAAAAAAAGACAGTATTCATTTGCTGCTGGTTTAAGTGAAGGACATCACTAAGCTAATTGATAAAAATTTTACAGAAAAATTGACATTTCCTAATTAAACAACTAGGACAGAAGAACACAAGAGCTTCTTTTAGAATGATACCGCAGACTGTGATACTGTCTTTTACTTGCTAAGAACATTCTATTCAGGGATCCAAGAATTTCTGTAAATTCATTCACTCAGCAATTGATTTTCATCTGCCCTGTTGAAAGATTACCCGCCAGCAGCCTTCTGCATTAAAAGCAAGTCCCACTCTTCTTGCACTGAGCAGATTGTTCAAATATTTACTTGCCATGGGACTGGTGAAAAGGTTATTCTTGGAGCCCCGCTGTTTTCCCAAACCACTGCATTCACCTTGTTGCTATACCAAACTAGAATTCATAATTTTAGAGGAAAGGTTTTAGGATTTTGATTTCTGGGGTTTGTTTGATTTTGGTTTTGTTTAGTTGGTTTTTGGGTGGATTTCTTTTGTTTTGTTTGGATTGTGTTTGGTGGCTGGTTTTTTTTTTTTAACCTAGGGGACCACGGTACAGCGATACGTCACTCAATTACTACCTTATGATTGACAGTTCACACTGGAATCAAAGGTGAATTCATGGGAGTAGAGGTGAGATATCGTTAGGCAAGTCTACAAAGAGAGATAGATGGGCATTTATTCATCACGCTGAAGTGAAACTACTGCACAATATAATTACATTAACAGTATATATTAACTTGAAAGTTACATGTAATGTATGTCCAATAAGATAAATCATGAGGGCTCCAGGGATGTTAGTTTACAGTTCAGCAGTAGTTTCATGAATAATGCTAAATTAAGGTAAACAGGACCTCACTGGCATATTTTTTCTCACCTTCTTGTAAGGAGCTTCAAGCATTGCTTCAATATCAATATCATCAGCCATTTTTCAGGACACCTGAAAGAAGAAACAACTTTCATCTGAGTTGGAAAACACCCTTGTGCTTTATATTCCAAAAGCTTTTGTTTATGAGGCCATCACTGCACTGGCTCGAATTCACTAAACATTTAAAAATTCAGTAGGTATTTCCAACAAAAACTGGAATGAAGTTTTGCCCAATGAGATAGTAACAAATGTGTCCGAAATAATTACAGCTGCAAACAACAAAATGTGACTGAACACCATTAGCCAGAGGAAATCCAGAGGCACTCCATGAATTTCTTTCAAAACAAAGAGCACAGCATATTTATGACACTAACACAGCTCTGGTGGCCATCTTGAGAAGTGCTAGAGCTTCAGCAAAGGACAATGAACAATCAGGCAAACCTGTTCACAGCTCCTAGCCTTTGCCACCATCATTTAGCAATCTCAGCATGGGGACACCATGGTGCTTTAAGAAATGCAGCTTAATCCATTACAGGGGTCACAGGAAAACAGTTATGATTCCAGCACTAGGAGCTACTAAAGCATACAAAAAGTCACCACACCAGGTAACACTTGACACCATAGACATTTCGGGTTTAGCTGCTCCTCTTATTTCTAATTTCAACCCCTTAATATAATTTTATGTTCACTATACTCTGAATCACTTTGACACTTAGACTCTTGGTTTCCAGCAATCTAAAGTGGCTTAGGTTATGGAGTGGACAGGAGGGTGAGGTTATTGTGTTCCTTCACCAGAAATTGTTCTGACGCGATGATTAAATCAGGCCTGTGGTCTGATCTTCGTCCTTTTGGCTGAGGGCTCGATGTGGTTCAATCAGATTAACAATGCCCGCCTTCGGCCATACTCTTCTGCCAGAAACTCCACCTCCCTTCATGGGCTAGCAGTGTCTTGCAGATTTTTTAGCCACTTCAATTCCAAGTAAAACAATCTGTCAATGACCTGCTCTTCAGGTGCGGCTTTTGGCCCAAGCCACTGCAGATTGCTGAAGCCCTGAAATTCCATCCAGTCTGGAATTTCACATCTCAAAACAAAAACATCCATCACACCAGGTAACACTTGACACCATAGACATTTTGGGTTTAGCTGCTCCTCTTACTTCTAATTTCAACCCCTCAATATAATTTTATGTTCACTATACTCTGAATCACTTTGACACTTGATTTCCTCTCCCTATGCAGGTATGCCATTAAGCACCTCTCAAGACTCTTGGCATTAAACTTAGATATTCAACTTCCTCAAATCTCTTAGTGGAAGTTTCTCTTCTTTTTCTTTCTTAAGCTCCAGAATGGCCAGTCCTCTAGATCAGAGTCTGACAGCCCAACACTGAAGGTTTGTGTGTGCACCATAAAATGGATTTTTAATTATTCAGATTAGTTCTTGCACCTTGTCTACAGGCAGTAGAACTGTGCTGTCCTGAGACTTCAGCAGAATAACAAAAATGCTCCAACACATCAAGATCCTTTACACCAGTCACTTATAATGTCGTAATTGAGAATGCTTTGCCAGAGCTGCAGCACACCTGACCCTGGCCCAGGGATACATTCCAGAATAAAACACCATCCTCAAGCAGGATCACAACACTGGAAGTTCACATTCAATACTTAATTGAGGCATACTAACCTCATTTTCAAATTATTACTGTTGGGCTACAGTGTTATCGCTTACAGATATGACTGTCCTTCAAGTGTAAGAGCTCAATTTTACTTTTTACTACAGTATTTATAGTCAGCTTTTCAAGCCATCTACATACATGCACGTGATTTAATTCACAGCTGTTCTATCAGTATGTAGTATAAATAGTACATCAGTATGATTAAAGGCATGGAAAAGGCAAACCCAGATTTCTACAAAAAAATTCCCCCTGGTGACAACTCCCACCCAAAATTACATTTCCAGACGTGTAATTTAGCCAACATATCGAGCTACACTTGGGGAAGAATTCCTCATCCTGAAGAGGGGTGGCCATAATAGGGACCACCAAATCCTGAAAAGCATGGAAAATTGCAGAGAGAATGACTATTACTGCATTCCCCCACATAATAAGTGAATGAACTATCATCCAGTGGATTCAAAACAATCGTCCTTATACACAAAGCATTTAATCATTGAATTCACTGTTGAAGGGCACTGTGGATCCTAACAAAGAAAAAGAAGCACATGCAATGTTTAAAAAAAAAACCAAACCAAAAAAGTTTAAAGAAAAAGATTTTCATTAAACAAAGGCACGCCTCGTGACCCTGAACTACAACTGACAACTAAGCGCACACAGAGAGAACTGTCAATGTTTGACTGCGCTGTTCATTCTGCTTTTGGCTTTTACTGCCGGCCACCAGCATTCAATCTCCTGAGCTGCATGGACCTTTGGCCTCACCCTAGTAATCTGTACCCTTTGTACTCTTTACAAAACACTTCCACTGGGACAATACCATGTTATCAGAATTCCTTATCTCTACGTATACCAGTCCTGCTATCAGCCCTGCGATGCATACATGTAATGCATATAATCATGCTTCATACAAAGCTCGAAGTATTTTTTTAAAAAACGCAAACGAAAACCCTTAATAATTTCAAATTACTAGAAAATCCTGACAGATTCTTAGGTATCTTTCATTAAACAACAACGCTCCAAATAATTTTCCTAAAAGCCTTTCAGCTTTCTCAAAAAAGCTAAGTATGGCTAACTTGTTCGTAAAGGGGAAAAACGAACCAAAACCACTCAAACAAGCACACGAAAAACACCAACAAAAACACATACCAAAACATCAATATTTTAAAAAATGAACTACACTTGAAACTTTGTGGATCTACAGAAAGCGTAAAGGGACATGAAATTTATTGCAACGGAACTAGTCACTATTTGGAAAGAAATCACTCTCTTTCTGCTAAACTATACTACATAAAAGCAATTTAAAAGGGTCCCGTTCTCAAAATTATTTGTTTTAGAAATCCAACGAATGTCAATTCGACACGTTTTTCATGTAGTGTCCGGGAAGAACATCAGGAAACTTTAAGGAGGGCTCCGACGCCTCAGAAGGGAAGCCAGCCTCTCAGCAGGACCCATACATACATCTGCGGGCAGGTCCACAGCCTGCAATTCCCAATTCCCTCAATTCCCACATACTCCTGACAGGATCGAGCGGACCGAATTCGGTTTTCCCAGAAACAGCGATGCCCCGCGCTGCCTGCCCCGCCGCGGCCGCCCTCTCACGTCGCTTCTTCCAAAGCCTTCACTCCCCGCCCGCGGCGGCCGCTGCTCCCCCACGTCCGCCCCGTCTCCCTGCGCGAACGGCCCCAAGCTGCTCACGCCCGGTCCCTCCGCACAGCGCCATCACGAGAAGAGAGGGGGAGCTGGAGCGGGGGGAGCCGGGGCGGGGCAGCACGACGCCGGGGGAAGCGGGGCCTCCCCGCGACGTGGCCACGGGAACAACCAAACCGCACAGGGCCTGGCCGCAGGGCGGGGACCGCCGGCCGCGCTAGCCCTGGTGAGGCGCAAAGCGGCCCCGCGGGCAGGGCCGAGGCGGCCATGGCAGCGGGAGGGGCGCAGACGCCCAGGCCGCAGCACCCCGTGGAGCAGGCCGCCGCTCGCCCGGCGGCGGGGCCCGGGGCCCACCCGAGTTACCTGCGCCGCGGGCAGTGCGATCCTCGCTAGGGCCCCGAGGTCCGGCAGTAGCGGCTCCGGCGTTACTACCCTGGCGGTCGAGAACGGGCCCGAGGGCTTGAGCACCTTCTCCAGGCGTCTGAATATTAAATGGACGGCGGCGCTCAGGCAGCCCCGGGGAGCGGGCGGCGAGGGGCGGCGCGACCGTGAGTCGATCCCGGTGCCGGTCTGGCCCCGTCTGTGGCTCCGCAGCTGCTCCCGAAATGGCGCCCGGCCGCTCGCGGCTCCGCGCACGGCACGGGGGCGCCCAGCGCACCGCGCAGGGGCCTCTCGCGAGACGCACGGCCAAACAAGCCCTTACACGCTCGAGCTCGCCGCCTCTCGCGAGATATTGAGCCCGGAAGCAGTGGCTCAAATACTCGCGAGATTTGGGTAGCCTTGTGGCCTTGTCACGCGCCTTTGCGCTCTCGCGAGGGCTCGCCCGCCCGCCGGGAGGGGCCGGGGCCGGAGGAGGGCGCCGGGGCCGCGGCGGTCTCGCGGTGCGGGTGCCTCCGGCCTTGTGGCGGTCCGGTGCGTTCGGAGCACCCGTTCCTTCCCGGGCTCTGGAGGAGCCGTGTCCCAGATCCTTCAAGGACTTTCTTGAGCCCCATGCCGAGGCCTTTCATAGACTCTTGGTTTCCAGCAATCTAAAGTGGCTTAGGTTATGGAGTGGACAGGAGGGTGAGGTTATTGTGTTCCTTCACCAGAAATTGTTCTGACGCGATGATTAAATCAGGCCTGTGGTCTGATCTTCGTCCTTTTGGCTGAGGGCTCGATGTGGTTCAATCAGATTAACAATGCCCGCCTTCGGCCATACTCTTCTGCCAGAAACTCCACCTCCCTTCATGGGCTAGCAGTGTCTTGCAGATTTTTTAGCCACTTCAATTCCAAGTAAAACAACCTGTCAATGACCTGCTCTTCAGGTGCAGCTTTTGGCCCATGCCACTGCAGATTGCTGGAGCCTTGAAGCTTAACTCAGAAGGGAAATAGTGTTTTGTGAAAAAAGCCCCTTTTTAACAGTGCTCGATGCTGTCTCATTAACAATGCTTTGTTTCCCTCAGAGCTCACAGAATTGTTCATTTGTATTTAAATTTAATAATACAGTTTGGGGCAATTGTTCAAGGTAGGACAGACAGCATTAAGTACGTTTCCTGCTGCAATCAGCATGAAATAAATTGCTGGGGAATTTTAGGTTGTTTTGTTGTTGTTGTTATTTTAGAAATTCGAAACAACATAAAGAGAAATTCTAAACAAACTTTGCCTCCTTAAGTTATAATTTTATCTGAAAATCCTAGGCTACTGTCTCATTTAATTTCATTTCTAACTAAGTTCCTGAAATGTTAATAGCAGAAAATCATCCTGCAGCTCTTGCCCGCAGTACCCAAGTCTTTCTAAGATGAAGTAGTCAACTAGTAGAGTTTGGAACATTCAGGAAAAAATATCTGTTTAAAATTAAATACGAAGCATTACTATAATAGGGTTTTTTCCAACCTAATAATTTCTGTACCGTTTGGTTGTAAACAAAATTACTAGTCTTACAGACAAAATGCGGTTTGTTATATTTGTTCCCATGCACTGCTCTGGCTGCTTGTCTCTTACCCCTCTCGGCTTCCAGTCAGATACCAGGTCTGGTATAACCATCTCCATGTTCCTTGTTCCCTCACTTTGCTGTGATTGTGACTGAAGTATGTGCATAGGCTCACGTTGGTGGATTTACCTACGGCTTTTCTCTATCACCGTTTGCCTGTGGAGCCAGGCTCTGGAACGGGTACACAGACATGGGGTTTTTTGTCTACTCCACTAACACACTCCTTGCCCATGGCTGGTGCCCAGGCAGTGTGGGAGAAAGGATGCAACCCCACGCTAGCAGTACTCACGGAGAGGGTGAAGATGGCTATTGAGGGACCTGGATTAGCAAATAGCTGCACAAGCTGCATGTCCAGCCCTGTTGCTAGACCCGGCGTATCACAGCAATGCCCCGACCCATCCATCAGCTGTCGACGCTCAGCTCCGCAGGGCTGTTGGTGTGGTCAGTACACACTTGGCTGGATTCACCTCTGGAGCTGAGGGGAAGCTCTCAGTAACATACTTCCTAAAAAAGGTTTTCTTGTTTGTGGGATGGCTTGATTCGGAGGAGAGAGTGGCTCTGCAGTGCTGAGACATAATGCCGACTTATCGCCGGTGTTCCTTACTCTAAACCTGGCTCCGTACTCGCGCCAGGAAGTTCGTTCGCCTCAGGTCCAGGGTTGCGGGCAGGAGTTTGTGTTACCTGCGCTGCGAGGGGTAGGAGGGATCGCGCAGAGCAAAAAAAGCAAGCACGCAAAGGAAATTAAAAGTTGGGCTTTCCCACACCGGGAGTCGAACCCGGGCCGCCTGGGTGAAAACCAGGAATCCTAACCGCTAGACCATGTGGGACTGCATGCCGGTTTTTTTCTTCCTGCGCCACCCAATTCCTGCACAGCTCCGTTCCTGCACTGTCCCCTCTCTGTTCTGCTTCCCGCCTGCGCCGCCCGTCCGCGCTACGCGCTGCCCACCGCTCGTTTCCCGCTGCCCGCCGTTCGCTGCTCGCTGACCTCTGCCCGCACCGTTGGTCAGGATCAGGGAGTGGGGTGAGGGGTGCACGGCCACTCCCTCGCTTACTTAAAAGATGAGGCTGGAAGTTGACAAAACTGAAGAAGTTGGAAATTACTAATGGGAAGATGAACAAATGAAGTACGACCTAAAAAGGCACAGAAACTTCGCAACAGCCACCGATGTGCTCTGTAACAAATCTGAGCAACCACAAAAGCAGGCAGAACAACTGCACTACCCAGTTTTGACCGAGGACAACCTTATCAGACAGGTACAAGGCAGGTAACAGGTGGCACACTGAAGTGGCTGGCTGCGGATATGCAGGAAGAACTGACTGCTGAGCATGTGGAGGAGTAATGCTGGATGTTGAAGAAACTTCAGAATCAATGTACCTAAACCATTTTAATCTTCCAAGATGTAGCTGAACCCCTATATGCAGAAAATTCAGACCTAAATAGGCAAAGGAGAGAATTAGGACTATTGTAGTGAACAGAGTGTAAAACCAGCGGTGGTGACAGTAATGTATTTAGGAGGTTAGAGTTGCTACCAAGGCAGAAAACATCATTATGAAAAGTCTCCAATTTCCCCCACACTGAGTGAGTAAATGTTACATCAGCATATCATGTGCTTGCTACATTTAGATATCACAAAGGTTTGATTTTTGGAATAGCTGGTTGGAGAACATAAAACAAGCGACTGGGCTTAATGCTGAGTTTTGTGAGGGGTTGTTAGAACAGTTATGCATAGCAGTGAGTATAATGTACTCTATCTGGTGACATTGAAAAAACAACGTCAACAAAGAAATTCCTGCCTCAAGAGGTTATTAAAAAATGAATAAACAGAAAGGTTGTAAGAAGCAGGGAGATTCTAAAATTACTCAGAACACTTGTATTACCACAAAGAAAAAGCTATGGCTACAAAGCACCAAAAAAAAAAAAGGTTATGGAAATATTAAATTAAAGATAAAATACCCTTCAAAATGTGAAGGTGGCGTAGACCATGTCCATATGCCAGCAGAGAAAATCCTGAATAGGTTATAAACGATCAAATTAATCTGACAGTAACTACAGAAGGTAAATTTGAACAGATTCTCTTTCCTCACATGGATCCCAAATGCAGCCCACTGACCTCCATGAGGTTGCTAAAGACATGGACAAGGACTTGGTGACAGCCAGACAAGCCCAGCTTTTTTGGCACACAAAGATCTTAGTCTGTCTCTGACATGAGGGGGAAATTTGCTCCCCAAGGACTTGACAGCAGTGGTGGAGAGATTTGAGCTTCTTCTATGTATCAACCTGCCTGTCCTCAGCTTCTCTTCTAGTTCTAGAACTAGATTAATCTCTTCCTCCTTCCAGAAGGCCTAGTGAGATGTCAATATGAGCAGCAGTGCCAGCATCTATGCCACTCCAATTTTGCTTGCTTAGGAATTGCATGTGAAGGAAGGGCATTTGACTTTGTCAACCATCCCTGAAGATCGGGACCAGGGGGAGGCAGAACTTTGGCTTCATTTCAACTGGCCATGCTCATGCTCTTAATCTCATCTGTCTGTGAAGTTGTTCTCAGGGCCCCAAGAGAACTAACAAGCACTCAGGCCAGCCTCACTGAGGGCTTGTGCCCCAGCCCTGCCCAGGAGCCCCAGTTCACATCAGCCCTGTGTGACAGCAGCTCTCTCCACAGAGAGCAGCAGACAGAACTTTCCCAGGCATTTTCCTGGGGAAGGCTGTGAGAAGATCAGAGAAAAAAATGAGAAACAATTCTTATCTCCACTTGCTGCACCTATTGTTGTGCATATGTGGAATGTGTTATGGACATATGTTTACCAAAGGGTGATTTCTTAATTGGACAGTGGTAATGGTGTTTCGATTGATTGGCCAATTAGGTCAAAGCTGTATTGGACTGTCTGGAAGGGGACGAGTTTATTAATGAGTATAGTACAGGATAATATAGTGTAATAAAGCAATTGATCAGCCTTCTGCAATCATGGAGTCAATGCCAATTATTACCAGCTGGGGGCCTGCAGCAACAGCCCTGGACCCTCAGGCCCTATCTGAGCTGCGTTGAGGTGTGCTTGTCTCCAGTGCACACCTCATCAATTGCCCATGCCCATGGCCATGCCCAGCCCTGAGCCTCTGACCCTGACCTGGAGCCTGCCTGCCTGACCTAACCTCAGCTCTGCCTTGTTACTACAGACCTGTAATGGGCTGGGGCTGTTCCTGGTCACCATCACTGGCCTTATGCTGATCCCAGCCTTCAGACTGACTTTCCAAGTTGACCTCAGACTTGCCTCATCCCTGTGAGCTGCTCAACAGTCTGGGCTACCCATGAGACAGCTCCACCATGGCGGGGCTGACCATAACCTCCTGCAGATGTGCTGTTCTGAGGGACTACCTGCAGGTTGCATGGGGTGGTCCCCTGAGACACTGCTCTGGTGCAATCCCAGGTGTTTTCTCTCTCCTCTAACAGCAGCTGTTCACAATGAGCAGCCTCAGAGGTACAGAGATGGACAGAGATGCACAATTTCAAACTGCCAGCACCCAGCCTGAGTGCACAGCACTCAAACTAAAATATAAGAACCCGTTGGTTGAGTTGATCTGCTTAGTAGATCTCCAAGATGTTTAAAAAACTAACAAAGAACAGCCTCCAAAGGGGTTTGCCGAAAGCTGAATACCTCTTTGCTGAGAGGAACCCAGCTTGCCTGTCACAGTCAGCGCAGCATAGGGGGACACTGAGCATTGCAATGCTGGCAATAACAGATTTGGAAACTTCACTTCCCCTTTCAGTTATGTGGTAGAGCAAAGAATTTGCTGCTGTTCCCACTGAGTTCAGCAGGAACGCAGCTGGTCCTGAAACCCTTGACTGTATGAGAGAGGATAACAGATTAAGAGTTATAACCCACTTCTAGTGCTCATTATAGGATTTCTGTTTTCATTATGTATAAGTAAGGAGGTGTATAAGTAAGTATGCAGACAGAGGTCAAGACAATACCCAAGAGCAAAAGGGATTGAATTTTAAACAATGAAATCTGTTTTATTTTATTGAAAGGATACAGGAAGAAATAACAAAGTGCATAAATTTCAGTTGAGGACACCTATAAACAAAAAAACGGAACAATTTTTTTTTTGCTAATTAAAAAGAACAGGAATTAATGGGATGGAGCTGAGAAAACTTAGGCAAAACACCCTGGTGGGATTTCAGATAGGTGTCTGAATGGTCATCCCAGAGACAAGAAGGCTAGGAAGAATTACCCCCAGAAATGTCTCTGCACTGGTCAGAAATGGTGAAAGTGATCTCACAAATCCCTATCTTTCTTTATGTCTTGAGACCTGACTGTGGTTCCTGCTTTCCAAGTTACTCACAGAAATGGGTATTCAATTAGTTTGTCAAGGCTAGTTTGTCAAAAAACATCAGACTATAGGATTAACTTGAGGAGTTACAGGTTCTGCCTGTGGCTAAACAATAAACTCAGTTCTTGCCAAGAACCTAGAATATTACATTGTGCAGCACAAACGTCAACCACAGCAAAGCCAGATTGTAGCAGTTGGTTTGAAGGTCCCCGGGAGTCCCCCGGGGGCCCCCTAAGCTGTGTGTTCACTGGTAGCAGCAGGCAGGCAAGGAGACTCCACACGGCTTCTGAGGGTGCTGATTAGATGAGGGTTTATTGGGGGTCCCACCCCCGGGAGCAGCATGGTTCCTGAGGGTGAAGGGGGGAAGAGGGAGAGAGGGAGAGCCTAGGGAGAAAAGGGCCAAGAGAGCATCTGTGGTCTCTCCCACACAGCTTAACAGGGAGATTCAAAGTGAGCACGGAATAAGACTTGGGCCAATGGGTTTACAGATGCATGATCCTGCAGGGGAGGATCACAGGCTTGGAATAAACTGTACATTTTCGAGGGGCAAGACAGAGCACACCATTTAACTAAAATGTAACACCACATCCATGGGCCAAGCAGCTTGTGCAGCCCAGCGGGAGAGTGAGCAGGGAGGCACAAGGAGGTGGCACAGTGTTGCAGAATGAGGCCTTTGTCGGGGATGAGCCATTTGTCGGTGAGGGGAAACTCAGACACTCAATATGAGTGATAAGCAAGTTCCATTTATTGAAGAGAGCATCAGACACTTATACAGCAAATAATAAGCTTATGAATATTCTGTAAGCCAAGCAATCTATTGGTTAAACTATACCATCAACTCTTCCTCATTCCTTTGTGTTGTAGTGTGTTCATTAAGTTCACTTAATTCCTCCCCCATTTTATGTATCTGCTCCCCCCCATTTTGTGCAAAATGGTTCTGCACTGTTTTCCCGCCACAGCCCTGCCAGTTATATCGGCAATCTTTTAGGTTATATAATTCCTCCTCCCCTTTTTCCCTTACATGTATGCTTTTTCTCCTCCCTGGGCCAAGTCAATCACCCCCCACTCCACCTAGTATTCCAGAAGCTTCTGCTCTTTGGGGGTTGTGTTTGGCTGTGGTCCCGGGGTCCCTCCCATACCTTGTACCTATTGGGCTCTCCACTATGTCATTTGTGTTAAGCTCATCCCCTCTTCTCCCCCTATTGGTTTTTGTAAACCCCTCCCGGATCCACCCCCTTCCCTTTATACCCTAATGCACCTTTTGTTCTGGGTCATTCGCTGGTATGTCAGGGGCTCCCTCCCTGGCTGGCATTGTGGGCTTTGCAATAAACCTATTTCGCCCCCAGCGAGCATCCAACTCCTTCCTTCTCGTCGATTAGCAGCGATTCAGTCCGCAACCAGCACAGCCTGAGGCCTTGCGACGCTGAGGGGTGCTGGCAGGATATGCAGCTGGGTGTCGGCCTTAACCTCAGCTAGCTGGACTCTGACTTTCTCTGCCCTTGAAGGCCAAATACACCTCGCCGCACCTTTGGGCCTACATTCCCTATTCCCCACGTCTCTCTGTCCACTTGTTATCATACCCAGCTAGGCTCAAGGACACGCTATCTTGCAGGTGCAGGACTTGGAATTAGCCACGGCCTTGTACTTTTCCAATCTCTAGTCAGCTAAATTCCCAACAGCACAGCTCCGTCTCTTCCGCTCATGCTGCTGTTTGGGTGCACTGGCGGTTCTAGCTCAGTTTTGTGTCATAAGCCCTGGCCACAGGCCTCTCAGCAATCGTCCTCTGCTCTGGGCAGGTGTCGCCCAGCTCAAGGCTGCTGTTGGTGAAACAGTTCCATGTTTTCCAGAGTATAAGGTCACCTGTAGGGTAGAGAGCACTACTGGCCAACTTAGCAGAAATATATTTGAGAGCAGCAGAGTTTACCAGAAACAGAGAAGTATGGGAGGCTGTGATACGGTAGAAGTCCTTTGGAAACCTGTCAAGAACATAAGTACCTTACTTTGGGGAGTTTTCATCCCACAGGAATTTTGAAGTAAGGCAGGCAAACCTCTGCTGGGGATATTTTCCTGACCTTCACTGCCAGCAACCTCAGAGTTTGGCTCCTAGAAAGCTACCTGGGAGCATGGACCTCCTTCCTGTGTCTTGTCTAGTATTGGAACAAGGACTACCCTGGACAGCAGAGTCAATCTGGTTCACAAGGGACATCCCACTTCCACCTTCCTCCCCTATTCTTCTGACCCATCCTGGAGTGTGGCTGCTTTCCTCATTCTCATCCCACTGCTTTGCCAGATCATCCATCAGGCCATGACAGGTTCCTAACTGTCAAAACACTGCCCACTTTTGATGCATGCCAGTTTAATGAGCTGATGGGGTTCACCCAAGGTCAGGTGAACACCAAAATCAGGACTCAGAGCAACAAGAGAAGCAGGACTTGTTGGGCCCTCGGCTCAGTTCAGCTATTTCACCCACTGCACCCTTCCTTCCCATGCAAGGGCATGTTGACATTGTATCTAATGCCCTTCTGCTCTTGGCAGTTCTCCTCTCAAAGGACACCGCTTCCCTTTGCTGAAGGGAGATGTTACCCCTGCTATATAATGCCATGGCTTTGTCAGCAGCCAGAAAGCCACAGCAGCAGGGAAGATGGCAAAAACCTCCCCTGTATGTTTTTACTCACAATCTGTTTTAGAAAGCAGGAGAGGAAACAAAGAGCATTTGCTGCTCCATCTGTTTCCATGTCCCATACTGCACAGTTGGGTTACAGCTGCTGCATTGCCAAGCAGTAACAAGATAGCACTGCTGCTTACTCTGCAAAGGAGCTGAAGATGGTAAGGCAGAAAAAATTAGGACACAATGATTTTTTAAAAGCCCATTGCAAAAGACCTGGCTAGTTATATAAATTTACATCACACCTGCTATGGGAAAAAAAAAAAAAACCAAAACAAACCACCAAACCACTACAACCTGCTGATCGATGCTCAAAAACATGTATTTTTACAAATGGTCAAATATCGCCAACTATCCTTTTCCAAAGGACTGTCCTGGGCTATTCAATATCATCATCTTCACAAAACAGACAGGATTAATGAAGAACAGGGATGTTTTTTTCTTTTCCTCATACTTGCTAAGACCATTTGCCAGAGAGAACTCTCACAGCACACAATCCAAAGAACTTCAGCCAGCAACGCCTGCAACCAAGTCAGCCTGGTTCCATACAATAAGATCTTTAAGACACTGGATACAAGATGTCTGTTCTGAAATACTGAAGAATTCACCACATATGGTGCAAATGTCTAGCTCCCTGATATGGAGTTACAGACGTGTTGGTTGGGAGGGACCTTTGGTGAGCATTAGCCCAAACTTTTGCTTGAAATGAGACCCTCACCAATACTAGATCAGATAAACCATGGCTTTGCATAGCCAAACCTTGAAAATCTCCAAGGACAGAGATCTCTGAGTGAACTGTGCCCACCAATCTGCCCAGCACTTTATCCTTGTTGCAGCAAAGAGCTCCCCATGGTGAGCCCACATGTAAACACTCATAGGAGTATCTGGGCAGTAGTTTGACCTATTTAACACAGGGCTTTCACAGAATGTGTTTTGGTATTATTGGCTCCCTCATCACAAGAGCACACTGACTGACTGGCTCCTGCTCCTGTCCCCCCTTACAGCCGTGGGCTTGGGGTGCTGGAGGCAAGAGAGGATGACAGATGTGACGTGACAGGATGACAGGAGACAAGGTGACAGCACGACAGTGCCATACTCACCATGCAAGAGGAGCAGAGAGTTTGGTGTCAATAACCAGGGTCAGCCAGGGTTGAGTGACTGCTGACCCAGTGAGTGGACCTGGCACAAGCTTCAGTGGAGTACAGCTGAGGTGTGGTCAAGGCTGAAGACCTGAGCTCAAATGCAGCTCAGAAGTAACACCGGGAGTCCCCAGTGAAGCATTTCCCAACTCATCCTCCCACCATTGCTGGTGCCCTGGAAGGTGGATCCAAGGCTGCAGCTGCACTGGGGCAGTGCTGTCTGTAAGCCTAGCCATACAGACCTTGCCAAGCATTTTAGGCATCTACTACCAGTATCACCAGTCTCTCAACAAAGGTTTGTCAGACCTGACTGGAGTTGTTACTCCCTTCCTTGCTGTACATGGAAGACAGTTGCTGTGGGTCTGGTGCTGGACTGGGCTGGTTCCAAGCTGTGCAACCCAGTTTGTTAATAGAGGCAGAGCAAGAGCAGTGCCTGCTGGCCCAAACCTCTAGGGCAATGTGCTGACTGCGCTCACATCTGTAGTATATCTGCCTGGGGATTGCCAGAACTCTCAGCCTGGGACATACAAGCAGGACAGCAGCACTGCAATCCTAAGCTTTCCATAGCTTTAGCATCACTGGTTATTCCACACCCCCACATGAGAAATAACTCTCATGCCAGGACCTCCACCTGCAATTTCCTGACATGGAGTGTATGCCCAAGTATTAGCACCAGACGAGCAGTTTTATGAAAGGGTGTACAACTCCAAATACAGTTACTTCCACTTGGGAGCAGTACCTGAGAAACAATTCAAGTATGATCTCAGGAAGCTGCCTCATTTTGCAGTTCTGTAGTGACAGTTACACAGTATATCCTTCAGCCAAGTACAGGCAGCAACGAGATGGTTTAGTCTGGAAACACTGATCTCTTACCGCATCTTACAGTGATCTGGTGTTCACTAGCCTTACAATTAATGAAGGCTATTTCTTCTTTTATTAGCAAGAGAGCCAGGACCCTCTGTTCTCAGAGACACTGCAGTGTTTTTTCCATGCTCTCAAGTCACTTCACATTCACCTCCTGCTGCCACTTTTGGTGTATTGATAACAGGTCTCATGACTGGTGAGCTTGATATCCCAAGTAGGTGTCACAGTGACCCACCTGTATCTCTGGAGAAGAACTGCCTTGTGTTATTGCCACTAGCAGAAGTTTTCCTTAGCCCCTGACTGTCTGAGCTGTGAAAGTATCTGAAAAAGTTCCCACAAAAGAAGCTTTTCCTTTAGCTTCTTCCCCCTCTGGGATTGCTTTCCCCCTCTCTGTGTCACTAGTGCATCAATGGCACCTACATGCAAGGCTCAGCCTCAGAGCTGTCTGTTGTGTCGGAAAATTGAACCCAGCTTTCCTTCTCCAGCGGTGGGGACCTCTGCTCCCAAGAGTATCCTTGATGTCAGCAGGTGTGTAACCCTCCTCTAGTGGGGAGGTTCTGCCTTCAAGGTAGCTTCCTTGCTCTGCATTTTGATGCCCTTCTGCTGTGTGACTTTGTGCAGGTCAGCACAGAGCTGCCAGCTCATGAGTTGGACTAACCTGAGATGTCATGTCAGTGTGTCCTCTGCGTCCTTGAGAGGCCCCAGTTTGCCCATTTTAGCCTGAAGAGAGACAGGATCTCTTACTGCAGAGTAACATCCCAAGAGTTTGAGCTGTGGCAGCGAAGTGATGATGTTTAGGTTCTTCAGCAAGGCTGCCAGAGGAGTAGGTGGAAAACAGCCTACACATTATCATCAAGCCCTGAAATGCACAAAATAAAATGTGAATGTTGCAAAAAATGAATATTTTGTCTGGTCCATCCTGCAGCCAACTTCCCACTTACTGTGGCAGGTCACTCATTTTGGGGGGCCCTGAAGCTGGGGCCCTGAAGCTCCCATGTCCCCAGCATCTATTTTCAGCATGCCCAAAAGACCTTGCTGGCACAAAAATGATGATCAAACTGTTAAAATTCTTACACACTAAGTCTGTGTCTACAGGAGCCATTGAACAGACAGAGACTATCAGGCTGCTATAAGCATTTTCCCAGTATTACTGTTTCCCTGAGGACAGGTATAACCTGTACTGGCAAAGGTAAGCAATATCTGCATCTCCACAAGGAGGGATGCCAATTTAATCATAGTAGAGCTACACCAGCAAATTTTTGTTTTCAACACAGACCTGGTTCAACTCCTCCTTTTCTTTCCTGTTAGCCTGTGCCTCAGTCCCTGAGCTTTGCAGTCCCACAGAACTCAACTTCTCCTGCCTGCTTTCCCACAGCACCTCAGGCATCTCCAGCAGCTTCACAGCCCCTGTGGGGGCCCCACTTGCCACTGGCCCCCGGCTGCAGAGACACAATCTTCCCCCACCCGCCCCTGCATAAGCACAGTGCAGCTGTGTGACCAGCCCAAAAGTGCAGCAACCATGATCTCACTGTCTCTCTATTTGCTATTTAAAAATGCAGTGGGAATTTAATGGGAATGTCTTAAGATTAAGTTACCCTCAAGTCCTCAATAGTGCCAAAATGCCATCTGAAAATGAGTGCAGTTGCTCTGGGTGGGACCCTGACCATTGGCTGGCATGGGGTCATTAATAAGCTGAACAGACTAATTTCTTACTGTAGCAGACATTTGCTCCCTGGTGCAACATGAGCCCCAAACCACTCTGTTAGTGGCAAAATCCACCAAGAATCTGTCAAATCTTGCACCCCTAGTTATAGGATCTGAGGAATCTGGGCAGCTCAACCCCCAGGATTTGCATCCACATGGGATTGTTTCTATTCCAGAATAACAGGACAGTAAAGGATTCCTTGGGAGAAGTGGCACATTGCAGCAATTACTGATATACAGGAGCCACCATGCCAAATGACATACCCCAAAGCTGTGGCTGACAGAAGCTGATCTAGCAGGGCTGACCTTTAGAGCATGGCTTGTTTATTTAGAGTACTCATGCTAGCCGAGAAGCAGGGCTCTACTAGTTCTTGAGGTCTCTGAACCTATGCTGCTCGTACGCCGCTGGTGGATCTGTGCATCTGCTGGAGACACACCTGATATTCCTGCACAGCTTTGACCAGTCTACTATGTGCTCATGATAGAGAAGAAACAGAAAGTCTGCAAAATCTTCCCAGACAAAGCTGCTGGGGC
Organism: Ammospiza caudacuta; assembly: GCF_027887145.1. Classification (NCBI taxonomy): domain Eukaryota; kingdom Metazoa; phylum Chordata; class Aves; order Passeriformes; family Passerellidae; genus Ammospiza; species Ammospiza caudacuta. The sequence continues at coordinate 4,260,139 of NC_080607.1, forward strand.
AAAAAAAAAAAAAAAAAAAAAAAAAAAAAAAAAAAAAAAAAAAAAAAAAAAAAGAGAGAGAGAAAACATCCGGGCAAACCCAGAGCATGGCAGCCTTACAGCTCAGGCTGACCCAAAGGTCTATACCCTCCCAGCTGGAAGCAGAGACAGCTCAACATCTAGCATTGGCAAAGGAACTTTCCTCTCTTAGTGTTCCACACTGGTTCAAGTCCCCCTTGCCACTTTCCATCCACGCTCTTGCAGGATGTCGGGAGTACCAGAGGGCAGAGCAGAACAAATAAAGCCTCATGTGCCCAGGGCAGCGGGAGGCAGCGTCGGAAGAACACGGTTCACCGGTGCAGCTGTGATCCAGCGGCGCGCACAGGCCGTACCTGGGGCCTACAACTACAGCGCTGCCGAAAGACCCCCGAGGCGAGAGCAGGATGTGACCTGCCTGACCACGGCTTTCCTCACAAAAGAGGTCACGACCACTGACTTTTGCCATTGACCAGTAGCTCAAATAAGGCTTCAGCGACTCAAAACTGATGTCCCAGCTCCGCTTCCACTCTCCTTGTTTCCACTCCTCGGGCTGGAGCAGGGCTCGGCGGACTAGATCGGGTTCCGTAGCGACCGCACCCGCCGCCAGGGGCTGCCCTCGACCCGCGGCTCCACCACTGACGCCGGCCTCGTCACTCCCGGACAGTCCCGGCCCGCTCCTCCCCATTCCGCTCCGCCCCGCTCCGTCCCGCCCGTCCCAGCACAGCAGCCCCCGGCAGAGGGACCCGGGGAGTGGCTGGGGGTCCCGGGTCCGGCCGCACCACCTCCGGGCGGGGCGGGGATCGGGTTTCACATCCTGCCCCGCTCGCGGGCAGAGCGGCCATGGCGGAGAGGTGAGTGCGGTCGCCGCGGACCTGTTGAGTCGCGGGAGAGGGGAGAGAGGAGAGACGCGTCGCCGCTCTTCGGGGCAGTGGGCCTCGGCCTGGGCCTGGGCTGGGGCCAGGAGCAACTCCCGGCCAGGGTGGAAGCGAGGCCGGGGAAGCCGACGCGGCAGGTGAAATGCGACCGGGTCGAGTCGATCCGTGCCGTGCCGAGCCGTGCCGTGCCGAGCCGAGCGGTCAGACTCGTGCGGGGCGGTGGTCCCGGGCCGCCTCCCGCCGCGCTGGGCTGTCTGTGAGGGGACCTCTCTCTCTCACTGTCCTGGCTCCCGCCGGGGCCTCCGTCTGGGGCTGGGACTGGGCTGTTTGCGGCCTCCGAGCAAGGCGGGCGGCCATGAGCTCGGCTGAGCGTAGCCGGCCCGGCCCTGACTCGGAGTCCTCTCTCCTGCCGGGCCCCGGCGCCTCCCCGGGGGCTGCGGCCGGACTCTGTCGGGTGCCCTCACACCTGCAAAGACGGGCGGCTCGTCGGGAGCACACCACGGTTTTGTGCCCGTTCCAGTCCGAGCTCGCTGGCCCTGGGCTGGGTGCTCCCGTAGTTTTCTCTCTTTCGCTTAAAAAATAAGCGCTTTTACAGAATGACAGTGAAAATACTATCGGGTGTGGCTGTTGCAGGGCCAGGAGAGGGTTTTGTCCTCTCCTGGAAGTGGGTTGGGAGACAGGATGACCTGTTGGCAGTGAAAATGGAGGACCAGGTAGCCAGGCCAGTTTCCCAGGCTGCATCCGGCTTCCGACAAACTCAGGCGGATTTTACGGCTCCAGTGAATAACCCCATTGAAGGAGAACTCTTCCTGGTCCCTCCGCGTCTGGGATCATCGGCCTGAAGTGGTTAAATTAAGTTTGATTCTGCCAGGAGGAACGTGCAGAGGCACTATCCTTGTTGTTGCTGATGCCAGTTGCAGTTGTGCTGTTTTGCTGGTGTCTTTTTTTCATTCTAGGTTAAATACTTGATCGATTTAAAATTCCTGCAGTGTGATTCTCTCTTCAGACGGCTTCTCACATTCTTGTTGGCAGGGGGAGAGTTGCACTGGCCTTTTACTCAGTGCCTCATTGGTGATGCAAGGTGTTTGGAATAATTTTTTATTTCTCTCGCATTTGAAGTTGTTTTATTTCTTTTTCCTTCTGCATCTCCTGCAGCAGACCAGGGTTTAAGTTAGTCTGTAAGGAGCATCTTGGGAAGGGATAGCAAATCCCATTGAGGGTGGCCCTAAAAGACCAGAATTCAGACTGAGCAAAGTGATGAGCACAGCAGCATTCTCTCATCTTGCCAGGAGCAGCACCTCACAGCAGCTGCTTCTGCCTCTGTGCTTGTGACAGCCAAAGGCGCTTGGAGATGGAGGTTGTAGATTCGTCATTTTGGGGTAAACTCTAAAGGCCAACAAAATCTTGTAGATTTGAGACTATCATTCCACTAGCTGGTGCAGATGAGTACAAAGCTTCATGTGCTGGATTTCAGTGTGTTTTACCTGTGTATCCCTTGCTGTCTCTTCAGTGCTTTTGAATTTGGGTTTTGCTGGGTTGACAAGACAACTCTTCCTAGCAGTTGGATGGAGGCTGTTTGGAGGGATGCTGAGATTACAGTGGATTGTAGGAATGCAGATTTAGAAGCCACAGTTTTGTGCAGATAGTTCACATGCCTTCTGTATTCACAACAGGCTTGCCTAGCTAAAACAGATATCTTGGCCTTAGTTGGGCAAACATAAGCTGCAGTGAGATCTCAGTCCACACATCTGGTGCATTTTGTAATTGAGAGAATTTTACAGTCATCCTTGTGATGCAAAAGTCTGACTTCAGCCTCACCCTGACTGGATTTGCAGCAGAAATCCTCGTGGGAGACATGCATGCATAATATGCCATGCAGAACAGGGCTTACCGAGTACTGCCCTGCTTTAGGGACACAAAAGAAGTGCCTCCCATTCAACTGCCTTACTTGATTCCTAGAAAAATATAATGTGTGGTACAAAGATGAAAGCCTGGAATTCCTGTAGTGAGCTGCCTAAGGGGTAAGAACATCTTGTGGATTTCCTTGTATTGGTGTCTGAGCTTTGAGTCATTTTTCAAATCCATTCTGCCATTCTTTTGGGGCTGCCTTCACAGGATTGGGGTAACTGCCTGATAACAAACCGGTAAAGTTTTGTAGATCAGGGACCAAGGGATTTTTTTCCTCTGAGAGCAGTGGAGGAAGAATTATTAGCATTGTTGAGGGACTGTGGGAAGAGCTTTAAGATACATAAAATCAGCTTTAAGGGAATTACTTCTGCAATTAAAGGTAAGAGAGCATAAACAGCTATAGGAGTCTGACTTTTTGGCCCGTGAGCGTGGCTTGTTTTTTTCCGCTGGCAGTGCCATTTAATAAATATTCATTAACCCTTTTTTGGAAGTCATATATGTCATATCTGTATTTCCTGATGGGTAAATGCTTTAGTAATGATACTACTTGGGTTGTCACTTTACTTATTGAGAAGAAAGCTTTTAAGTTTGGGCTTGCTGTTTTAGCAGCAGATTTTTGGCTGTTTGAATTAAACTGCCTCAGGATGGGTGCGAAGAAATGCCTACCTAGAAATACTGAGGTTGCTGAAGTCATGTTAGCTGGGTGGAAGGGCTGGGAATGGTACTAAGTGTGTTTGTTCAGCAGGAAACCTGCTGTTCTGGTTGGCTGTTTTAATTTGATTTATAGAAAATGTAAGGGATTCATGTGTTTTGTGGGGATTACAATGAGGACTCTTCATTTTGTTATTGAATCTTGAGTCACTTTAGCCTACTTTGTTGTTTTTAGTTAATTCAGATTAATTCAGGCTTTGAATTTGCATGAATACCAGTTTCCATGTTTTTTAGCAACTTCCATTTAGGAGTGAATGAAAACTTTGACACTTCATCACCCTGCCCTGGAGCTGCTGATGGGCTCTGTGTGTCTAAACTCAGCTGTGACTTTGCAGTAGAGAGGTCTTCTAGTTTTGGCAGGGCATCCAAGCCTCTCACTGTTGTGCCTTGCAGAGCCCTCCACATCCTCTGAACTGGGTCCATGTGCCCTGTTCTGGTTTAGCCTCTTAGTTGGCTTAAATAAGGCCATGTATAAATATCCTCTCTGTAGCTAGCTTTGAGTGCGGAACAAGCCCATGCCCCGCAGCAGGTCATTCCACTCTTGTCTGCTGAATGAGCCTTTTCTTGGATGGACTGGGTTGTGGTGCTTCACTTGGCAGTAAATAAACTGGGAGAGCAAAAGTCTCTGTTAGCTCTGCAAAGTCAGTGGAAATAAGTGCAGGTGGGAGAAGTTATCAGCAAGCCTGACCTCTGCCATATGCTTGCTCCTGTTGTCGCTACTCCTCTAAACATGCTGCTGAGCCTGGTAAGCTTACCAGGGAAGTTTCCTTGGAATGAAATGTTTTAGGGGTGACTGGCTTTAAGTGAAGCCAGGAGTTTGTTTTCCTCCAGTAGCTCTTCTGGCAGAAGCAGAAGAGGGGCTGTAGAGGACAAGGTGGTTGTCCTGTCTACCATTGCTGCCAAAACCTTTTTAAGGTGCTTCCATCAGCAGGTCCAGCATGGCCTGGAGCTAGCTCCTAAGGGGCAGTCAAACCTTCCAGTGTTTGCCTATGCAGATAAAGCCTGGTCTTTGGGAAACGCCTTCAGACAGATCAGAGTCTTTTGATGGAAACTAATCAGAAGTTCAAAGGAAAGCAGTGTTTCCTCCTTCTTGTAGTCTTGTAGTCTCCTTTTCCTGCTATACTCCTGAAATGGCTTTCTCAGTGGATGATGCAATTAGGAGGAGATGCTTGCAAGCTTTCAGCAAATAGATAGGTTAGAAATGGAAATGTTCCATTTAGGCTCGGTCAGTCCTTCTTCCCAAGTGGAGTGCAATTATTTGTGCCCTGTGACGTGTATACGCTTGTGTTTCTATAAAAAGTCCCCCAGGCAGATTCAAATAGTTCAGGAAGTGCCTCTTATCTGTAATAAAAAGAAATTCCAGAACAGGCACTGTTCTGAATTTGGTTTTAGCTGGATTCATAGGAGGTTCCTAAGTTCTGCTGTCAATATTACATATTTAATGTTTATTCCTGCCTTTGCCAATGAAGGCTGTTCCCATGTAGGAAAGACAGCCTTAATGAGTAAATAATTTCTTGTGTTTTTTGGTAGCTCAGTCATGAGTATCCATTGAAGCAAGCTGTCTGTTTGATGGGTTTTATGCTTTTCATGAGAAAGAGTACTCTGCTTTGGATAGTTTCTTAAAGCAGTCAGTTCTTGGAGTGGCAGGAAAGCATTAACTGAAGCAGCAGCTCTGAGGTCCATCTGCCTCATACATCTGGAAGAGACTGTAGGTCAAGAGAAAATTCTTTTGTGCTTGGTCTTTGTCTCATGGGATATTGGAGGTACCATTATTTGGCATATATTCTCTCATCCTAATTGCTGTTCCGTGAGTTTGAAGTTACTGCTGTAAGAATTAAGTGTTTTATATTTCCAGTTGAGTGTAGCCCAGTAAATTCCAGTGTAGCTAGTGTCAACTATCTTCCAGCTACTCTCCCAGGCTTTTTTTCTTTGTGCGTTGTCAGCTGGCATTTTTTGGTTATGCAACTCACACAGCCAAAAGATATTTGGGAAACTTAAAATGAGAGTGCTGGAGGTTCAGATTATTTGGTTGCAGCGAAGCATGGGAGAGGGAAAGCACTCTGTGATTCCCAGGTGAATCTTGGCATAGCAAGGAGACATGGCCTCCCCCTGTTACATGCTTCAGGCAAAAAGAAGGGGCTTGAGGTTCTACAATATCAGCTGTAGAAAATTCTTCCTGAAAAAACCACACTGAAAGACTAAAGTGCTGGAGATGCTAAGTTTATTGTTTTTTCAGGCTCTTTTGTCTCTTTTTGCTTTAGGTCTTGTATGAAATTCTAGCAAGGGCTCTATGCTGCAGAGTGCTAGAACTTCTGAAAAAAAGGGTCTTATTAAAATTATTTGCTGACATCTTCATCAACCACTAGAGGAAAATAGAAGTCTGGTTCTCTAAGGAGGGTGTATTTTCTTACCCCTCTTGTATTCTGCTTGTGCCCAGCTCCTTGAACCAAGCTCTTGCTATGCTTTGCCTTCCTCAGTGGCAAGTGCTTCAACACAGATGAAGAGGGAGCACCCTGTGCTCCCCAGATTTGCTGTGTGTTCCTGTCTCAACTTGAAGCAGAGCAGTCCTGGGCCTCTCTAAACCAAGTGTTTTCTTAGTTGCAGGGTTTATGATCTACCAAAACCAAACAAGCCAAGCAGGAAGGTTTCCTCACACAAACTTGTGCTGGGTTCACTTGTGTGTGTAACTTTGCAGCTGTGGAACACTGCCATAAGGCACTTTGCTGTGACAGATGGGGCTGTTTCCTACCTGGGCAAACAAGGTTGCTGCTTTTTGCCTGGAAACCTGTTACGGAGGCAGAAAAGACTCAATATAGTGGGATTTTTGTGTGATCATGGACATCATGAACTTGTGGCCCAGGGCCAGGTGCACTGTAGCAGGGATAGCCTCTTTGTTATGTAGGTCTGGTATTTTCTGTTTGCTTTTACTTGTGTCATTCATCTGGGAAAAAATAAACAAAGAGGCTTACTGTCTCCATTGCTAGTGATACCAAGAAAATCCCTGCACAATGCTGCCTGATGAGCTGAGATTGAGCTCAGCAAATCCCCTTTAACCACATGGAGTTCAGCTGTCTTGGGTTTTTCTGACTCTGAAGCAGTGCAATATGTTGTGTACAAGCAGCCAGGGCTCAGGTTAAAGGATGAATTGGTGTAAAATATTTTCAGTCACAAAGGAAAGTCAGAGAAAAACTTACAGGAAACTTTCTAGCTGAATAATTAAATACAGGCCCAGGGAATGCAGTGCATGAACTGTGCTGTGGAGTCTTGCTTGGAAGGTTCCTCTGCACTGGCTGGAGTGGCTGACTCACATACTGTTGGAACTCCAATCTGCCTGCTGGTCCTGGCCACCTCACCTGCTCCAGCACCTGCTTCTCACCCCCTGCTCATCTGCTGGCACAGTTGTACCCTGCTACATAGTCTTATCTGCTCCGGGCTGATCCCCATATGCTATTGGTGCCATGTGGGAAATATCAAGTGCAGGGCTGTTTCCAGACCTGAGGTAAACTGTGGGTGGTCCCATTGTAATCTAGGCACTGAGTCTTCCTTACAGATGTTAAAATAGTAACCCAAGGATCAGCTGTTAGTTTCAATGTGGTCAGTTTGCTGTAAAGTGATAAATGCTATATTTGGTCTTCTTCTGGTCCTGTACCTATTTCTTCTTTGTGTACATTGTAGTTCTTTGATAGTCCTTTGATATCTACAGTTATCCAGCTGTGCATCAACCACATTGTTTAGCTCTTCTTGGCTCCCTAGATCCAGTAGTTATGCTTGGGATTTTTTTTATTAGACCATCCAACTATTTATTGCTCTAAGCTAGGGTGAGAGGAGAAGCTCCAACTGTTTTATGCATTCTTGAGCATCACTGATCAACATGAGGTGAAGCAAAGAGAGATGGTGAAATGGCTGTGAGCTGAGGTGCAGAGCCTGGAATGGAGCCAGCATGAGGAGCGTTTAATGTAGTCCAGAGGACAGATGCTTAGCACGTTGTAATGTGGAAGTGTATGAGCTTGGCAATTTATGCCCATGTAGTACAGTGAATAGTCTGGGTGGGATATGGCTGAGTTGTATTTAATCAGCCTGGTAAAAAGAGTGTGAAGGAAGTAGCATTGGGGCTTAGAGGACAACTTTGTGCTTGAGTTGGTGCTGCCCTTGGGCTCTCATCTGCAGTCCTGAGTTAGAGTACAAACGGCCCACGAATTGCAGTTTTGGCTTGGAAACTCCTTAGAGAGCTTGCCCCTGAAGTAATCTACTCTAATTTTCATTAAATTAATTTTAAAATCTCTGAAAATAATAGTGAAAAGCAAATATACTCTTTTTTTTTTTTTTTGTATAGAGGGCTTAGAAGCTGCTGAGGAAATGCCTGGTGGTGGTATGATAATCCAGCCTGAATTCACTAAAGCTGTAGTTTGAAATTAGTCTAAAACACATGTTTAAGATTCTGGAGACTTTCAAAGTAGAAGTCTGTTTTGGGATGGCAATAAGCAGAAAAAATTAAAAAAGACAGTGATGATCTGGAGGTGAAGCTGTGCACTGCCACCTTACCTTTTTTTTTTTTTTTCTTCTGGTTCTGGGGCCTGTTACCCGAGTTGTTGAGTTCACTAAAGCAAGAGAAAACCATCTGCTGCTAGTTAGCAGGCTGAGTTATCCCTGTGAAGGATTTGAGGAGCTCTGCAGGCCTCACGTGATGAGTGCTGGGGATGGGGAAAGAGTGGGAAGGGGTCATAGAGAACATATTACTGAATCATCCACTCTGATTTTAGTGTGCCATTGTGCTGTGATGTTATCATCCTGTTCCCTCTCCATAGTCTTTTGAGCCAGCTTTGAATGTAATGCTGTTGAAGTGACTTTGGCCTTGAATTCTAAACGCTGCTACAAGAGGAAGGCTGGCAGAGATACTGTGGGCATAACTTCCTTAGTGGTGACACTTCTTTGGGTTGATCTAGTTCTTGAAACCAGGAAGGCTGATGAGTTTGGCAGTGAGGGGCATGTCAGTGATTTCAGCCTTTCTGGCTCCCCATAACTCTTCCCTAGGAAGGTGGCCTCTCGATGTCCAATGACACCTCCCTGTCAGCCATCCAGTGCTCTAATAGCTGAGCACTTTAATGCTTAAACTTTATTTGGTCTTGGGGGGATGAAATCACTCACTATTTTTACTTCAAGCAAAGCTGCTGCTGAGATGTGAGAGCTGTCTGTACATGGAGAAAAGCTTTTTGGGTACTTGTTGTTCAGTGAAGTTGTACTTGCTGCAGGGGTACAGGGAAGTTTCACCTTGGGCTATTTTGTCCATCCCACTCTCCCTGGAGCAGGAAGCAAAGACTTCAGGTGGGAAAGGGTGAACAGCATGGTGATCATCAAATGGTTTAGTGAAAGTACCCAGAGTTCAGCTGGAAATGCAAAAATTAGTATCTTCTAGTAGTTTTGCTCTGGCCTGGATGGCTTGGGTGAGCTCCAGAGGTGTTGATTTTGTGCTGCTGTGGAGTCTCATTGGGGAGAAGCAAAGTTTTCTCTTTTAGGGTGTCTCCTGATAGACGGTACATCTTGTACTTTGGATGAGAAATAAAATAGCCACTGCAGCTGGCCCAGACAGCTCTGTTACCTTGGTCTTGCCAGGGCACATGGCACCAACTGCAAAGTGGAGTTGGGCCTCCAGGACCTGCACTTGGCCCTTGGTGCAGGCAAAGGAGGGCATGCAGTTAATTCCTGTTGCTTTGCTCAAGCCTCTGCTGTTTGCAACAGTAGTTATTTTTTCAAGCAAGGACATGCGGGTGGTCAGAGAACAGACAAATTTGTCATGGAACTGCCAGCAGTGCAGCTTTCTTGCCCTTCAAATTCCAGCTGGACCTGGCTTAAACCCAGAGGTTTTACGGACTGCAGAGGTTTGAGGGACTTGAGATGAATTAACGGTATTCCCCAGAAATTACAATTTTGGGTCTGTTTCTTATGATAAGAATCTGTACTGCTTTGCCTATGGATCTATAGCTGTAAACCCTCCTGAATGGTGTGGCTGTTTGCTTTTGCTTTTGCTGGGAAAGGCAAATGTGAACTGTGGCACAAAGAGCTTTAACAGTGAGATGTGTCTGTGCTAGAGCTGGGACTGCTCAGTTGGCCTGCTGGGAAGCGTGGGCTTTCATTAGGACAGGCAGTATGTGGGCCCATGGACAGAAAGCAATATTGGGGTGGCTGACTGTGAAAACTGGGTACCGCTACAGGGGATGTTCAGCCAGCCCCTTCTTGGGTGTAGCTGTGTTGTAGCAGAGCTCTCTGCTGCTCAAGATGCAGGGAAGTATTTGGCTTCATCTTTCAACTTCACACCTTGCTAAGCTGTGAAAGAAGATGAGAAAAGGAATGAACAGCTGAGAGATGTAATCCTCGCTTTTACTGTGCTTCAGGCAATAATTGATCCATGATGCTTTTATTTTTTAGATTAAAACCTGTTGCTGAATAAACTTGTTTTGCAATTTGTTAGCCATTGGGCCTAGCTTTTTGTCTCTTGTATGTCTCCCACCAAGGTCCTGCTGGTTTCAACTTTGGCTACAGCTCTGTGCTCAGTAGTGCTGAAAGTAAGCAAGGGAGAAGGTCCAAGCTGTGGCAGTTCCTTGGAAGGGAAATGCTGTTGCAGGGTGCTGCTCTCCTGGAATCTTTTCTGCCCATTGATGTCATCTTGTATTCCTCCTGGGAAGGAGAAGCCTTGACCCTTCTACCTCTCACCTGGTGGGTGCCTTAGGAGGTGCTTTGTTTGTGTAACATGGTTTCCAGCCGGAAAAATATCTAGTTTTGGGCATCTGGAAACTGAATGTGCAGTTACCTGTGAAAACTCAGTACCTATGTGCTGAATAGTCATAATAATGCGAAGCCTGGGGTTCTGATGGGATCTTTATGACTGGCAGCATAAAAATAAAATAAATGAGACTTGTCTGCCTCGCCCCAGAGATGGTGTTTACTCCTGAGTCTGCTAAAAAGGGGCTGTCTGCTGCCTTGGAAGAAACCTGAGATCTGTTCCTTGGCTTAAGAGGAGTTGATCGGAACAGAGGGGGCATAGGAAGTATTTAGTGGTTATATTACCAGCTCAGAAGGAATGGGTACCTCCACCAAGAACAGATCAGACTTTTTTGTTTGGCCTTTTAAAGAAAGACACAAAAAAAGGGACATGTGCGGAGGAGAAAAGGACAGTAGAATGAGAAGCAGGCTTACCAAAAAGGGGAAGTTGTATCCAGGCAAGAAGACCAAAAAACCTATCTATTTCAGCAGATTACATGTAAAATCAAAATAAGGTGGTCCAGTGTCGGGAGTTTAGTTCAGGCATGGCTTAAAGAAAAAGGCCACGAAGCCATGCAGCTGAGAGAAAAGTAACAGGTAGCTGTGAAGCAGTTTCAAAGCAGTTTCCAGCCTGACTTCTATAAACAATTAGTCTCTCTCAGGCATCCTTGCATAAACAATAAAGTTCTCAGGCAGTCTTCCCATAACAAAGGTAACATCCTCTCTGGGAAAAGATGGCACCCTGGGAACAGTTATGGAAGTTTTGAGAACCGTTCGTATCACAGTGAGAACACTGATTTTGTTTGATGTAAACAATCAATGGTATTGTAAAACAAAAGGAGTGGTTAGAGTTTTCTCTGTTAGCCTATCATAAAGCTGTATTTTGGAATATGCATGAAGTTAATTAACACTGTTATTTAAAGTGACTGATCGATCAATAAAGTTGGAGTTCGATGCATTATAGGATGGTCGTTCTCCCCCTCACTTCAACAGTCCAGATTAAGACTTTTGAGGAGTGAATTTGCCAAATATGATTAACTTTCAAATGCATTGAAGCCTTTTGGAAACTGGCAGCAGAAGAGATCAAAGCATGAGAGCCACAGAAGATAAAGCTATCACAAAAAAATCTAAACCATTTGTGGCCATCTTGACTCCTGTGGAGGAGCTTTGCAAACTTCAAGCTTGCTACAGAAGAACTGTTGGAGAAGTTGTCTTGCATTGAACATCAGTAGAAATAGCTTTAGAGCAAAAGACGAACTGATAAGAAGCTAAGGAACAGATAATGTTTACTCAAGAGTGCCAAAGGATCTTAATACTGAAATTGTTGAGATACTTTCATGTGTATCCTGACTCTAAAGTGCCCTTGGTATCACATAAATTGGTGGTGGTGGATGCAGTAGCATTTTAAAAGGTTGAGTCTTGAGGAAATTGGAGAAGTGGCTCAGTATTTGTGCAGGTGCACTGCTAGGGAAGGGCTGTGAAGAGTATTCAGGATTCCATGGACTGTTGGGTCTGACCCCTGTGCCTAAGTCTTTGCAATGAAGAACAAGTTTGCTGAAGGCATGGCCAAGCACAGCTGCTTGGACCAGTGTTAGAAGGGCTATTGTAGAGGCAAGCCCTGCCCCGGCCTCACAGACCTGCTGGAGGTGATGAGCATGATGAGCATGCTGGGAGCAGGACCACTAGGCTTCATGTGTCTGTGTTTTCAGACAGCCTTTGGCAAGTTTCTCTGCCAAAGGCTTTGAAGAAAGAGTCACCACGAGCACGGAGGAAGGGTCTTGTTATGAACAAAGAACTGGTGAAAGCATAGACTGCAAAGGGCAGGGCTTACTGGTAATTTTTCAACCTGGGGAAGTCAGCAGCAAGGCCTGAGAAACTGGTGCTGGGAGTGTTTTGCACCTTATGGGTAACCTCAGGTATAGAGGGGTGCAGTGACATTGCCAGGTTTGCAGAGGATCCTCAGTTTCTTCAGTTGGTTGAATAGCTCACTGAAGATAAGGAAATCCATTAGAACCTCAGAGAACTGAGGAAGTGGACTGATACATGACAGGTAAGCTTCAGTATAGGAAAACATGGTGAACAGGGAAAAATTACCTGTACTGAACCTGTTTGATACTCAGCCTAGAACTAGTGGTTATAGCTTGAGAAGAAGCTTGGAGTCACTGACAGTTCTCTGAAATCATCAGTTCTGTCTGTGATGTTTGCCAAATAAACCAATCAGTTTTGATCACCATCAGCAAGGGAGTTAATACTGAAGCAGAGGACATCAATTTGACCCTCTTTAACACTTTGTTCATGTCTTGGAGACTGCATGCTGTTTTGATTTCTGCATTGTGAGAAGGACAGTGATGTTAGAGAGACTGCAGTGAAGATAATTAAAATTACTAAAGGACAGAGCAGCTGCATTATGAGGAGAGAGCATAAAATTTGTGATTCCTTGGTTTGGAAAAGTCTTGCATAGCAAGATCAAGGTATGCAAATCATGAAGGTAGTAGAATCAGAGAATGGTTTGGCTTGGAAAGAATCTTAGATTGCCTACTTTCAACTCCCTGCCATGTACAGGGAGATCTTTCACTAGGCCCAGTTACTCAGAGCTCCGTTCAGTCCGGCCTTGAACAACTCAGGGAATGGGCATCCATATTTATTCTGGGCAAACCCATTTCAGTGCTTCACCACCCTCACAGCAAAGAAGTATCTAATCTAAACCTACTCTCCATTTGAATCCATTCCTCTTTTTCCTGTCACTACATGCTCTTGTAAAAAGTCCCTGTCCATCTTTCTTGTAAGCCCCCCTTAGGAACTGGAAGGCTGCAATTATGTCACCCCTAAGCCTCCTGTTTTCCAGGCTGAACAAACCCAATTCTCTCAGCCTTTCCTCCTAAGAGAGGTGCTCCATCCCCCTGATTAACCTGGTGGCCTCCTCTGGACTGGTTCCACCAGGTCTGTCTGGCACTGAGGACTCCAGAGCTGGATGCAGCACTGCAGGTGGGGCCTCAGCTGAGGGGACTGGAGGGGCAGAATCCCCTCCCTTGACCTGCTGCCCACACTTCTTTTGATGCAGCCAGGACATGGTTGGTTTCTGGGTGCCAGCACACACGGCCGGGCGTGTGCCGCCTCTCATCCACCAGCACTATTACCGCGCCTGAGTGGGCGCAGCTGGTGAGAGAGAGACGGTGAATCTTGTTTCTTGAATCAGAAGGCTGAATTTATTAATATATGATATAATACATTATAGTTATACTAAAAAGAATATATAGAGAGGTTTTGCAGAGCTGCTAGCTAAGCTAAGAAGAGATAGAAAAGAATTTACAACAAAGTTGTGTTCAAGGACTCAGTCCCCTAGCTTGCACTGGTGATTGGCCCTTAATTATAAACATAGAAAATGAGCCAATCAAGGTGTTCCTGTTGCATTCCACAGCATCTGATAATAATTGTTTACCTTCTCTTCGGAGGCCTCTGGCCTCCCGAAGACGCAGAAATCCGAAAGAAAGGATTTCTGTGGAGAAATGTCTGCGACACAGCACCTCCAAACCCTTCTCATCAGGGCTGCTCTCGATCTGTTCCTGCCCCGGTCTGGATCAATACTGGGACTGATACCCAGCTCAGATGCAGCACCAGCATCTGGCCTTGTTAAACCTCAGAGATTCCTGTGGGCCACTTCTCAGGCTTGTCCAGGTCTCTCTGGATGGCCCTGTCCTTCAGGTGTGTCATCTGCAAACCGGCTGAGGGTACACTTGTTCCCTTCATGTACTAATGAAGATATTAACCAACACTGGTCCCAGTATGGACCTCTGAGGGACCCCACTTGTCACTAAGGTGCATTGGGTCTCTGAGCCATTGACCACTCCTCTCTGGATGTGACTGTCCAACCACTTTGTTACCCACCTAACAGTCCACTCATCAACTTCATCTCTCTCCAATTTAGAGAGAAGGATGTTGTGGGGATCTGTGTCAAAGCCTTTACAGAAGTCCATATAAATGACATCTCTGTCCCCTCCCTTGTCTACTGAGCGATGCCGTTGTGCAAGGCCACTGGGTTGGTCAGGGAGGACTTGCCCTTGGTGAAGCCATACTGGCTGTCCTAAATCATCTCCATGTCCTTAGTAGAGCTTCCAGGAGGGTCTGTTTCATTACCTTCCCAGGCACAGGGGTGAGGCTGACAGGCTGGTAGTTGCCAGGGTCTTCCTACTATTTTAAAAGTTGGGGAGAGTGTTTCCCCTTTCTATGGGTAAGTTGAATTTTTTCTACCAAGTCTTGTGACCCTAGAACTATAAGCACTTGGTGAAACCTAAAGGAAGAAGGCCATTTATTTTACACAATCTGTGATGGACTTCTGATTTCAGTGTTCTTGGGGGTCACGGTTGCAAAAGGCATCATCAGGTTGAGAAAGTATTTGGGTAAACTTAGAGACAGTTAGTCTGAAATAGTTACTAGGAAGAACAGCCAGCCATCTGCCTTTAACATCTCTAATACATGTGTGGGTTCTTGAGCACTGAGGGAGAAGATGGAGAAAGGGCATGGCCAGGCTTATGTGTTTTGCTTAACAAACTTCTCGGAGTGTCTCACCGGTAGGCAGAATGGAAGGAGCACTTGGCTTTACTAAAGGTGCGTGTCTTACGCTTCAAAGTTTCCTGAAGCAGTATTAAGTGGGAACATAAATGGGTGTGACATGTTGGGGAAGAGCCAATATGGCTTTTGTAGACCAAAACTGAGCTACATGACTCCCCTGGTACTTGGAAGGTGTTTCCAAGTATGTGGCAGGGGTGATCAAGTGGAGTGGTCTACTGGACCTCGCTGAAATGTTTCAGCAGAGGTTATCGAGGAAAAGTCCATCATGGGTGGATAAATGGTTAAAAGATTGGGCTGCAAAGATGAGGAGTAGATGGTCAGACTTCACAGAGGAGGGAACTCTTGGTGGAGCCAGGCTGGGATCTCTGCTGCTCACAGTGTTTGTATCTGATCTAGAAATGGGGACAAAAGTAGTGGCTGAGGAAGAGCAGATGAGGGAAGAAATCCTTAGCACTACAATTCAGGAATGAGTTTAGGGTAACAGATGGTTCTGGAAGTATTAGCACTCTGTGTGTGCTCAATGCTTGGCAGTGCTGCAGGATGGAAGAGGGGGCTGAGAACTGCAAAGAGGAAAGCAAAGGATAGAATAGCACAGCATGGTAATCTGCTGCCATGTTGGATATTGAATGTCAGGTCATCCCATCTTGGAAGACGCCCTGCTTTAAGCACCTCTTCATTTATTTGCTTTTTTTTTTTTTTTTTCTTATCGGTAGCAAAATCTATGTATTGGGTACATAGTGTTTGGCAGATGAAGACTGTCTAGATGGATATCAAACAATAAAAAGTGAAGTTGAATATGGTCCAGTTTCTGCCCCAATCCATCAACCATGCCATTGCAGAATCACAGAGAGTGATGCCTGCTTTAATGTCTTTCTGAATTTGTCTCTTTTTTGCTATCTTCCTTGCCACTGTTGAAAGTGAAAAGCTCAGTTTTGGACTGAACACAATCTAATAAATGTGTGGGTTTTGGTGGGAGAAAACATAAGGAACTTGTTTTGGGCACCAAATCAAGAAGTGTATTGTTCTCATCCCACTGTTCACTGTTACCATGTATAGCAATTTTGCCATGGCAACACATATTTTCATGAACCAGCCAAGATCTTCCAGGGCTGCAACATAACTTCTGATACTTGCTCATTGTGATGCTATTAATAACTTTGTTTCCCCCATCATAGCCCGGAAGCTGCTTCTTCCTCATAGACCAAGTGCAAGCAATAAGCTCATTTTAAATCAACTGTGGGGAGAATTGACACTGCGGATTTCCTGGGGTTTTTTTGTTCTGGAGATCCTGTCTAGTACTGCCAGCTCTGCGGCCACCCACTGCACTGTCTCTTTTTTATAAGAAAGTCATGTCTCAATTTTCTTTTAAATTCAGTTTCTTTTTTTCTCTTATTCCTTTCTCCCCCTTCCTTTAAACCAGGAAAAACAGATGATACATATTTACTTCTCTGGCTATGCAAAGTAGCTTAAGTGTTTATCTCAGACTGACTTGGTAAAGCGGAGAACCTGGCGCAAATCAAACATGGTCTGGGCCAGGCTCTGCTCTACATGATTTCTTTACTTATGTCTTGCTTATTCAAACAAGATAAACTCTGAGTATTTAAAATTGCAGCTCAACTGTTCTTGGCACTAGTTGAATTTAGTGGTGTTTAAAATCCCAGAGTGCATTAGCATGCCTGCATGAATCTGCTTGGAGTTGGAACTGTGTCAAAAATATCATCACCAGCATGGTTTTTTGGAACCTTTTAAAGACCTGTGGAAAAGGTGAAACCTGGGCTTTTGCTTAAGAGGGTGGTTCCACTTGAGCCTGGGCATCTGTGAAGAGCTGCAATGGGTTCGAACCAGGGTCATGAGTCTGTCCCCAGCTCTGGTTCTGGGTGTATGCAAGTCACAGTTCACCAGTTTCATCCCTCCAGAGCAAGGAGTTGTTTTGCCAGATCACTCTCCTCTCATTTGGGGAGTTCACTTTTCTTCTGCTGAAGTGTAGGTGTTGGCTGTACAACCCTTCCTCCCTTTCTTCACCAACTTGAAAATTTTTTGGCAGACTTGAAACTTGCAGCTTCAATGTCACTGTCTTAGATATTGCACTTTCCCTGATCTCCCTGACCTGCTGGATTGACAGCCTCCTATCATTAACTGAGGGAAAAAGATATAGTGAAAACAGGGAATTCTTTATCCTACCGACCTCCTTGGAGAGGCTAAAGAAATGAGCATATGCCCTGCAAAAGGTTTGTCCATAGCAAGGAGTAATTGTGATGTCCATAGTGAGTGACTGCACCATTCTTTTATTGCTGCTCTCCCCATTTCTTGGGAGGATCTGTTCAAGGTAGTACCTCCAGAGGTGCTGCCAAGGGTTGAGTCTTCCTGGGGAGGCATCATATGCCATGCAGGACTGCCTTCTTCTGCAGCCCAGCTGGTTTGTCCTGAGCATCTCCAAGAAACAACTGAGACCTTCGGTGACTGATGCAGTCATTTGCCACGAGCTGCCTTCTTGTGAACTCTTGGGAATCATAGAATATGCTGAATTGGATGGGACCCATCGGGATCACTGAGTCTGCAACCTCCTGGCCCTGCATAGGACACTCCAGTTATCCCACCCTGTGCCTGAGGGCGTTGTCCAAATGCTTCTCGAGCTCAGACAGGCTTGGTGCTGTGATTGGTACCCTGGGGAGCCTGTTCAAATACTCAGCCACCTATTGGGTGAAAAACTCTTCCCTGATATCCAACCTAAACCTCCTCTGACTTCATGCTGTTCCCTCAAGTCCTGTCACTGGTCACAACAGAGAAGAGATTAGTACCTGCCCCTCCACTTCCTCTCATAAGAGTGTTGAAGACCACAATGAGGTCTTCCCTGGTTAATCTCCCCTTTGTTTCTGTGACATGGTGAGAGCAAAGGCTAATTTGGGGCTTTAACAAATTGTGCTTTATTTTGTGAAGTCTTACATCTGTGAGATTGAAGAGATGTTCAATTTTAAAAAAGCTGTGACTGTATTTTAAGCAAGGTCAAACACCTCAGTCTTTGTTTCTCATTAAATCAAGCCTGAGCTTGTTAATGACAAAGCACTGGAACTATAGGTAACTAGTATTTTGGTTTACTTAGAGTTCAAGGTGTTACTGTAGTTCCTGCTGGTCTTGCAGATGCAAGTGTGTAGCAGACAAAACAGAGGCTGAAACACAGCTCATGGGATGTGACTCCTACTCACACTGCAAAGTTGTAGAGACAATCAGGAAAAGAATGTCAGTTTGGGGCAACAGTTAAGCATGGTTTTCCTTTTGGAGGAAGCTTTTTTTCATGGTTTATTACATCAGAATAAAAAACAAGATAAAAGAGTCAAACGTGGGCTGTGATTTTCATCCCAAACTAAGAATTTACTCAGGGATAGGTGAGCTTTCTAGAGCTGGAGCTGTGCATAGAGCAGAGACCCATGTGCTTCCCTGTGGGGCAGGCATGCAGGAGGGGAGGCTCTGGGGCTGCAGGAGGGACCGATGCTGTGGGTCCAGTGCACTGGCTTTGCAACATCCCGACTCTGTTGTGTCTGATGTGCTTGTCATTCAGCAATTCCTGTAGGCAAAACAAATGGAAGGACCTCTTTTCCATTATATATTTATTTTTCTTGCTTATTGGTTTATAAAGAGCTTATGAACTTTGTGACTGAGGTTTTCAGCTATTTACGTACTATCTCTTCTTCTTCGCCAGAGGAAATTGGTGTGCTTTGGGCTGGAGAAAATGATGACACTGCTGTGGCTCCTCTGCACAGAGTCCTGTTGGGATGACCTTCCTGATGGCATCTCACAGGACAGGAGAGATTTGTTTGTTTGCAGGCGGTTATTCCTTTGACTTGCTGCCAACACTCTCCTAATCTTTCCTTTGATTTGAAACCAAGTTCCTCTGCTAGCCTGGTATTTTAATGGTTAACTTGAGTCACACATAACAGGCTTGGACAGCTAATACTTTCAAGAGCTTCACTGCATCTGTTCTCTTGTGATTTTTTTTAACAGAATTGGCAGAGACAGCTGCAGCTGGAGAGATTTGCTGAAGAATGAATAACCCTAAAGAAGTTATGATGAAACACTTATATTTGTTTTGTACTTTTAGCCCCCAGTGTTTTGTGGACTCTGCTATCTGAGGAATGACTTGGTCCCTTGCTGTCCGTGGCTATGTTGTGCATAAGTTTTCAAGGGACCCTGTTTTTCAGCTCATAAATGACTGTTAGCCTTTTAAATGAACAGAGACAGAGGGCCATTATTTTCCTAATGTCCCACTTCTAGGAACTTAGCTGCCTCAGATATGTAGCTTTGCTGAGTGGTGCTTGAAAGCATTATGCTCTGTGATCTGGCTGTTTGTAGGGCATCCTCTGTTGGCACCTTGGGTGACATTGTCCAGTTGGCCATGGCCTGGCAGTGCAGGTTCTCCACCCTATAACTACAGTCTCAGTCTGCTGTTCCTGACCACTGCCAACTCGTGTTCTGCCTTTAGAAAAGCTACGGTTGTCATGTTTTTTTGATGGTCTGGTGGAATTATTTTAGATCAGAGGTGGGTGTCTTGAGAGGTCCTTAAGTCTCCAACCCTGCATGCTCTCACTATGGTGGCCACTTGGTCCTGAGGACCTGGCTGATGGGTTTCCCTTTGGTGGTTCTGGAAGTATCTTTTCTGTTCCTGTCTTCCTCCTCTTCACCCTCTGACACTGTTCAGAAATCTGTGTAAATGTTTTATTGTCCTTACTCAGTGTTCCTGTCTGCAGCAAAAAGCTATCCCTGTGCATGATGCAAATGAGCCTTGGGAGCTGGCTATTTACTTTGGTCTGTTCTGGCTTCTATGGGCTCTCTCTTCCCTTCAGTGAAGATGACACAAGAATGGTTGTTCTTTTGCCCTCCTGTATGGGGAAACTATGCTGCACTGCAGTGTGTTTATGTCTGTGCAGTGCCTGGTGTCATGTCACTGAGCCCAGGATGATCCGTGTACAGAAATCACGGAAGATCAATCACTGTTGAGTCCTGCTCCTTCCACAGTGTACAGGTTGTGGGTTGCTCCCAAGGTACTGGAGCAATTGCTGGGTTTATGTGGTAATGGGGCTTTACTAAAGCAACTTCTGATTGGAGAGTTTCCTATTCCCACACTGCTTTCTTTGGCATCAATTCTCTGAGGCAGCAGCTGCTGTGCTGGGCCCCTGGCTGCACGGGCTTCGTGGCAATGCTGGGAGGAATCCCTGATATCAGTAGTGGTGACATAGGAGGCGGTGAAGAGTAAATCTCAGTCCTGAAGCAGCTGGACAGCAAGCTAGATAAATCAAGACCTTTGTCAGTAATTATAGGATGACAGGGTAGTGACTGCTGATGTGTCCTTGAAATAGCAGGGATATCATTGACATGACATTGCTTGCTTTGGCCCAGGGAGAGCACTTGGTGTATGCTGCTTCTCCAGGGCTCTGGGTTCTTGCCCTACCTCATTTTGGCAGGTACAACTGCTTCAGCTCATTCCTGCAGTTTAAGAAGAGCATGATGCTCTTCACCCAGGGTGCAGTTTTATTGGCACTGGGAAATGTCATCCTGCTTCAAGTCCAGTTTACTTCTGTTCAACAGCTGCCAAGGGGTATTGGGATCTTACAGATCTGTGGAGCCGTGTTCAGCTTTCTAGTCACTGATCAGGGTTTCAATCAGCAGGTAGTGCTAAGAGGTGCTGGGGCCCATTGAGAAGGCGGGAGATTAAGGGGTTCCATCTCCATCCTTTCCTTTTGTTTGTATGGATCCTCCTTAAAAAAACACAAAAAGCCCAGACCTGATTTTAGAGTTTCTTTCATGCTGGGAGGCTCTTAGCTGTTTTGAGTACCATTGTGGGCAGATCCTGTATGATTTGGTGGTGCCTGCATATGCTCTCAGAAGAGAGTGAAGCTCAAGTCTGCTTCAGCTGGTATCATGTGTCTTAGATTGTGTGTCCCAAGAAGATGTGGAGAAAGTGGATCTATTACCTTGGGTACCTGCCTGCAGAGATTTACACTCCTGGAAGGATGTGGCTAGTGCATCTGGTGGTGACCTTGCGTGAGTCCTGCTGCCCCCTTTGGTGGGATCCTGTACAGGTGGGATGACCATGGCGATACTCATCGAGCCATGCTTGCAGTGTGCCTGCATGAATCCTCCCTGAAACTAGGGGCATCACCATGGGAGCAATGGGAAGTCATCAGGCTGCCTCCTTGGGACTGAGCCCCACATGCTGCCATGGGGGAGCACCAGGGGTGGAAGGTAAGCAGTACGCATCCCAGCTGTGGTCATCATTTTTTTTTGCTGTACTGGCAGGTTGTCCTGTAATGCCTTTACCTAAGCAAATATTTCCTCTCTAGGATATTGATAAAATCGAAGTTTTCTCATTTAAATCCTGTCTGTTGGGGACAAAGTCTAGTTATGAGCATGTTGAGATGGGATGCAGTCACTGTCAGGTGCTATGGTGCTAATATTGGTCCCAGTCTAATGACAGACCTGGCCATGTGTCCTGGGATTGATGCAGCTTAAGGCTGTGCAGGTTGGAGGCCAGCACCAAGCTGTGCCATGTCTCAGCTCCCTGCCAGGGTGCCTTGTTTCCCTTGGGCAGGGACTGTCCTGCTTCCCCCCACAGCCACCTGCCTTCCAGCAGCTGTGGTTTGGAGGCAGCTGTGGATGCACACAGTATATTTTGGAAGGAGAAGAGATGAAGACTGCCAGGTTCTTTTTATCTTCTGCAATTTGTTCTTAAATATTTAGCCCCTTAAAAGGAATAATAACTCTGCTGAAATTTTCATTGAGCTTAGAAGGTGCTACTTCATCTGGAGGAAACCAGAGCTTTGGGGAGGCTGTTTAAGTACTGGAGTTTTGGGCTTGTGCTGTGACCTGCAGAATGAAAACTCTAGCCATAAGGCAGAAGAGACCCAAGGTATGCTATCACAGCAGCGTGAGAGCTGGACAGGGTGTCAAGGCAGATCCCATAGCCCAAGGAAGCTAGCTCACTTCTCTGCAGTGGCCTGGGGCTCAAGCTCCACAAATGATTTTGCTCCTCACCATGTGAAACCCAGAGGCTGGATGTGACAGATAGGCAGGAGAGGCTGCCTGCCAGATATGTGTCCCTGGCCAGCCTGTGGATGATTGCAAAGAGTAAAGCAAAGCACCTGGAAACTTCTTTATGCTGAATGTTTTTTAACATGTCTTTTGCCTTCTGCTGAGACTGCAGTGGCCACAGCTCGTCTCTAGCCATAACACAGGCCAAGGTGCTCACCCTCAATGACAATTTGGTGACAGAGAGAAGTGAGAGGCCCTTGGCCTCCAGAGAAGCAGCAGATAGCTCTCTGGTGAAGACCTGTGCCCGGTCTGCATCACCAGGATTTTTTTAACAGGAGTGGATTTTACTGCTCCTCCTGCCCTCAGGTGCAGTTTCCTTTAGTGTTGGTCTGCTGGTCACCAGGCAGTGCCCTGGTGCCTGTGTCTCCAGTATGGAGACACTATGGACACTATGACCACCTTCTGCTCAGAGTGTCCGTCCAGCAAGTGCTTTGTGTTTTGTCTCAAGGCCATGAAAACAGGGACGTTTTCTGTCCCTTGGTCTTCCCTCTGTTGCAGAATTGCCCATCCTGTGATGGAGGCACTGAAGGATGGGGTGGGGATGAGCAGCAGTTCAAGCCCTTCTGTCTTCCCCTCCCCTTGGGCTGCTCTCTGTGTGGCCCCAGGGAGTGATTTCAGGACCCAAATCATTCCAAACCTAGTGGACAGCTTGGCACAGAGTGGATGATAGAGAAACATGAAGTTTGATGTGGGAGTGTCTGTGCTGCCTTCCCTCCTGCCTGGTGACATACAGAGCTCTAAGATGCCTGTGCATCCTTTTCACCCAAGGTTCAGGTACTGGTCTTGGGCTGTTGGGCCTTATGCCTTTGAGACTGTTCTGGACTTTATTTTAAGCTGATTATCATTGGGGCATGGCTTGTCATGGTGTCTGTCCTTCCTTATGCCCCTCCTCTCTCCTTTTGCAGAGACCCCCAAGACATCTCACTTGTGTCCCAGAAGTCCTTTTTACTTACTTCTTTCTCTCTGAGACAGGATCTTGAGGGAATTTGCTGGTAATTTTGGTGTTGCCCCAGCCTTCTTCCTTGGACTGAGCTACCTCTTTGCTGTCTGTTCTGTTCTGGATTTGGGATGAATCAAGAGGCTAACAGCAGCAAGATGGAGCCAGCAATGCTGGTACCTGGGCTGGGGGAAAGTTTGGCAAAGCCAGGAAAAAGGCAAGAACTGACAGAGTCCAAGCAACTAGAAAGCCACCAAGTTTCCCATCTGACATCTTTGTCTTTGAAAATACCACCTAGCAGAAGGCTTGGGGCTTTTTTCATTTTTTTTTTTTTTTTTGTTTTGTTTTCTTTTTAATTAAAAACAACAAAATAATGAGATGCTTTTCGTGATAAGACCTTTTCCAGGCTCTCTTGTTCCCCTAACCTACCCAAACTATGGTGTTATTCTCTCTTCTTTATGTAATGTGTTGCCAGGCTGGGCTCTGCTTTCAGAGGCCTGCCCCTGTTCTGCTCTTGCTAGAGCTAAGCATATGTGCTCTTTGCCAGGCTTTAAGCAATGAGCATTTGTTCTGGATTTTCACAGTATGATCTGTCTTTGGCAAAGCAGAGGTTGGTTTGTTTGCCTAGTGCTTATTTTCAGGAGCAGGAGAGTTTTATGAGCAGCCTGACATTATATTTATTTTTGTTCCTCTATAATTTTTGTTAGAAGGAGGCATGGGTATTCAAAAGAAGTTATAGAGTGTGTGTGAATAAAGCCTGAATTGTCTCATTCAGCTGAAGGAGGATTACCATAAGGAGCTGATGCTGGAGACCTTCTGGAGGCTCTCGAGGATAAAGCTCGAGGATAAAGATGCTTGTCCTGGCATTGATATGCAAATCTGAGTGAATCGGAGCCACCTGGAGGCTGCACTTGGTTTCTCAGCGTCTGTACTAAGTGAACTTTTCTGAGGCCTGTTGTGCCGAAGGTGAAGGGGCAAGTACGATTGTCTTAAAAAAGACAATCTGTGGTGATATTTGAGTTCTTGAACACAACCTGTGCTGTTTTTCAGTCAGCCAGGAGCCTAGACCCACAGAGGAGCAGCAGGGTCAGCAGCAGTGGAGCCTCTGGGCTGGTACCCTCTCCCCATTCCTGAACTGGCTTGCCATGGTCTGCTTCAGGGGCCTCCTTTTAGAGGACTCAAGATGGTGAACATGGCATCATTCTCTGTATGACTGGATCTGCTCCTTTTCATGGGTTGTTTGTCCTGTGTGCCATTAACAGCAAATGAAAGAGGATTTGAACTCGTCTCTGTGGGGCTGATAATTTCAGATGCCCATCCCCATCACCCCAGTTGATTGCTACAGCAGGTTGCCCTGCATGCACTTCCCTGCCTTTGGCTGGTTTCACACCATGGCCAGTCTCTGGGAATTATACTTCACTCTGTGTGTGATGGGATGGCCAAAATGCATTCCTCCTCCTCAAGGAGGACCTGTTAACAAGGCAGTTAGTTTTGGCATAGGCACATCCTCAGCTAGATGGTCTCTGATGATGGCAACAACTGGCATCTTTGTCTTGGGACTGGCTTTGAGTATGCTGCAGGCCTCCATTGAGGACATTAGTCTTGAAAAATCCTGCTTGGTATGGAGCCATGTTTGGCCAGGAAGGACTCAGTATTGCCCCAACTCTCTGCAGGGCTCATCCCAAAGAAGGGAAGTGGGGGAGGAGGTGGGATCTTGGCTTGAAATTACAGAGCATGGAAGTGAAATGGGAGGAAGACCAAGTCATAAGAGTTGTCCTTGTAGCCATGCAGAAGGGTTTGTTGGCAGCCTGGTGTGAAGCTCCCTGAGTCAGTTGATTCTCATGGCTATCCTTGGTGCTCTCTTCCCCTTGGTGGATGTTTGCCTTCTCAAGCTGGTGCTGAGCAGCTTCCACATGCAGGGCTGCAGATCACATCAAGCTGATCTTGAGCTGACAGCTCCAGCTAAGAAAACATCTCTACTATTCTTACCTTTTTACAGCCTTGGGAAGAACTTGTGGTGTCCCAGACTGTGCTTGACTGCCTGGGCTGTGTTGTCACTTGGGTGATGGTGGCAGGAAAACCAGCTCTTCTCTGAGGAAGTGGCTGTTTGACTTCTTGGGGTTCCTCAGCTCTTCCTGCAACTGACTCTTCACCTGTACTTGGTTGTCACAGACATGTTTTATGAAAAATCCTTTTTTTAGGATTTTTCTCTTGAGAAGCTGAGAGGCTTTAAGAACAAAATGTAAACAATTATCTGCTGCTGTGGAATGCAATAGGTGCATCTTTGATTGGTGTATGTTAGTTGTTTCTAATTGATAGCTAATCACAGTCAGCTGGTTCAGACTGTCTGAGAGTCAGGAGTTTTTGTAATTCCATTCTTCTTCCTCTGCTTGCTAGCCTTCTGATGAAATCCTTTCTTCTACTCTTTTAGTATAGTTTTAATATTTTATATACATATAATAAAATAATATATCAAGCCTTGTGAAACATGGACTCAGATCCTCGTCTCTCCCTCTTCCTGAGACCCCTGTGAACACCACCACACCTGGTCCTTTCCATTTCTGGTCCTGGTCAATTCTCTGTAATTAAAAAAAAAATTATTCCTTCCTAGACCTCCTATTAAGCATTTACAGTTATTGTGAGAAAGATCTGGTCAGGAGATGCTTGCAGATGCCCTCTCAGGATGAAACACCGTTTCTTTAAAATTACTGCTATTATTTTTTTTCCAAGGCTTTGCCAAGCAGTATTACAGGGACCTGTTGAAGGTCTCCATGGTGAGAGAGAGACGGTGAATCTTGTTTCTTGACCAGAAGGCTGAATTTATTGATATATGCTATATAATACATTATAACTATATTAAATAGAATTAAAAGAGAAGTTGCAGAGCTGCTAGCTAAGCTAAGAATAGAAAGAAAGAATCTGTAACAAAGTTGTGTCCAGGGACTCTGTCCCTAGCTTGCACCCGTGATTGGCCTCCAGTTATAAACATGGGAACATGAGCCAATCAAGGTGTCCCTGTTGCATTCCACAGCAGCTGATAATAATTGTTTACATTCTCTTCTGAGGCCTCTGCCTTCCAGAAGACGCAGAAATCTGAAAGAAAGGATTTCTGTGAAAAAATGTCTGCGACATCTCACCTTTCTAAATTGTATAAAATAAAAGAAAAATGCTGATGTGAAATGAACAGGAAATTTCTTCACCTGTAAAATATACAATAGTAACAAATCACTAAAACAATCCTACAATCTAAAAACAATGCAAAAAACAATGCAAAGAGAATTCAAGTCCAAGCAGCTGAGTTTCAGGAACAGTCCATCAGCTGAAGTTGTTTCTTTTGGACATCTGAGAGTCCTTTTTGGTCCTGAAAACAAACTCGCTGCAAAAGAATACCATCAATAGTTATCAAAAACCATTGACAGTCTTACAACAATTTCACACAATTTCAAACAATTTGAACAACTTTGGAATGTCCTTTTCTGGCCCTTCAATGCTTCAGTGCTTCAGAGCTGCTGCCCGCTATTTTCAATCTTTTTTATTTAATTTTTTTTTTTTTCCCTTTTGATCAAAAAGCAAAAGAGCAGCAGCCGAGCAGAGCAGTGCCAGAGAAGGAAAGGCCCTGGGGGCCCTGGCCCATGCTGGACCAGGAACCCCAAAACTGGCCCACAAAGGGGGACCAGGACCGGTAGGGGAAACCAGAATTCCCAGAAACATAAGGAGGCCACGCAGTGGGCCCGGCCCAGGAACTTCCTGAGCCCAACGGCCCAGGCCAAACCCATGACACAGGCTCTGCATTCCTACAGGCCTGCACCCTGCTGCTAGCACAATGGCAGCACGGGTAGTGAGATGCTTCCTTTCCCCAAAACCACTGAGGCATGCCAGCAGCAGGGAAATAGAAGCCTTCCCCAGAAATCCCATCTGGGGTCTGGAGATGTTTGTTCCCCACAGTAAACCAGCTATGGTCTCCTCCAGCTGTGCCCTCTCCCTCTGCACTGCAAACGCAGCAGGTGTATCTTCCATCTGCCCCATGGCATCATCCCCACCCCCTCCGGGCTGGGGACCAGAGGCAGGGCTCTTGGGATGCACCTGCCCCTCCATGCCACTAGGATGCAGGAGAGGCGGCGGCCTCCATGGGACCATCCCCGAAAAACCACCCCCCAAAACGCCAAGAATGCTGATCTTTAAAACAGGCAGCTGGACTGCCGCAACAGTCAGCTGGCGGGCAGCCCTCGCTCCATGGAAGGAGAGACCCCCTGCCGGGGCGGCTGCTACAGCAGCCAGTCCGGGATGGTCCGAGCTAGAACAAGCTGCCGGTGCCAGGGCAGTCTCTGACGCTGACCCGGAGGGCAGAGCCTCCGACAATGGCAGAGCCGCTGGGATGGCCAGTCCGAGCGGCGAGAGGGCTGATGGAAGCGGCAGGGGAGAAGCTGGAGCCGGAGAGGGAAGCACGCTAGGTGTCAGATCCACCACGGGCTGCCCCGAGGTTCCCGCGGGTTCGGGGCCGTCTTCCACACCATCCTGAACAGGGACTGTCTCGGCTTGAGGCGGTGAGGAGGCCGATGGAAGTGGCGGAGGGGCCGAAGGAAGCAATGAGATCTCCACCTCCGCTGAGCAGGAAGCTGAAGACGCATCCTCGTCGTTGTTGCCTAGCAACTCATCAGGGACCGGAAGTGCCTCTTCTGCCTTCTCCAACGCAGGCGCCGGCAGGGGTGGGGAGGCCGGTGGAGCCGTGGGCGGGACCACCTGGAGAGGCGGAGACGGGATCGCCTGGATTGACGGAGCTGGCAGAGGCGGAGTAACCTCAGAGACCAGTGCCACCCCCATGTCTGAAGGCGGAGTCTGAGGCCGGCTGTGGCAGCACCGTCCACTCCCATCCCCCCTGCGGGGGAGAAGGGGGGAGAGGAGAAGGCTTGGGAGAAAGAGTAAAAAAAACTTCTTCGCGCAGCGAAGTTTCAGCCCCCCCCCGCCGCGAAGCAGGGGGGGCCGGGAAGCCCAAAGTCATCACCCACAGGGTCTTCTCCCAGGGACGGTGGAAACGGAGCCTGCCCATAGCAGTTAGAAATCCATTGAAAAGCGGCTGCTCTGCATTTCAGCACTGGGAAGAGCTTAATAAATGCTGGGTAGATAGAAGGCAGAAGACCTCCCTGACTGTAGACGAATTGGAGAATGGAGTCCATGCACTCCCAGACAAAAACATCCAAAGCGTACAGGACATCAGTAAAGAGCCCAAAAAGCTTTGCCCATTGAAAGAACTCATAGAGATCTGTTTTTTCAAAAAAAAAATCCATCTTCTCTACACCAGTGTTGCCAGAGGGCAATAAGTTTCTCCTCTGAAGGAGTAAAACCAACCTCATACTTCAAGGGGTATCTCCCCCATATAAGCAGCCATAATTTTCTTGTGGCTGAACCCTCAGGGATAGAAAAGTTAACAGTACCTTTTTCAAAAGTCCAGCTTGCTCTGGCCAGCTCCACGGGTCTGCTGCTCTTGCCTACCATGTTTCCTGAAGGTTTTCCAGAAGAAGGTTCTTTTTGTGGTCAGCCTTGGCTGTGAACTCTGTCCAAATCAGGATCTTCAGTTCTTCAGCTCCTGGCTTGAATCCGCTTCTTTGGTCACTTCAAAGCAACCATCACAAGCTACACATACAGGATTTTTACCCAGTGCAGCAATTTTGCTCTTCTGGTCTTATCAAATTAATTTCTGCTCTGACACGAGGGGTCACCAGATATCACAGTGACCTGAGTGGGTCGCTGGGGGTGGTGAGAGATGGACGGTGAATCTTGTTTCTTGACCAGAAGGCTGAATTTATTGATATATGCTATGTAATACATTATAACTATATTAAATAGAATTAAAAGAGAAGTTGCAGAGCTGCTAGCTAAGCTAAGAATAGAAAGAAAGAATCTATAACAAAGTTGTGTCCAGGGACTCTGTCCCTAGCTTGCACCCGTGATTGGCCTCCAATTATAAACATGGGAACATGAGCCAATCAAGGTGTCCCTGTTGCATTCCACAGCAGCTGATAATAATTGTTTACATTCTCTTCTGAGGCCTCTGCCTTCCAGAAGACGCAGAAATCTGAAAGAAAGGATTTCTGTGAAAAAATGTCTGTGACAAAGCAGGAGTGGCAGCCAGGAGGAACTTGAGCTGGTTTTGAAGGAGCAAAGTTGGTTGCGTGTCCATCCCGTGTCCTTGAGGCTGCAGGACAGAGCACAGCAGCTTGTCTCTTAGCTGTACTGTCTATTACAATACTTCATTAAAAAAACAGCTGCCCATCTGTGAGGCAAAGCCTTCAGATGGGACCAAATCTGTCTGCCTACATAAGATGTGATTATTCACAAAAAGCCCTACACTTTCTTCTGCTTTTTCCATGCCTGGTGCACCATCCTGTTCACAGCATGCTGCTGCTTGGGGGCTGACCCCTGCAATGGCCTTGCCACTCCTCCAAAACATCAGCATGCTGGAGGCACAAGCCATCACAGCTGGGGGCCTTTGCCTGCTAGAATGAGCAGCTGGAGCTGTGTCCTGTTTCCCAGCTATTCGCTCTGGAAGGTATTACTCAGGACACACAGAAAGCTCCTGGACTTTCTGACAGTACAGGAGGATGCACCTTGGGAATGTGGACTGCTTTTGGAAGCGAGTGGGGGTTTTGTTGAAATCCCTCTGCCTTGCAGGCTCTAGTGACTGAGGTAGTTCCCTGGAGCCATTGCCATGCCAGCAGGCTGGTTGTCCTGTGCTCGGGTAGTGGAGGGCTTTGGTCTCGCACTGCAGATGGGGCCTGCAGGCAAGTCTTGTTTTGGGGACACTGAGTTACAGGAGCTGAGATGAAGCGAAACCATTGCCGTGATCCTGCTGGTGCGAGCAGGCTCTGCAGTGCTCGTGAGCGTGGGCACCCACTCTGTTTGCTGCATCCCTCAGCACTTGAAGCTGAAAGGACAGAGAAAAGAATTATTTAAACCATCCCCAGGAAACTTCTTTAACCTTGTAAAGTGGAATATGAATTAATTTTGGTTTTTGTGTGTTTAAGTTACAGCCTTATCTCTGCAATCCTGGGTTTATCGCATCTTTCCAGAATTCTTGATGTTATGTTTGAGGCTTGTGTGGCAGCCTGGGGCTGGCCCTGCTTCAAGAATGTATTCTTTGCTTTTCCTCAATTTTGAGGACTGGCCTGCTTTTTATGGTTGCATGCCAGACTGCTCAGCATTGATTGTTGTCAATCAAACCCACAGTTTTCCTAGCAGGGAGGTGCAGTGGGCAACAAAACCCTCACCTCGACTTGCCTGGTGATAGGAGACATGCTGACTTTCCTCAGACAGCCAGGGCTGGGCACAGGAACCTGGGCTGCCATTTCAGGCACTGCAGTGCTGCCACCATCACTCCTGACCCTTCTGAGGATGTGCAGGCTGGCAGCTGAGGGTGTGAGAGGGATGCAGTGGGATCACCCTTCTCCCGCTTCTGCTCTGGTAATGGCTTCTGCTGTCATACCCTTGCTGAAGAGCAGCTGGTGGTTGTGTCAGAGGGAACCCCTGGCAGAAACAGGTTTCAAGAGGGGCCTTGGACCTGTCCTTTTCATATGGCTTTTATTAATGGCAAAAGTAGCTTCAGTTAAGGCCCTCCTTCCTGCAGCCTCCACCAGCATTGGGATGGAGGCCAGGCCTTGGGGTGTGGGAGCAGGAGGGGCTCATGTTGTTTTTCAGCATGCTGAGCTTACAACTTGGTTCAGGATCACTTTAGGTAGCATCTCTCCTTTGCTGAGGGAAACCTTGCTGAGTTTGCACTCCCTTCCTCCATTTACCTGGGCTATCCAAAATGATTTGGGCTACTGCATTGGGGAGGCATTGGCTTTGCTGAACTCCTCAGGCCAGCTCTTTAGGGTTGGTGTGTCAGTGGTATGGTTGATATGCCATGTATGACAGCTGTGCAGCCCAACACCTCTGCACAAAAACCACTGTGCTGATCTGCCTGAAAAGCAGTGGTTCAGCACTACCTGCTTTGCTCTCACTGTCTGGGCCAGTATGGGTGCTGATAAAGGACCCTGGGGCTCAAGGGGTTCTTTAGGGCTGCAAAGGGTTATGCTTCAGCAGCAGGGCCTGTCCTTTGGGTCACCTTACATCCTGCTGAAGGCTCTGTCCCATCAGCCAAGGGGTAGGGGGAAGAGCCTGCAATGGAGATGGTCTCATCCACCAGTCATTCCCCACATACATCTTTTGGACATATAAGTGTGGGCTTCGAGCCGGGTCCATGGGACCCAGAGGTCCCTTCCAGCCCCACAGCATGTGGAGCCTGCAGGCAGGCACTTGCATGGAGCAGGTTGCCCACATTGTTGGGAGCCAGGGCTTTGGTCTCCCCAGGTGGAATGTGCAGCTCTCAAAAGGAGCAGATCCTGTTCTGCAGATACACCCTGCTCCTGAAAGTTAAGTCCCCTACCCTTCTGCATCTTGCACCCTGCATCTCCCAGGCACTGGCACTCCTGTGACTGGGCCAGCCCTTGATGGGAGTCATCCCAGCATCAACAGACTGTGCCCGCCAGCCCTGTGGGTTAGTCCTGGGCTAGTGAGTGGGAAGTGAGTGGGCCAGGCTGATGGGACTGACCTCCCCTTCCCTGTGCCAAAGGACTGCTCTTTTGTAGCAGCCCCATCTCAAACCCTTTTCCTGGCCTCTCCTAAGATCGTTAGATTGCTGAATAGCCCCAAGCAATGCTTTGATCTGCAAGCAGGCTGCCTGGCCCAGTGGCAGCAGGTTTGTAGGACTCTTCAGACAACCTGTTTGCTTTGGGCCTCTGGTCCAGACTAATATGGCTCTTGTGTCCCTGCAGCTCGGACTGGGTGGAGATCATCGAGCCCCGCTCCCAGGAGCGGATGTACGTGAACTTGACCACCGGGGAGTGCAGCTGGGAGCCCCCTCCCAACCTGAAGGTGCGCCAGTCAGACCAGAAGCAGTGGTGGGAGCTCTTTGACCAGAACAACAACCGCTTCTACTACTACAATGCCATCACGCGGCAGACAGTGTGGCACCGGCCCCAGGGCTGTGACATTGTGCCCTTGGCACAGCTCCAGGCCATGAAGGGCAGCTCCCAGCCTGACTGTGGCCTGGAGCACCGAGGCAGCACTGGCAGCGGTGGCAGAAGCACCCCCATCCAAATGGCCGTCTTGCAGGAGATGGAGAAGGGCAAGAGGAACAGTGTGGCAGAGAAGAGGAAAGATCCTGCCAGGTATGGGGAGAGCTTCAGCCTTCTCTCTTTGTATCTATGGGGTGAATTTAGCTGCCAGGCCGGCCCTGTTAGGCAGGTTGGGAACTGTGCTTCCCAGGAGGGTGCTGTGGTGCCCCAGGAAGGTGCAACAGTGGGGCAAAGTACTGCCAGACCCCCAGTCACTACCATGTGTCTCCTCTTCTTGGGGCACAGCTGTCTGCTGCCACCACTACCTGAATGTCCCCAGCTTGGGCCAGGCCATCTTTGTGTGAGTCACCATAAAAATACATGTCAAAAGGTAATCTTTGCTCTGGGTGCTATAACAGACGGAGAGGGGACAGGCAGGAGTGTCATGTAGTGATGAAAACGCTCTCAAAAACTTGCAACAGGGTTTGTTGGGATGGCATAGCTCCTGTGCAGGGGGTCAGGCTGCTGTGGGGTGCGGGTAAACCCATCTGGTCTGGCTCCTTCCTTTCCTCCTTGCTCAGTTGCTGATGTCTTGTAACTTCAGCCAGGGCAGGAGGTGGGGCTGCAGGGACAGAGCTCCTGGGCACAGTTGTGTGGTCTCATCAAGCCTGAAATAAAAGACCAATAACAAGACGCTATTTTTATGTTTGACTAAGAGATTTTTTTTTTTTTTACACTAAAACTAGTCTGACAGCAATTGGGGACTTTTTTATCGTATTGAAACTATTATTTCAGCTTCAGTTGCACAAAAGTATCCCTTCCCCAATCTCTGTTGGGTTGGCCCCTCTGCCTGGGATACTGTGTGGGGCTGCTCTGCCTCCCTTCTACTCTGTCTGGGCATCATCCTGCCCTGGAGGATGTGGTACTGGCAGCTGGGGAGGCTGTGCAGCAAGCAAAGTTGGGTCATACTGAGAACTGACCTGAGAGCTAGAGCAGCTCTTGGGTAAGCCTGACTGTCCTGCCATATATGCTGGGATGCCTTGTTCTGGTTCTGGGCAGTGCAGCAAGTGCTAGCACCTTGGTTTTTGGATCAAGGCTGCCTCTCTGCGTGCCTGGTGCAGGCAAGGATAGAAAAAAAATGCCAAGTTAATGAAAGCCACAGAGGATGGCAGTTCGGGAAAGTATATGCACCCTGAAGTGAGGTTGCTTATCACATGTCTGCTGCTCCCTGTATTCAGTGCAGATCTTAATGGCTGCAAGACACTAGTGATGCACATAAAGTGCACCAGAAGGAACCCAATACTTTACTGGTGATTATCATGCTCCCTGTGCTTCCTGCCCCCTGAGCTGCATGTCCATCCAGAGAATGGTCCCTGCCCTGCCAGGAGAAATCCAGTAAATGTCTCAAGCTGTACCTAAGTAGTTCCCAGTTCTCTCAGGTCAACCCCAGTGACTTGGGAGGGGGTCACACAGTTGAGCTACTGGCACATGGGATTTGACATGAGACAGGCAACTTTCCTTCTTTGTCCGTTTACAGTCTGGCACTCCAGGGCAGCCAGGATGGGCACCATCAAAACTACATTACATGTTTCCAGATAAATGAGTGTAAGAGCCCTGATAGGGCCCTGTGAAGCTCACAAGATACTGTGAGCTTCACAGAGTCCAAAGTATTCATGACTGTGCCAGTTTTAACACCAGCTGGAATTAAACCACTCCTCTTCCCCTCACTGTTTCCAGTAAGAGAGAGACAAAAGCAGAGATTACGGGTTGAATTAACAATTTACTGAAAGCATAAAGCAGTGGAATAAGACACACACAATAACAACAGCAATGTTAATAGCAATAGTATACAAAAAGAGGAGGTGTTATGCCCACAAAAAGTTTTTCACTATTGGGAACAAAACCAAGATGCCAGATGCTCCTTGTAAGCTGCATCTGCATGGTTTTCCTGGGCAAAGGCAATGTGGTGGCCATTCATGTGCTGCCTGTGTGGCCGCTGGGAACAAAGGCAAGATGTGGGAGAACTTCTGTGACTAATGTTTGCTACTCCCAGCCAGAATCCACAAAAACCAGTAACATATCCCCTGAAAGCTGGATCGTCTGAGTAGGGTCCTGCAGCTGTCCACACAGGTAACCGTGCCACCATTTCAACCACCCCACCTCACTAGAGGTCAGCCCTGCAGATCACTGCTGCTTTTTTGTCATATTGCTCAAACGCACTCCTTTAGGCTCAGTTTGGCAGGGCTCCTTTCTGCTTGGCTTGATGGGTTCAGCGGGATTGGAGTCACTCCCATTGCTGGACTGTTCCCTTCCAGCAGCCTCCTCCTCGCCAGTGCTGTTGGTTCAGAGCTGCGATCAGTTTGCATTTTCACCACTGTCCCTTTCAACGCCCTGCCCTGTTCCATAGTTGTGTACTGAGAAAGCAGGAGGGGAACCGGCAGGAGGGGAGCAAAGGGACAGGGTCCTGCAGGGGTTGATGCTGACAGTCCCTTCTCTGGAGAAAGAGGCAAAATGCCACGCTTCAGATGGGGCGCCTGGCTTTCCCTGCTGAAACTGTGTGTGGTTCAGGAGGGAAAAAGTTATTCTATACCATGATGTGCATGGTATAGAGTAACAGCAGCACTAAGCTCTGGGCTTGTCTGCAAACAGGATGCTGACTCAGTCTGTCAGGAGGGAACATGGCCTCCTCTGCCTTTGTACTGGAAGTTGCTGTGCCTCAGGGGAAAAGTGATGCCAGTTTTGACCCATCCCTCAGTTCTTCAGCCCTCTCAGTAGGAAAGACCCTTCTACAGGGTCCCCTCCTATAGAAGAAAGGGGGGTGATGCAATGTGGGCAGGAGTTTGCTGTACCTTTCCTTATCTCCCAGGGCAGCATCACCCACCATCACTGTTGATTCTCCTGCAAGGAGGGGAGGTGGGAAGGCGTTCTCCATTGATCCATCCCTAGATGAGGTTTATGTAGCAATCTTGGGGCACCTTGAGCCTGCAATGAATTAAAGGGCAAGTGCTGAGAAAAGCATGGAGTAGCAGCTTGCATGAGAGCTAACAGGCTACTTGGATATGCAAGACTCTTTCAGATTACAAGGCTCATACCAGTAAGCTGACGTCTGCAAAATGTGCTTTCTTGGAAGCAGAAGATTGGGCATCGTTTCCTTGCACATCTATCATATGTTTTCTCTTCTGTGTGAGCAAGGTTAACTGGTTATAATGCAGAGTTTGATTTCCCTAGTTGAACCTGACACCCAAGGAGAGATTTCTTGCCTTTTGCTAGCTTGTAAAATGGGGAGCAAAGAGCTGAGCCAGAAGCAAATGTTCTCAGGTGGGATCTAATGCCATTGCTGGGATGTCTGGTATACTAACAGCATGAGCACACTAAAGTTTTCAGCTCTGTTGTCTGTGTTGTTCTTCAAAAACAACCTCAAGCATGTCCTCCTCTGCTCAGGAGAAATGCAGCTGCGTAAACAGAGGGTGAACACACTGAGTGCTGTTGGTAGTATTTGACATCTTTATAGTTACTTGCACCCAAGACAGTTCCACTTTTGTCTCTTAATGCCAGTGCAAAAATAGTGGTTTTCTTTCCTTCATGTTTGTCATTCTGTGATAGATGGAGAGGCCAGCAGAGACCAGTGTAGTCCCCAAGAGAAGTCTCCTGCAAGCCCATCCAAGAAAGATCTGGGGGAAGGGATTTCATTCTGGTTTTAGTTATACTTTGTGGTCGAGGTTTTTTCTTTTAGTAAACTGGTTTTTACCACCTTTCCTCTCTTGTGCCTTATATCAGCACCGCTGAATTTGTTGTGCCCCCTGCCACATCTCAGTGCTGTGAAACCCTCAGCAGCCTCGAGAAGAAGAAAGAAGCTCTCCAAACCTGTTCCCTCTGTCTCTATGCCCATGCCACCCCTCCCTCAGTGCCCCACAGCTTGCTGCTACTCTTCCAGCTCTTGCCGTGGCTTGGAGCAACCTTCTCTAGACATCAGCCTTTGGCCTCCCCAGGCAGTACAGGAGGGTAGACCTCCTAGGGAAATGGCAGCTTCTTGCAGCAGGGTAAGGCACTGGAGCCATTGACCATCTCTGGAGCCTTCTGGGGAAGCTCCTCTGCCCATGCTCTTGCTCCCATGTTGTCTTTCTGCCACTCATGCCTTTCTGTGCTCTCTGGGGCTGCCCAGCCCAGTGCTGGCTCTGTTTCTCCCTTGCTGGACAAGGACAGCAAACAGCACTTGCCTCACAGCTCCAGACTCATCCTGAGCTCTTACAATCCCGTTAGGAAGCAAAATGGACTCTCTTCAGGGGAAATGATGGCCAAATTATCTTTTCACACACTGGAAAGCTCTGCAAAGGATGGATATACTCTCTTGGTCTCACAGTCCAGCCTGAGGTTGAATGCAGCATTTTGGAAGTGTACTCTGAGCCACTGCAGCCACGCTGAGCTTTTCTGGAACTCCAAGGTAATGGGTGAAAAAGGGCTTGGTGGAGTGCCAAGGCCTGAAGAAGGCAGTCTTTCTGGGAGGCTGTGTGCTGGTCTGCAGCATTTCAGCACACTGCAGGTCAGGACTGTGAGCAGGCTCTGCTGTTCCCAGCCCTGCTATCCATGCAGTACCAGCCCCTTTACTCCTCTTCCCCTGTTTCTCCTAAGGTCAGCACTCTGAAACTGGAGTTTCAGAGTGCTGTTTCTGAGGTTCTCTTTGCAATAACAGGCTATCTTAAAATCCTCTGTAAGAAAGCCACCTTCTCTAGGAACATTCTGTCCCCCAGAAGAGGAAGGTGAGGTTCCGTTCTCCATGGGCAGTAGATTGTGCTGCCTATCCCTTCCTCACCCACCGTTCCCACAGCTCAGCATCCTTGACTGGGAAGGAGCAAGGGCTTGGTGTTACAGTGCCAGGAATATGTGCTGGAAGAGCAGTGAGAGGGAATGTGTGATTAGGTGGCTGTAAGAGTACCTCTGCCTCTTCCAGCTCTGGTTTGTTTCATCATGGGCTCATGGATCTCAAGGCACAGCATAAGTAATGCAACTGTTAAGTTTTCATAAGCAAGAAAGACCATCAGAATCCCTAATACAGGCTTGTTTCCTGCTTGTGCAGTTGACCTTGGGGTAGGATATACAAACACAATGTTCTTTGCACAACTCTGCAGAGTTTTTGGTTTGGGCAGGTTGTATCCCTGCCTCCAGTGTGGGAATTAGGGGCAGAGCAGCAGTGCTGCTGCAATACAAACATCCCTGTTCACTCACCTTTGTCATAGCACCAGGAAAACAACTACTAGAAAGAGCAGAGCTAAGGTGCAAGGCCTTTTCTCCAGGCTTCTGGGAAGGAGGAAAACAAACACTGAAGATCTGGAGCCTGGGAAGAGCTACTAGATATGCTGTTGGAGCTAGGTGCAGGCTGGGAAAATCAGTGCCAAGTTGAGGCCTTTATATTGGAGCTGCTTGAAAGCATTCCTCACAGGAACAGTCCCAGGGTATCCATCAGAATCTCTGCTGCTATTGGCTGAAGAGCTCGGCTGAGAGGCTGCATTGGGACACTTCTCCACCACTGGCTTTGCTTTTTGTCATGGCTTTCACAAGGACAAGACTGAAGCTTCGTGCTGGGAAGTCAGGAAGTCCCTGTTCTCTTCTGCTTGGTTCTTCCCAGCAGCCTGGGAATTGGGTTGAAGGAAGCTATATCCAGACATGGCCCCAAGAAATCATTCATGGCTGTGGAAATGGCCTTTTCAAGACAACTTTGTCTTTTCTGTGGTGGTGCTTCTTTCCTCTCATCTCTGGCAGCCAGGGAGGCTGTAAATGGCATGATGTGTCCATGATGAGACTGATGGGCGAGGTGGGGTACTGTACACATTTAGAAGTTTCTCTTCACCATCACATTCCTGGGTGGGGGAGCATGGTGGCAATTTGATGACATGGGAGTAGCACAGCTTCGCAGTTTCCCCTGACCTCTGCAGGGCATCTAGGTGCTTTGCCTCTTACCACTGTCCATGGTAGCCTAGCTGTGGCAATCCCACATGTTTCTGCTTTTCCTCAAAAAGAAGCAGTGTCAGTGGGTGGCTCTGCCAGCTCCAGGGAGGTGCAGCAGTCCTGAGCAGGCTGGCTCCCAGTGTGCGCCTTGGCCTAGGCCTGAAGGAAGGGAGCATGGGCTGCATGTTGGGACATGGACTACAAGTGCCAAAATCCTGCTGCAGGGAGGCAGAGCCACTTCTTCATTGCCTTGCTGTGGCTGTCTAATTTGTCTTACTGTCCTGCCATCTGGGCTCAGGGTAGGTGCAGAGAGAGTCCTGTACCAGTGCAGAGCTCCTGCTGCTCTCCATCATGTCCCACCCATGTGGCCAAGTCTGTGCTAAAGGCCCAGCGCATCTTCTGTCCTGGGCAGGCCCAAGGTGAGGGATGTCCCTGATGAAGGGACTCTGGGCAGTGAGGAGCTGTTGTGCTTTGGAGTGCCTTTTGCCCTCTGGCTTGCTGGGGCTCACAGGTAGGTAGCTTGCCTCTGCAGGAGGCTATGAGCACAATATCTTCTTTTTTTTTTCAGATCAAATCCCTCATCACTCATCTGAGGACTGAAATCTGGGCTGTGCTCTTTATCACAGATGGAGGGGCAGAGGTTTTTGCCAGTTGAGGTCCCACAGGGCCCTAAAAGTTATAATGACATGCTGGAGCAGGAACCCATCTCTGATGGGCAGGTTGGTGATGTTCTGCAGATGCCCAGGCCCACACCTGAGCAGTGACCGACAGGGATGTTCCCAGTGCTGCTCTGTGGGTGTGAATTGGGACCGATGGGGCAGGACGTGGTGCCAGTGCCTGCTGTATGGACAGGGAGGGGCTCCTTCCTGTGTCTCAGAGCTGAGCAAGGAAGTGGCAGAGCTTCAGGCTCAGTTCCTGGTCATGTGATTTTCTGGTGCCAGACAGTAGCAGTGTGTGATGAGCCTGGATGGAGGGCACAAGTCTGGCCATGCTGTATCTGGCTGAGGTGGGTCTGCCAAGCCTTGGCTGAGTGGATGGTTCAGCTGTGCACAGCTAGCTGGGCCTGCAGTGCTGCATGTCTGGGAGAGGAAAAACTTCAGGAGGTGGCTTGTGATATGTGGGCGTCCAGCACCTTTCCACAGAGCACAGGGTTATTTTCCAGGCCTGCCATAACTGGAGGTTTTGTAAGGCAGTGGGACACATCTGCACCTTTGGGCTATCCTTCTGCAACCCAACAACTGGATAATGCTGGTCCAGATGCAGTGATGGTTGCTGTAGGGTTGAGCTAAAATATGTCCCAGTCACACACTTGTGGCCTGCCTGCTGAGTCAGGGGCCTGTGGAGTGTTCTGTCCTTTGCCAGTCTCTCTTCTGTGCCATGAAATGAGAGACTGGCAAAGTGTCTCTCACTGATCCAGCCATGGAGCTGTCAGAAATTCTCATTTAAAAGCCTAGAAGGTGTTGCTGTTCTGGTTCTTCCTATTAGTCCACGCACTCTTTGAGAAAGAGTCTGGTCTTCAGATTGAGACTGAAGCTTGAGTGTGCCAAGGGGAGATGCCTTGATGCAAGGAGCAGGCCGTGTCCCCAGGAGGAATACTTGGTGGAGCTAGGTGTCATCCTGAATGCCACTCTCATGGTGCTGTTACTGCTGGTGGTTCCATGTGTGCGTCCTCACTTGGCACCGCTGGCGCTCAACCCCTGCATGAGGCATTGTGCCCCAGGAAGAAGCATGTGGAGGACAAGCCACTGAGGGCTAAACAGGAATGGGAGAGCAGGGGCTATGCTGGATGGTGGCTTGGGCAGATGGAGAGAAAATGTCAAATTTGTCAGTGTTTCCCAAGCTGCTCTTGGCATAGGGCTTAGCTCAGCATTGGGCTGCAGTGCTGTGAAGAGAATGAAGGTGGAGGCTCGGAGACAGGCTTTCCTCATGGCAGTTGCATCACCATCTTGAAGTAGTGTCAGGAGCTCCCTTAAAATAAAATCCTTGGTGCCTCTGTGGGAGGTATATAAGAGGCCCCAGAGCAAGAGGGGCCCCAGGGTTCAAAGCAGAGGACCTTTGCTGGCCACAAGCACCAGAGAAGGTTGACCTTTTCTCAGCCTTCTCTGGCCACACCTGAGTAGTTGCACAAGAGAGCTGCGGGAAAGGAGCCAGCCCTGCAAAGACAGAGGTGCAGCAAGTGTGATCAGTGTCATGAGGCCTTTGAACCCTGGCCAGGGGTCAGGCACTGTGCCCATGACAGGGCAGTGCCAGCCTCGTCTGTGCCACTCATGATGCCATTGTATCAAGATGGGATTCACGACACATTGCCAACAGAGAGCATGTTTTGCCAAAAATATGGTAAGCAGTGGATAGGGAAGGAGCACACCACTTCTTTAGGAGGGCAGTGATAAGGAACAGATGTGAGACATTAGCTGTTGGACAGAGGATGTAGGGAAGGTGACCAGAGTGCACCAGGTGAAATAGGACACCCACAGTGATGGGGGGCAGGTGTAGGGAGAGCAGGGGGTGCGCAAATGCACTGGCAGGATAACCATGGGGGAAGGACAGGCAGAATACCCCAGGGAAGCTGTGCTGAAGGAGGTGGCTGGCACCTGGCCAGGTGAAAGTGCTTTAGAGAGCAGGAGTGTAGCAAGAGGGCTAGTGTCCACATACCTTGGGATTTGGTAGGGAAGGCACAAGAGAGCCAGACATGGTGGGGGCACCTCTGGACATGCAGCAGAAGTGGGTGTGTCTGTCAGCACAGAGGCCATAGAGGACAGGTCAGCAATGTGGAGTGGGGAGCAAGGTCAAGGTACAAACAGCAGAATAGCTATGAAGGTGTTAGGGGAGCATCTCCTGTCTCAGATGGAACACATGCAGTACACGCTCAGGTCTTACCCAGTGATGGCTGGTAGCAGATATATGGAGGTAGGGCACAATTCAAATGGAGGTAGGGTCAGATTCAAGTGGACCTTCCTGGGGACTGTGATGCCTTGGAAAACCTGGAAGTTCAGCTGGTTTAATATCCTTTCTATTCCCTTTTACTCAGAGCTCACAAACACAGACTGGCTGTGGTCACAGCCTGACAGCCGGTGGTTGTTGCTACACTGTAGAATATATCCTGGGAACTGGGGTGTTGCAGTGGGCATGTTGGGTTGTGGTGGATCCCGAGTGCCGCCACAGATCAGAGGTGACACTCCCAGCAGAGGAGGGTTTCACAGCCATGGGAGCTGAGCAGGGCCGGTTGGTGTGGTCAAGGGTACCAGATCCTAGTGCATCTGGACAAGATTGGGTGGAGACGTGGCAGGTTGCGTGGAAATGTAAGCTGTGAGTGGAGAATGGCCACCCCCATATGCCTCCCATAGACCTCATAGGTTTTTCTACAAATAAACGCATATCTAGAAACTTACATAAAAAAATAGCATGGTCTGGAAGGACTGTCATAGTTGGATAATCTGAAGGCAGGTACTTCAGGGGACTATTCAGGCACTTTGGGACTAACAGTTTGGGTAGACATAGAAGGTACTTCAGTAAATATAATTCTTAAATAATTGTGTGTATTTGTATCTTTCTTCTTTTAGGGAGACTCCTACCCACTGGCAGCCTCTGTCAGGGACGAAAGCAGCCTTGTTGGTCAAAGTGAACAGTTTGAGGCAGATGCAGAACTTTTCAAACAGTTCTCTTCAGCTGCAGGGTACTCCAAAGCCCAACAGCCCAAAATCTCTTCCGAAACGAGCTGTATATGCTCAGCCTCAATCCACATCCCAGAGCCCTGGAGCCACAAAGCAAATGCCTACTGGAGAAACAAAGCAGTCTATGCAGATCAAAAAGACCGAGAGTGGTGGGTTTTGCCTGGTGATGATGAATGGTCCTACTTCTCAAACACCTCCAAGAAGCCGGACAGGAACCCCCCAGCCTGCATCCCCCACATATGCCTCTCCTGCACCTATATATGATGAGCCATCTTTAGAGTTGCCAATTTATGATGAGCCACCAGTAGATATGGACACTGAAAGCATTTGTGTGAGTGGGATGTCTCCACCAAGGTCACCAAGCAATAGCTTAAAAAAGCAGGTGCAACCAACCAAATTTTTGCAGCATCCCAGTATTCAACAACAGCAAGTTGCAAAGAAGCATGCAAGAAATCCCTCTTCCACTGAATACAGCCCAGCTGGCAGAGAATACATAAAACATATGGTTAATGTTGACCAATCTGCCAAACTCTCCCACTCTTCTGTTGCAACAACAGATACCTCCACTAAACTGCCTGGTCAGCTTGCTTCAAAGGACAGCTTCAAGGAGTCTTGGAGGATCTTGGAAGCAAATGTTCTCAAGAACATGGAACTCCACCACAGTCGGCAAAACAGCCTGCAGACTCAGGAGTACCCAACTGGCCATCAGGATTCTGGTTATTCAACTGGTCCTTCTCCAAGCTTGAGAAAAAGGAAGGGAAGGAGGCAAGGAGCAGGTCAAGCAAGACCTGGCTCTGTGGGCAGCAGCAGTGAGCTCACAGCTCTGAATGATAAAGTGATTGCTGAGATGCGTGCTGTGGTGGGTAGGTCAGCAGCTTGCAGGGGAAGCAAAGGCAGCCTGGATGCTGAGGGCCTGGAGAACGGTGTTCCAGCAGAGAGCAGCAAGGTCAGGTTTCAGTCTGACCGCTTGAAAAAATCCATCAGCCAGAGCTCCAGGGATGATGTCGCAGCCAGCAATAGGTCTCTGTACAGACAGGACCTGGAGATTAGGGAATTCTTTCCCAGCAGTGTGGCTACTCCACAGGACACAATGAGGCAGAAGAGAACTTTTGAGAAAATAGATTCTTTAGAAAAGAATGTCACCAGCCAGACAAGCGTGACTTCATCAGGTGCTACACGCCATTCCTCCCAGGTGCCTCCCCATCTGTGCCATGTTAAATTTTTTTTTTTTTCATTGCTAGACTTGCTAGACTCATCATAGAGAGCCTGCTTCTGGGGGGTTTAATCCCAGGGGTATGCTGCAGGCAAGACACATCTGTTCCTGCAGAATAGCAAACAGGTCATAAAGCTTCACATCTTTGCTCGTGGAAACCCTGTTTGAGGCCAGTGGCTTGAGAGGAAGGAGAATTGTGGGATGGGGCTCACGTCCAGCAAGGCCTCAGCACTGTGGGTAGTTCTGCTCTGCTACTTGGGTAAATGTGCTTGCCTGATCATGTTACTGTCACTCATGTCTTCCCTTGTATGTACTTTCTTCACTGGAATGATCTGAGTTGGTGGGTATGGCATCAAGATTTGCATAGCCACATGACAGCAATTCCTCTTTTTCTCTCTCTCCTTTTTCAAATGGTTCCTCATAATGCTATTCTCCTTCCCAATTCCTGAACATGGAATAGCAGTATTTAGAAGATTGGTGTCAGTGGCTCTAGCATCTTGTTGGAAATAGCTATTTTAAAGCCCCATTAGTGTGCCTGCACAAGGGGAGTAGTTTTCTCTCTAATACAGCACTTCTGCAGGATTATTTTGCCATCTTTTTTCCTACTTGGATTCAAAGGAATGTCCTGCTTCCTGGTTTTAGTTCAGATTTAGGTTCTTTGTAGATAGTTTTATATCTCCTGAAGCTTTTTCCCTTTTTTGTCTTTGCTCACTCTCTGTTCCCATTTTGAACAAGCAGGATCTCTACATCAATTTGATAAGGCAGAGCTGACAATCATCCTCCATGCTGAAAGTGGCTTCTTTTTTCTAGTTTTTCTTCTGTTTGCTGGTACAAAGTCTTTCATGAAGAAACTTGGGAAAGCTCCTTGACTATTCCAGATTGCTCCAGCAGACCTGTGAGGTGTAACTTTTCTTTGAAAGCCAGGCTGACAGCTCTCCGCTCTATCAGATTTATCTGTGTGTGTTCTCTTTATTGCTATTTTGGATCAATAAGTGCCTTGCTTTCATCTGAAACCTTTTGGAAAACTGATATCATGTTCCCACTTTTCAGGCACAGAGACACATCAAGTTTACGTGACTTACATGTTACTATTAATAGTTCAACAGTTTCATTTCATAGCCTCTTTAGACTTGGTAGGAAACTGCTCTCCAGTCTTCTGGCTGTATTACACCTTGTTACATTGACAGGGAGAGCTGAAACTTGATTATGCACAAGAGATGGTGGGTTGGGGATAGGCTGTGAATATCCTTGAAAGTGAAGAAAAATAATTTATATGTGGTAGTATGGAGAAGCAGAAGATTAAAAGAGACAGATGTTGTGGTAGAGGCAAAAAGAGTCAATTAAAATATTCACAAAAATACTCAAGAGTCCAAGTAAAGAAGGGAGGAAGTTGCAGAAAATTTGGCAGCAGAATCACTGCCTCACCTGAGAATAACATCCAG
Organism: Ammospiza caudacuta; assembly: GCF_027887145.1. NCBI lineage: Eukaryota > Metazoa > Chordata > Aves > Passeriformes > Passerellidae > Ammospiza > Ammospiza caudacuta. The sequence goes on from NC_080607.1 coordinate 4,304,357, forward strand.
TGGCTTGAGTGAGCAGTAATGTTTTGTGCTGGGCTTGTATGATAGAGAGGAAAATTGGGAGATAAGAAAACTCAGTATTGGAGGAGGGTGGGCAGAAGTTCTGGGACAGGCTAAGCAGAGGTGGCTGTGAATGAGATGTGAGAGAAAAGCCACAGAGAGAACAGAGGAGAGAACCCAGAGCTTCCTGAACCTCAAGATAGTATTAGGAGGTGACTCCTCAGAAGTAACATGCTGAAGGAGCAGGTAGGGTGATAGAAGGGAAACCAACTCCAGACAGGTAAGGTGGTTTGAAGGAGACTGAGGATGTTGAGATGGCAGAGAGCTGCAAGTGGGGATTTTTAGTCAGTGTGTTGAGTGAATTCAGAGGGTGAGGAGGTAGAGGAGTAACTCAAGGGATAAAAAGAACAAAGTAAAAAACCAGGAGAGATTATTGTGCCCCAGGCTGGCAGTGAGGGGTGGAATGTGATGTGTGCTAATCCCATCATCCGCATACAGAGACATGTGGGGTGTGAGATGGGAAAGGGTTGGACTGCAGAAGCCTCTGTCCTGAATTCGGGAGTTCCTCTATACTAAGAAGGAAACACTGACTTGCTCTAAACTTCTAAGAACTAATGTGTATTTTGGGGTTAACTGTAGAACACTGTCTTATCCTCCTCCTGGGCTTCTGGAGCTCCATTGAAACTGAGGAGTGCAGAGATACTTGTTTCCTTGATGTGTCCTTGGTGCCACAGAGCTGTGCTGCTGCTCTGGAAATTGACTCAACTCCTGTCTATCCCTGTAAACTCAGCAACAGCTGGGATGCTCAGCCCTGTTGCTCCATGTCCTAGCACTTCCCTTAGGGACAGCATTAGTGTGTGGCTGTGCCAGCCAGGCTCTTTCAGAACTACAGGTGTTATCCACCAATTCTACATGTACCAAGTCATGTTTGTACAGATTCACCACTGTGCAGTTGCTGGCAGCTTCATGTCTCACTGTGGATAATTTTCCTAGCCAGGTAAGGAGTCACCTAAGCTGCTTTTAACATGTCTGTTCTTCTTTGCAGCCTGAGACGATAGAGCTGGAGCCCAAGCAGGAGGGCAGCAGCCAGCGTGGTGGCTGTGTGGAATGCCATTTCCCTTACAGCACCCTACGGAAGCCCATCTCTCAGAGCAGCATGGCAGATTGGGCTTCCAAAAACCTGAACATGCACACACAAGGCATCTTCCGACGAAGGATCTCCATCTCCAACATGCTGTCCTGGAATGGTGGCTCCATTAAAAAGCCAATGCTCATCACTAGCAACCGGACCATCAAAAAAGAGGCATGTGAAATGTTCAAACTGGTGCAGAGCTACATGGGAGATCGTCAGACTCGCATGGACCGCAATCACGTGGCGTTGGTCACGGTCACCAAGTGCTGGAGCATGCAAGGCTTGCGGGATGAGCTCTACATACAGCTGATCCGGCAGACAACAGATAACATGTGCTACCGAAGCCTGGCGTGGGGCTGGGAACTGATGGCCATCAGTCTGGCCTTTTTTTCCCCATCACCCAAATTTCAGTCTTACCTGGAAGGTTACATTTACCGCCACCTTGACAGTGATGAAAAGAGTAAGTGCCTCATGCACCTCCTCTGTATGCAGCAGCATCTTTGTGAGTTGTACCACATAGCCAAGGTTGTCTGGGTTTTAAAAGTACAGGTAGTTCCCCAGCTAGTGCTGTGGGCTCTGTTAGTGAGAGCACAGTGTACTGGCTGAGTTCATCTTTCATCGGTGGGATGAAGCTGCCACCAGCTCGTGTCTGGCAAAAAATTGCAAATCCCAGACTGTGCTTACCTCACCCGTCAGCACTGAAATGAGCTGATGTCATCCCTCCAAAGGCAGAGCTTTTCTGTGTTCTCTGATGACATAATTTGCTTTTAAGATCCTTGAAGCTGGCAAAATAAAAGGATTGTTAGCATCTAAATTTTTAAGGGAGCCATTGCAGACACTGAGAACAGACCTTGCCTGTTTGGGGATCCTGAAGAACACAGGCTTTTAGTGTGAAGAGATGAAATTTATGTGTCTTTCAGAAGTTTGGGGACCAGCCCAGCTTATATTCCGCTATTACCCCAATTTTAAATTGCTATAGCATCTGGTTGGAGAGGGTGGGGGGATGGGGTGTGAAGAATAGAAAAAAAGCAAAGTACCAGCTTGGAGAGTATTAACTGGTATTTATTGGCTTATTTCCACTATTTCAGCCACATGCACTGTATCTTGTCCAATCTCAGGCCAGAAACTAGACACCTCTTTTCCTCTTGATCTCTGGGGACCTGCTGTGTTTGAAGCCCCCCCAGATCTCCAGGGTGGCTACTGGAGTTCTGCCCCTGCTCATGAGCATGGCGGCAGAGGTCGGACCAAGGGGCAAGTGCTACACTGGCAATATTTGCCTTCTTTTTTTATGATTTTAGCCTTAATGTGGGATTTCTTCACTGAACTGCCTGTTGTGCAGCACTAATTTAAGTCTTATAAAGATTTTCAGCCATTGTCACTTCTGTCCAAAAACATTTCCTCCAGCTGTGCTTTGTCTAGAGTGCAGGCAACAAGGAAGAGTATTCTGAGATATTGAGAAGATGGTTCTTTTGCTGGTATTTAGCAAGTTTAATTAGGTATAAACTTTTCAACTGTTTGGCCATTTGGAGAAGCTGAATGTTCTGAGCCCTCATTCAGGTTCATTGGGAGCTGGCTGTGGTGCAGGACCTTTCCCCTGACGGAGCTTCTTATTGCTGGAGTCAGGCTGGCTGCCATATCTCAGGGCAGTTCTGTGTTTTGCTATTTTAGTATATACCACATTATTAATTGAGACTCTATTCTGAATTTTCAGTTGCCCAGCACATCAAGGAGCTTGTGGATCTGAAAAACAAGAAGATCACAAAATCCAGGAAAAAGAGAAAACAAAACACAGAGGATGAAGGTAGGGAGAGGCACAGGAAGCTGAGAGAGAGGTCCGCGCTGACTTTAGGCAGGCAGCAATGCTGAGCTCTGCTGAAAATCAAACCATTTCTTTAAATACAGAGACTTGGGTTTGGGAAAATTTATCTGGTGGCAGGCTGGTGTTCAAGATTAGATCAGAGCATGGATCAGCAGTGCGAGTGGCAGCTGGGCTACATTTGGGACAGGTGGGGGCCCTTTCCATCACAATTGTGCAAGTTGTGTGAGGGATTTTAAGTTGCATGCAGATTTGGTGCTGTAATTCCTCTGATCTGTGCATGCCACATTTCCTGGAGCATATTCTGGTGCTAGAAGCCAGAAGCCATATGAGCCAATGTGTTGAAAAGAACCTGTCTCAGTTGTCTTAATGGATTTTGTAAATCACTGCCTAACCTGAGGCTCTTTCTGGAGGATGCTGGTACTTGGTGAAGGACACTGTCTTTTTCTCTCCAGAACTGGCTTCCCTTGCCCACACTTTCTGGGCTCTGCAGCCCAGGGCTTGCCCTGGTATCTGTGCGGAATGAACAAGAGCTCGCACATTGCTCCAGACTTAGTTTAATTGCTGGCTGCAGGATAACACTTTATCTGGCTAAAGCCTTACTAGGCAAAGTCCATTCAATATTTTTTATATTGCTTTCAGGAAACTTCAGTTAGCCCTGTGAATTCCTCTCAGGCAGCAGTTTATATCAATTGACTTCCGTGTTTTTAATCTGTGAGAGCTGGAGTCCAGCTTCCCGCATTCCTGAGCACTCCCAGCAGACAGCTGCTGCCTATGGTGGCTTCCCTGTGTCACTGCTGTGTCACCCTGTTTCATGAGGCAGCTGCAAGTCAAGGGGTAGGGATGAGGACAGCCCTGGGTTGTAGCTCCTGCACTAACAGTGTTCATTGTTTCTCTCTGGTGGGATTCAGAGCAGAGACCTGCAATTGCATTGAAGGATTATATTTCTGGTAGGAATATGTGTTTTTTCTTTCCTGTTCAGGCCCAGGAGAGTTCAGGCCATTCTGAGCCTTTGAAAATTAATTTTGCATGTGCTCCGAGGGACTAAGACATCCTTATGAGACAACTCCATGGAGATTGTTCTGTTCAGCAGGCCATGATGTGGGCTGAGTGGGCTGTTCTGTGCAATAACGTGTCTAAATTGTGTGTGCTGGAGATGTGCTTAGGAAAACAGATGTAGTTTTTACCTAAAAACAAACATTAAATTTAAAATTTAAAACAAAATACAAAAACCAACAGTTAGACTCTTTGTAGGTCCCTTCCAATTCAGGATTTTCTATGTTGCCTCTGATACGTATTTTTAGATACATATATATATATATATATATATATAAAATGTTATGAAAAAGGCATGCTAAGATAACTTTATAGAGTTTCCAGAAGGAAGCACTTGAAAGTCAGCTGTGCCTGTGTACCTGTGTGGCCTCAGCTGGGGCTCTGGTGACAGGTCACACACACTGTTACCTTTCATAGAATCATGGAATCATGAAGGTTGGAAAAATCCTCTAAAGTAATTGAGTCCAGCTGTTCCCACAGCACTCTCAAGGCCACCACCAAATCATGTCCCGAGGTGCCACATCGATATATTTTCTTAATACTTCCAGGGATGGAGGTTCCACCTCTGCCCTGAGCAGCCTGTGTTCCAGTTCCTAATTACCCCTGCAATGAAGAAATTTTCTCTTATATCCAATCTAAATGTGCCCTGGCGCAGCTTGAGGCTGTTTACTCTTTTCTGTCTTTCTGGCCCAGGAGGCTGCTCTGGCAGGGACCAGGCTATGAGTTGTTCTGCAGGGGTTTAACAGAGGACGCAGCAGGGGTGGCAGCTCACTCAAAACAGCTTTTTCGCAGTGACTGAAACTCTGAGGACTTTTCCTAGAGACTTGACTTTAGAATTGCACCTGAAGTAAGGGGAAATCTTGCAGGAACATGCCATGTTCTCTCTGCTGCTGGCTGGAAAGGTCAGGTTTTTCCCTGGAGCACCTACTTCTGGTTGACCAGCCCTGCTTTCCAGATGTGTGAGGGGTGGGTAGGATGCACCTGAAGCTGCAAGGCTGTTGTGAGAAGTTTCTTAGTGGCTCTGAAATACTAAGATGCTTACGGATGCTGTAGCATCAGTTTGGTGGGGAAATCCATAAGGAAATCAAATGCACTGACTTTGGTCAGAACTGAGTAGAAGATAAGTAGGCATCTATGTAAGTCTTTCAGTGAAAAGTTGAGTTGAAGCAGTGAATCCCCACACATGTGCACATACTGCTTTCAGTCCAGAAGCTCATAGGTGAATAAACATTTACCACCTGACATATACCCAAAGAAAGAATTCTGAAGTTTCCCACACTTGACCTCTGCAGTATTCATCTTCTAGCTTAATTCTCTGTGAATAAATGAAATATAAATGTGGTTCAAGGTCTTTTCATGCATGAATAACCTGTTGGCAGGCAGAAGAATAATGGGTAGGAATAAATGCTGTGTTTTCAGAAGGAGGATTGTCTGCTGATCCCACAGAAATGTGAGCTGGTCTTTGGATTTGTACAAGGAGACGAATAATGAGTTGACAGCTCAGTGTTGATAGAAAATTGTTAACAGCTATAAAAATGAAGGGTGCAGAGGGATCTGGCGAGAGTGACAAATGGAGCGATCAAGCAGCAGAGAATGTTGTGTCACCAAAAGCAATGTTTTTACATGGGGGAGAGGTCTCTAACTGCAAGTGCAGGGGGAGGTCCCAGTTGAGCCTTTTTGAGGAGGGAAAGACATTTTCCAGCTAGTATATGAATTTCTGTAAACACATACCCATTGCTAGGAAGTGGTCAGAAACCAAAAGAGAGATCAGGAGCTTGCAGGGAAGGGACAGAGAGCAAAGCAGCTCTTGGCTGTAGTCATGCTGTGCCTACTCTGTATGTCCTGCCCAGGGGTCCCTCCCAGGCTGATGAGTGAGGCAGGGAAGGTGACATGTGAGCTGGACGTGGAGGAGGGAAGAGGGGCGATGGTCAATGGGATGAAAGAAACTTAAGATTACCTGGGGAAAGCAAGAGGAAAATTTCTCACTGTGTGCCATAGCAGAGCTGAAAGCTGCCTGGTTTTGGTGTTGGGCAGCAGGCTCAGTAATGGCCTGTCCTGAAGCACAGAATGAAATCCCAAAGGGCTAGTACGTTGTTCAGATTGCCATGACCTTCCCAAAGAAGCATCTTGAAGAAGACATCTCAGGGGCACAGGCACATCTATGCTCATGCTGGGTGATTTCAGTTCTGCTGTGATCCAGGCATACAGAAGGAGAGATGGGGTCTTTGTGTGGGGTTCCAAGGAGAGCCTTTATTGAGCTGCTTCGTCAAAGGGATCCAGGCATGAGCAGCCACTCTGGCAGCGAAAGCAGGGTTTTATATAGGGATCCTGAGGGGCAGAGCAGAACACCAGGGCCAATGGCATGAGGACACAGGGGTGGAGGGAGTGGGAAGGGCCAATGGGATGCATTGAGTCTGCCCATCACAGCAAGGCCTGCTGGGAGAAACTCTTTTCCTTACCCTAAAAAGGGTGGTTGTGGCTTGAGGGGTTTTCTGTCCAGGGGAGTATTGTGGGTTCTTTCCTTGTTGGCCCACCAGCCCCCACAGTTCAGAGCATAAAGAGGCTTAGAAAGAAATGGGACAAATGCAAAGAGGGGAGGTCTGTCTCTTGATGGTTAATGGTCCAGGTACAACACTGCCTGAGGGTATTGCCCACCTGCTGTTAGCTAGGAGTTTTTTGAAGGGAGATACCAATTTTTAAGACATCCTGTATCTGTGTCTTATCTTGGTGACAGGTGCAGGCTGCTGGCTTGTCTGGCTCATGAACATGGCATTTCCCATATAGGGAATGGTGATCCAGAAGCATTGTTGGGGTGTAGAAGGAAACACTGGTGGTGTGAAAAAGAGGAGGTAAAGCAGTGCTGTAAAATGGATCCTGGGCAGATCTAAGCCAGGAGAGCAGCACTGCTGGTGTGAAGCCCAGTTTACCTGCTCAGGAGCACCTACCCCTATGCTATAGAGTGCAGTGAGATGGGATCCTGGTCTGAGAACCTGCTCTGGCTGTGCCAGGCTGAGATCCAAAATGCTGTGGTAGATCAGAGGAATATCTAGACAACAGCTTTCTGTAGTGCTAAAATACATATTCTATGGCCAGGTCCTAAATCCACACTCTTTGGTGAATTTTTAGGACTTTTTTTTTTTGCAGGAAAGCATTTAAGTCAGTTCCAGAAGGTATGTTCCTGCATGTGTCTAGTCTGGATTTTAACTTTTTCTAAAAGGAGATGTTCTTTAAGATGCTGTCCACATGTGTTTCTAGGCTGGAATATGGAGAAATATTTTCCTTTGAAAACTATTTTTCACTATGTGGGCTGTTAGTAGTCTTCTGTTCCAGAGCTCCTGAGGCTTCTGTGATACCACAGGGAATAACAGATCGTCTTGAATTTCTCAGATTCATTATGTGCTCACAGAATTGCCTTCAGGATTAGCCCTTTCCAGGCAGTGCAGATGAAGCTGCCCAGCCCTGCAGCAAGAGGCTGCAGGGAGTACCGGGCCCACATGTCTGGAGATGTCAGCGTGCGTGATGAGCTCAGTGCCGGTCGTCAGTCTCTAGCTGAGCGTTCTGAAAGCAGCAGATGGTTGGGACAAGTTGCTGGTTTGGAAAAGCTGAGGCTAAAGCTAAATTCTACTCCTCTCCCTCATGTGCCTTCCTGCAGCTCAGCATGTGCTTCCTGGCCTCTCCATTGTTGCCCATCCCACTCTGCACATGCCAGGAACACTTATGTTGGGGCAGATGGCTTCTGCTCTGGAGCAGGGAGACTGCATGGAAGCCATTGGTCTGTGCCCTCTGGGATGAGTGCTGCTTACCCTGTTCCTCAGGGCTTTTGCCTCTTTTTGGGCCATTCAGGTCTGTGGACAGTAACTCCTCCATCCTCCTGTGCACGTAGCAAGTTTATTTTTCAGTTACTTAAATTTGGTCAGCTTCACAGGTGACCCCAGCAGGCCCCATTGGGTCAGAGGCTGTACATGGTTGTCATGGGAGCAGGAGGCCTCGCTGCAGAAAGTGCTGGATGTAGGTTTTAGGCTTTTTCAGAGACTGGGAGCTTCCTGGGAAAATCCAAAATAGGTTTCAAGCAGATGTGTCTGACTGCTGCCCATGCATCAGCCATGCAGAATCTGCAGGACACCAGTTTCATTTGCAAACATTGTTAAGCTTTTAGGGTGATTATGTGTTTCATGGTCTAAATACAGTGTGAAAAAATAATTCTTATTATTAATTGTGAATGTGCTGTCTCCTGCAAAATTGCTGGGATGCAGAGACGCAGTCCAGCTTCTTCCCCTTCCCCTCTGAGAAGGGTGACACCTCTCTTCAGGGTGTGTCTCACATTGGACAGCAGAAGCTGTAACCTGGGATAGTAAAGCATCACAGGGCATCTCATTTGGTTTGTTTCCTTTTAATCCTTAGATATTCCCAGTGTAAGTCATGCCTAGCAGGATTTTTGCTTACAGTGAATATTTTGCATTAGATATTCCCTAGAGATAAATTCCCAAAACTGGCTTTCCTTCCCATTGCCTGTGGGGGATGGGAATGCTGTTGTACCTGCTCTGGTGTGGCTCCAGCTGTGAGGCAGATTGATGAAGGCAGGAGGTGCTTGTTTCATCGAGAGGAGCCAAAGACTGTGGTTTATCTGCTGGCTGAGAGGATAACACATCTCCCACGTCTGCTTAGGAAGAGTTTGTCCTCCCTCTGCATTAAGAGGATTTGAAAACGTCCAAGCTCCCAGTCAGCATACCTAAGCCATAGGGTGTGTGAAAGGCTGATGTGAAATGCCCAGCATCTGACTAGAATGTAGACTTTCACTGCCACAAGTATTTGAACTGTGCTGCAAGCTTTGGGCCTGGCAGGGAGTCAAATAGGGCAGATCTATTCACTGTTTTCAGTGAGCAGTTTTGGGTTTTACTTGAACAAGAACAAAAGGCCAATGGTTTTGGAAAAACTCTCTCAGCAGTCAGTGCTCTGTCATTGCAAACATTTCTCTTGGTGTCACAGGAGGATTATCTCTGTGAATGGTGGCTTGCACTTGCCTTCAGAGTACACTGAACCAAGCACAAACAGAGCAGGTGCTCTTGTGGAGGGCAGCAGCTTTTGAGGTACAGTTCCCAGGCTTTGGCGTGTCCCATTTTCCTTGTCTCACAGAGCATGCCTGAGCTGCTTGGTACAGGCTTGTGTTGGAAAAGGTTGCAGGCAGGAATGTGAGGAAATCTTCTGCAGATCTCCGGGAAGATAAGATCCCATCAGCTCCCCATGCCTCTTCTTGTGTCCTGAGGTCACTGTTGGTGCTGCCACTCTGTCCCCACACACCTTTCTCTGCTGCTCCTCTCTCGCTAGCAAAGGAACCGAAGTTCTCAAATAATAAACAACCTTGGCTGTGCCCAGCAGGCCAGGGCCTAGGCATGTGTGTGTGCCCAGGCTGTGAATGCTGAATGGGTGCCACGCGTGCAGTCAGGGTGGGGCAGGTGCGCTCCGGGTGCGAGAGGCAGAGATTTGCAGGAGCAGGGATGGGAGGTGCAGAGCTATGCACCTTCACTCTGGAGATTAATCTTTCTAAGCTCAAGCCCTGGCATGCACTGACACTGTCTGCCGTGGGACTGGGAGACTTCAAGGTGCTCAATGTAAGTTTTGGCAGTCCCGCCCTGCTGCAGTGGGCTGTGCATTGAGGGGGCTGCTTGTGCCAGAATGAGCTGCTGTGCTGGAGCTCTCTGAAGGGCTTCAGTGCATGGTGCTGTGGGCTGACCACTCATTTCCTCTGTCCCACCAGGTCTACCCATTAGCACCTACGCCAAGTACTGCTACCGGAAACTCCATAAAGTAGCCGTCACTGGAGGCAAAAAGGTGAGCAGTTGCCCTGGCTGCGGGGCCTGGGGGCTGCCTGGGGGACTCTGGTGGTCACCACTGATTCAGTGGTGGGAAATGGAGATAGAGTGAGCAGGGGAGGCTTGCTCAGAGTACATTTCCCCATGAATGTGTGGGAGAGGGCTGCTGTCCAGTTCCTGCCGTCCTTCTGGCAGACAGCAGTGCCTGCTGTGCAGGTATCTGCATGGCTGCCTGCTTCCTGGCCTCAGGGACAAAGACAAACCCAACACTTACCTGTTTCCAGGGTATAAGGAGCTGTCTGTGCACGGGATACTCATAATTTTGTTTCTTCAGGTGAGAGAAGAGTCTCCCTTTGCACTGAGAGCTTGGGTCTTGCAGCTGTTTTACTGCAGAGTTGTTCATTCCCAGTTCAAACAGTCATACAGCAGAGATGGGTGGTGCAGAGGGGAGTCTGTGCTCTGTGTTGTCTGTAATCTTCCTTTCTTCCCTCTGCATGGTTCTGCCTGTGGCCATGAAAAGTGGTAGATGGCCTGTCAGTTCTAGGTCACTGAGCCAGATCTGGTCATTGGGGTGTTTTTTTTTGGAAATTCCTTTGGGGACTCCCTGCCATCTGAACTTTGCATAGTGAACAAATTAGCTGAAATACCTTGAGAGGGGTGAAGGCTCCTGGCATCCTGCCAGGGGTAGGACAGTAAGCCTCCAAACACACATTGCACACAAGTGCAGCCCTGGCCACTGACCCTCAGAGGGCTCAGTGGGAGCTTCTCCCTGTCGTGTTCCCCACTTGGCTGCAGGATCACTGCTGAAGGCCACTGTGCTGGGCAGCCTGTTCCCCCTGTGACAGCTCTGTGCTTTTCCAAACTGCTGCCAGAGGACATTCAAATCCCCCTTTAAGTGTTGGTATTTGTCAGAAGCAACAGGTACCAATGCCTACTTTTCAGGTTTTAGCACCTCTGAGAGCAAAGCTTTCCCTGGAGTTGGAAATACCTGGAATTCCCATCTCCAAAGGACTGTTTTACACCTGTCGGTGGCTTAAGCACTCGCCAGATGCTGGGTTGGGGTATGGGTGCCCTCTGCTGATCTCACACAGCTGGGGCTGGGCTGGGCTCCACTCCATACTGCCTCCTGCAGCAGGTGGAGCTGCAGCCAGAGCAGTCCCCTTGCTGTGCAAAACACAGCAACAGAATCTCTGCAAAACCGGCCCAAATTCTCCAAAGTGGTCTCCTCTGCTCCTCCTGGGCCTGATGAATAGACCCACCCCTGATTTTAGGCAGCAGAACAAGAACCATGCTGCCAGGAGGCTGACAAGGTGCCCACACTGGGGGTCAGTCTTCTCTGTCCACTCACCATCCCCATCCCTGGGTCACTCTTTCTCTGTGGGCTGGCTGTGTCATGGCTGCACAAAGCTTTTCTCTGTCCTCAGGGCCTCCGTAAGCCAACAGTGGAAGAGATAACGCATGCCAGGAATGCCATCCTCACGCCATCGCTCTTTGGCAGCTCCCTGGAGGAAATCATGCTGCGGCAGCAGGACATGTATCCAGGGAACAAGCTCCCCTGGGTGCAGACACAGCTATCACAGCAGGTCCTGGCCCTGGGAGGGGAACAGACTGAGGGGATTTTCAGGTGAGCTTTTGCGGTACTGTGCTACTTTTGAGCAAACCGCATGTCAGTCATCATAGCCAAGAAGTCAAGATCGACCTCCACAAGCTTCCTCTTCCCTAAGAATAGCACTTCACTGTGGACTGGACAAAATCTGACTTTCCTCAGGTTCAAGAATCACCTCTTGTAGTGTCATTAGCTAGTTTGCATGTGTTAGCACAGAGGGGACTGGTGTAGGTGTGACTTAACTATGTGGACAACTCATCCCCAGGCAGGGTGATGAGCTTTCATCAGATTTGGCAATGGTGGTTAGCCGGTGTAGGGGAGGGAGGAGTTCCCTCCCTGGCATCCTGGCAGAGCTCTTTATCTCAGTGCTGCACAAGACACAAGGAGTCAAGAGAGACACAGAATCTGTGTGGTGAGCATGGGGGACTCTGCTTTGGGTTTGGGTTTTCTTTGTTGTTTTCTTTGTGTGTGGTTTTGTATTGCATTTAAGATTTGAATTAGTTTTTCAGTACCTAAACTTAAGATAGTTGTTAAAAGGCCCACTTTACCTTGTATGGGTAAATTTTTTGATAGATAGGTAGATAGATAACAGATAGATAGATGTGTGTATATATATAACTATATTGAGCCAGAGATGCTGCTCATCTTTGGTCTGAACACGCTGCAAAGAAGGCTGGTTACAGAAAATATTCACTCCTGAGAACAGAGATAGTTGATATCTGAGCTAGTTAGAGCCCCCACTTCAAGATGGTGTATAAAAATAAGCACCCCCTTCTCTCTGAGGAATTGCTGCTGTAGCTGCCACTGGTGCCTGAGGCCTTCTCCCTGCTCCCTTCTCCCTGAGGCCCCAGAAGCAGCTTCGGAGCCATGCTTTGCTGCCTCACCAAGCACATTGCCTGGCTCACTCAAAAGGACCTTTTCTGTGTCTCTGCAGGATACCAGGTGACATAGATGAAGTCAATGCATTGAAATTGCAGGTGGATCAGTGGAGAATCCCAAACAGTCTCAGTGACCCCAACATACCAGGTACAGGACTGTTGCAGGTGTGTTGCTGCAGCCTCAGCCACGGTACAGTGTGGAGGGGCAGGTGCAAGAGCAGCTCAGTGTGTGTGCTGCTGCTTAGGAAGGTGTACACAAGCTATCTGCGCTGACCGGGATTTTGTTCTGTGTCTTTTCACTGCATTTTGTTCTGTGTCTTTTCACTGCCTTTCCAAACACTGCCCATAGAGGAAACACTGGGTGTGGGGAGAAATCTCTGTCTGTGATGTAGTAAGGCTGTGCAAGCTGGGCAGAGTGGTGGGAGTCTTTCAGGTCTCCTTGTCCTCTTCTTTAGACAGTCCCAGAGCTGCTTCCTAGAGGAGCAGGTAGGTAGCAGCCAGTATTTGCCACTAACTGGTCTGCTTGGGTCCCTGAGCATTTCAGAGCCAATACTGAATCAAGGTGAAGCAGCACAAGCACAGAAATCGCTTCTCTGCCATCTCTCTCACTGCCATGTTTGCCCCTGAAGGGGGTGGGGAAGTGACCAGAGCTGTTCTCATGCACCTGCTTTCTGCCCAGCCTCTCTCCTCAAGCTGTGGTATCGGGAGCTGGAGGAGCCTGTGATCCCCCAGCAGTTCTACCAAGAGTGTATCAACAACTATGAGAACCCTGATGCTGCTGTGGCTGTGGTGCAGCTTTTGCCGGAGCTCAACAGACTGGTGCTGTGTTACCTCATACACTTCCTGCAGGTAGGCAGCCCCCACAGCCCTGCACTGGGGCCAGGAGCATGTGAGGCTCAGTTAGTGGGACAGCTGTGGCAGGACCATCAGCACAATTTTAAGATCTCTAATCTGTATTAAGATGGGATTGATGGAGGGGTGTTTGCTGGCCTTGTTCCTTATGGGAGCAATAAACCCTGATCCTGATCTTGTAGAGCCTGGGGTTGGTTTCCTGTCTGCCAAGGCTGCTGCTCTGTTGGTTATGTCAGAGCACAGTGCTCTTCCCTGTGGATGCGTGGCACTTGGGGCACTGTCCTTCAGGCAGGCTTTACGTCTGCTCTCCTTGCACCTTTTCTTGGGCCATGTGTTTGGACTTCCTTGCCCTTTCCCACTGCTTCATCTGAATGTGTTCTTGCTATCTGCAGATCTTTGCTCAGCCATCAAATGTGGGCAGAACAAAGATGGATGTGAATAACCTGGCCATGGTGATGGCCCCCAACTGCCTGCGCTGCCAGTCCGACGACCCTCGCATTATCTTTGAGAACACACGCAAAGAAATGTCTTTTCTCCGCATGCTGATAGTACACCTGGACACGAGCTTCATCAAAGGGCTGGTTTGAGCCACTGGCCCCACACTGCAAAACGTTGCTCTAAGGAGTTGCTAGATTAAGTCTTCTCCTCTCCACTTAGGTTTCTTCCATTGTCCTTACTGTTGTCATGCCCTGGGTTAGCCCTTCAGCATCTCCCAATGTATGATCACAAGGACTGGACATTTTTGGAAGGCTTGGTTCTGTCAGCACCAGGAGATCCTTGGGCATGCCAGGTCAGGTTTAGCAGTTCCTGGCCTTTCAGTGTGCAGTCCTCTTCCTGAGAGCCACAAGATTGGGTGCTCAGTGAAAGCACTGTGACACGTGTGAGGAACTGCTACATGCGGCAGTGAGACTCTTCATTTTCCTTCTGGAGGCAGAGTTGACTTGAGGTAGGAAAACATCACTCCTGTACTGTGGCAAGATCTGGTCTGAGGGAAGGTGCTGCCTCATCAGGAATAATCCTACTACTCTAGGGCCAGCCTTGTTCACCTCTGCAGACTGTTGGCTGGAGGTGTCAGAGTTGTTCTGACGTCCCACAATGCTGTTGGTGAAGGGCTGTGAAAGTGCAGAGGTTCAAGAACTGTAGGGCTGTGCAGCAGCATGTAAGACCAGCCCTGTGCTGAGTACCCACCCACACCATGATGCTGGGTACAACAGGAAGGCCACACACCTAACAACAAACAGGTAAACAACCACTTTGGCATCCTCTTAATGAGGGCCATATCTTCTGGAGCAGTGACCCCAGTGGCCTTGCAGCTCCTGTTTGCTACAGACAGCATGAACTGACACCAGCTTTGCTGAGGAGCTCCTGAGCCTATGCTCAGAGCAGCCTTCACAGCTCCAGCTCCTTGCACCCCCCTTCCTAATACCACATCCTTCCCAGACTACTCTGCCAGGAACTAAATACCAGTTTGACCCACCCTTCAGGCTCAGCCCAGGTCTAAAGAAAGCCCACAACAGTCAGAAGTGCTCCTGTGCTCAGGTACACCCTTCCAGGCAGAGCAGCAGCAGTGCTGTGTGCTTGAGAAATGCTGGTACTGCCTGTAGTCAACTGTGGTATCCATGCTCTTCCTTTGAGGTGTTTTCCTTGCTGGAGGCAGGTCTGCTGCAAAAATGTGTGTTTTGGGATTACTGTTGCAGTGCAAAGTCTGCCAGTATCATGCAAGGTTGCATTTGTGTTTCTGCATCCCCCTCCCTTTCCAGTGGGCACCTGGGATCATCCTCTCCAGACTGCAGTGGGGAGCTGAGCCCTGCCCACAGTGAGGTTTAGAGCTGATGCCTCAGTCAGTGCCAGTGTGGTGCCATGTGCAGAGTCTTTCTAAGAGGGTTCCCAGAGCCTATGTTCAGATGAGTTTGAATGAACTCCAGAACAGGAATTCAGTTTGTGCCCAGCTGAATAAAGGTTCCTCATACCAGATGACCCTGTGGTCCAGGAAATCTTGCTCCCGTGTCAAAATAAGCTTTGTCAAGCATGCCTGCGACATGTGCCAGCATTTGTTTCACATGCACACCCATCTCCATGCTTTGATGCCTCTCAGCTTGTTCTGTTCTTCTGTAGTGCTGAACAACTTGTTCTTCACATGTGAAGCTACTCCCCCAGAAGTGTAGAGACAGGCAGAGGTTACCAGCTCTGACATGCTGTCCTGAGATTTGAATTGCTGAACAAGCTCAGGCTGTCCTGTTGCCTGCCAAGGGCTGGAGCAGCCACGTGGGACCTGCCCTCCTTTGGGCTGCAGGTGTCTGTGTCTGTGTCAGGCTTTGCCTGCAGCCACTGCAGTGGTGATCCATGTTACTTCTTGCACTTAGCCAGTGGCAGTCAGTCAAACCATAGGCATTTGCTGCTAGTAAAAGTGAATGATTCTGGCAAGGGTTGTAAAACATGCTCATAAAAGACACTGGATATTATTGTCTTTGCCAACAGATTTGTAAATATCAATCAGTAAAGTAGCTTTTCCTCTGTTCTAATAGTAATAAATACAATCTTCATGGCTGTATCTTTTGTGAATTGTCTTTTTTGGGAATTTCTGCAGCATGATTACATATGCGTGGGGCTGCACATTTCAGCCTGGATGTCAGTGCTCTTGAGTAAGACTTGAGAATCAACATGAAGTAAGCATTTGGAAACCATGCTTTGGGCTGCTTCTGTTGTTCTTAATTCTCAGGCAACTACCAAAGGACACTTAATGAATCTTGGAAGAGAATGGTTTGAAACATGTAAGAGACAATACTGCTTTACACATATCTTCTGGAGCCTTTCAGGGTCATAAAGGTATGAGAGAAGTTTATGGGCAGTTGGAGGGTAAGAGGGATATTCTGCTTGTGTCCCTTCTCCAGCAGCTGGGAGTGCTGCAGGTGGACTGCAGGAGGTGGCCACACAGGCATCCTCTGCATGGCCTCCTACGGGGTCTTTGCTGATGCAGATGTAATTAATTGGGCTGTTAGGCTGACCTGATGGGGACATTTTTATGTTCAGACTAGAGCATTCTCTCATCTTTCCTTGCTGGTCATCCAAGAAACCACTGGGAGCAGTCTGTTGGTGCTCGAGACTCGTGCTGGTTGCGCAGTGTCGTGGAGCTGCAGGGCAGATGCCAGCTGTGCTACTTCAGCCACATAGGAATGACCCCAGGCTCTGGATTGTGTTGCTGGTGCTCTGGGGGGTGGTCGCTGTCTTGTCAGACTAGGAAAAGCTGCTGCACTTCAGACAAAGCCAATGAGGACTGTTCTGTCGCACCAGCAGTTAAGGATCACATATGCTGACCATACCACTGAGTTTTCCCACCAGTCTGGCTGGCAGAAGTGTTGTAGGTGGGCTGTGGGGCAATGGAACGCAGAAGGAAGACCAGGAACATTGTAACCTCACACAGCCCTTTCCTAGGGGGATGTCTGCAGCCCAATTTCTGAGTGTTCCCCAAAACTTTTCTGTGAAATGAGCTGATTTTTGCCAAATCAGAAAAGGCCACAAACCAAGTGCTTCAGCTCAGGCTCCAAGACTCAGGCTCATTCCTGCAGTCACCATGACCTGACACCTGGATCGGTTAAAGAAGTGATGGCCTTGGAACAAGCTTGTGGTTTGTTCTGGGCTTCTATGAGCAATGCAGTTGGAGCCAGCGCTAGAGGGCAGCTGGGACGCAGCTCCTTGAGAGGAGGCACCAGTGGCTTGTCCATTACCTGCTGCTGGTTGTGAGAGACTGATGTGTTCCAACTGGGCCAGCACTCCTGCAGTGCCGGGTGCTCTTGCTTGTGCTGTTGGATTTCCGGCTGGTTTGACTCTCCTTTTCACAGATCCTTACAAGAACTTTTTGCTATGCCTGCAAACAGAAATGGTGAAAGCAATTCTGCTCATGGCAGCTGATAGACACCATGCCCTCATGTCTGTTGCCCATGTGCCAACTCAGCTCCTGAAAAGGCTGGGCAGATGTTGTGGATCACAGGTGGATTTTGGACCTGTGTCCTAGATTGCAAGGCAATGTGTATTCTATTTGCCATCTTTTAGAGGTCTGACAGTTATCTTCTGTTAATTGGGCAGTTCTCTTCATCTCTTCCACAAACCAATCCTCCCTCTGGGGAGACATTAGCTGTTAATGGGCTGTTGAATGTCACTGCATGACTGATAAAAATTACAGCATCCCATTGTGAGATGCCCCGCCCAGACGGAGGAGCCAAGGATTCTTAACTGGATATAATCTGAGTTTTTGGGACACCAGATCAACCTTTCCACTGGATTCTCAGAGGAACAGCTGCCTTTTCCACTGGATCTTCAGAGGAAGACTACGCTCTTCTACAGGATCACTGCTCCAACATAATCACATCTGCCACTCCAGGAAGACTGCAGCCACCATTCCAATTGGACTGCTACCAACACCCTGACCAACAGGGTGTCAGGTTGTATTCTGACTCTGTCAGTGGTTTTTCTTTTGTATTATTGCATGTTTTGTTTTGTTTTTTTTCCCTTTTCCTAATAAATTGTATTACTTGCAGTCTCTCACTGGTTTTGCTTTCAAACCAGAACAACCTGCCTGTAGGTTCAGCTTGAGGTGGAGAAAGGGCTTAGCTTTGGCAGCTGCCTGATGTTTTACAGGACAGGGCAACCACAAGGCTACCCCTCTATAGAGAAGTTCCCCGCTGTCTTTCCTTCCATTGAAAATGTGAAGGGTCTCCTGCCCTTGTCCAGCAGAGATGCACAGAAGTTCTGCCACCTCCTCAAAGCTCCTGGGTAATGAGAGGCCAGTTTATAGTATAATCCTCATGTAGGTTTTTAGTCCAATCCTTACATGGAGCTTTGCACTAAATCAGCCCTGTGGGAAGATAGAGACCAGAGGAGCAGGCAGGTCTGCTTTGGGAGCCCTGCGGCACTGGCAGGAGGCACAGATGGGAGGCTCCCTGTCCTGATTCTGCCCCAGTGCTGGTTTGATGTGGGTACAGCACAGCAGTGGCAGATTGAGCAGGACTGGCCCATGGAGACAGTGCCAAGCTGGGGCTGTGTGGAGCAGGGCTCTGGCTCTGCCACACCCATGGACTGTCTGCGGGACACCCAAAAAAAAAGACATGGGAAAAGTTGAATTAGTTGCTGAGGTTATTGCTTTTAGAGGTCCTGTTGTCCTATACCATTTGTCAGCCATGGTGAACAGTGGCAAGAACTGGTTGTGGATGCAGTGGGGTGGGGAAACCAGCTCAGGCATTCATCATCCCATGACGAGGGAACAGGAAGGAGCATGGGTGTTCTGAGTGAGGTGGACCACATAGGAACCTGACCAGAGTTGAGTGCTTGTAGGTAGCCATGCAGGAAAGCTTTTGGGACATATGGAGTTCACTCATCCTCTTGACTATTCCTTGCAAAGCAGGGGACACCAGCTGAGGACTCTGTCCAGGCCACAAGGATTTGAACCTGCATCTCCTGCCCCAGCCTCTGCCTGGACCTTCCTCTGTCTCATCATGTAAACTATCCATTTTGTCTGAAGTGCTTAGTGTTTACAGGTACCATAAAGGGAGCTTGTGTCTGAGGACTGGAGGACTGTGTGACCTCTGCTGTCAGGGCTGGATGCTGGCAGAGATCGAGGCCCGAAGTCATGAAGGTGTTAGGAAGGTGAAGGCTCTTAAAAGCTGCAGCTTCTCCCAAAGAAGAACTAGTGGGTTACATCAGTTCACCTCCGCTCACAGACACATTTCTTCCATCTCGTCTGTGCCACATCTGGTCTTTTGTTCAGATTACAAGTAAGGTGGGAGATCAGGTGGTCCATGAGGGATGTAGGGGGTGTGGAATGGAGGAGGGAGTGGGGCTCTTCCTTTTCAGTGAGCTGCTGGATTGCCTCAGCTGCCTTGAAACAGGCTTCCCTGAAACAACATGGCCGTGGTGCCTGCTGGGGAAGACAAGGGCACTGCAAGTGCAGACAGCCCCAAATACTGGGCTAGGGTGTCCCCTGGTGGGTGTTAATTCCTTGCTCTCGGGACATGTCCATCAGACCCCATAACCCCAGGGACCACAGAAAGGCCTGTAGAGCCTCCTCTGCAAATGGACAGCCCTGTAAAGAATGAGGAGGTGAGGAATCTTCAGCCTTCTCCCTTCTCCCAGCTAAATCGGGATGTCTGGGTGCGGTGATGTAGAAACGTCTGCTTGTCTGTGTGTCCCTCCCAGCCACTCCCTGGATGGGGCTGTGCTTGCTCTGGCCAAGGGCACAGGGTGAGGGTGGGCACCCATCTCTGGAGATATGTAGCCAGTTCCCAGCCTCTGGTGCTCTGGTCAACAAAGAAGGGGTGAGAAACTGTCCCAAAGTAGAAGGTACCCAGAAGTGGAATTCTGCTGTGATGGTGGCACACTGACCTGGTGAGTCACTCAGCTCCCATCCTTGTGTGCACCTTGGGAGCAGTCTGGAGGTCAGCTAGACCTGTGGGACCTCCAGCAGCACTCTGACATAAACAAGTACAAGCAAGATGAGGCACAGTGGGAAGAGCAGGACACAAAGCTCATCCCTGGCCTGCTGCACACTGGTGTGGAGGGTGGAGACCACGTCCAGATGAATCTGTAATGCTCCTGCCCCAGAGTGGGATGCTGCAGCAGCTCTGCAGACTGCAGGGCCCTCATGGGGGCTGTGTTGAGGCAGCTGAGGGCTCTGGCAGAGGTCTAGAGACAGGAAAAGACCCTGTTGGCACAGACTCTCCTCCTTTCCACTGCCATGCAGGCTCCAGAGTGGCTAAGCAGGGAGGAGTGGAGGGTCTCAGGCAGGGAATTGCTTCAGCCAGGCACTGAGGCCTTCGTGACAGCTCTCTGGGGCTGCTCCTTGGGTGCATTGCCCTGCCACGAGTGTGATTGTCTCGGCTGGAATGTAGGAAAGCAGAGCTGCTAAGCTCAGGGCCAGCTTCCCAATAGCACCACAACAGCCAGGCCCTTGAGGGGAAGTAGCTGAAGGACACCTCACTGGGAATTTCCTCCCTGTTTCTCAGGAATGTTGCCTAAACACAGACCTTTGCCCTTGGACCTCAGGCCCTTGCCTGAGCCAAGTCAGCCATTTCTGTGATGATAGAGATCCTGGTCCAAGCCAGGATCTCCTCCCCTGAGCTGCCTCATCGCTGTAGGATTTTCCAGTGTTCATCTGGTCACTGTCCCTGCTTTGCTCCCATGTACCACTGGCCTGTCCTGTGCTGGATAGGGCAGTGCCCTCCCAGCTCAGTTCCTGCTCAGCTGTCCTATGACAGCTCCTGCTGCTCTCTGACAGTGAGTCGTGGAGTGCACAACTCTGCTCATGCTGAGCATAAATAAAGGATTTACAGGTGACACCTGAACTCCTTTGCAGAGAAAGCAGAGAAGATCCAAACTGATCCTTCCACTTGCTCAACAGCAAAGCTTGCTAAACAAGACAAAAATGCTGGCTACTTCTGGCCTCCCTACCTCAAATTCCCTATAAAATTTGGTCTCAGCATGACAGAGGCTGAAGAATGAAAGATAGGACAGGTTACACTAAGGAAAATGCCCAGAGACAGTATGGTCTAGCTAAAGAAAGCACAAACAAGGCCTTGGAAATAAACTCTTTATTGCCACCACAAGGATGTGGTCTGTGTTTGCTGTCTGAGGGCTCTTCAGCTCTCCAGTCACACACCTCACTTGCATCAGATGAACTTTGGGCTCTTTGCTTGGTGCTGTGCTCTGGCCTGGGCTGGAGGGATGGGCTATTGGGAAGGCGATGGGTCCACGGTAGGGAGAATGTCCTCAGTGGCACAGCTCTCCATTCCACCTTGGGATGTGGGTGGGTTTGCAACAGGCCCTTGATAGTTCTTGTTGAGGGCTGCTGCAGGCCCTGGTTGACTGATCCGCTCTAATACTGAGTCAGCAATCCGATTTGACATGGTCCTTATTTCCAAAGTGTTGGCTAAGGCTGTTGACTTAAGGCTCCTTTTTCTTTCCAAGTTCTCCTTCACCATTGCTTTCAGGCTCTGCTGTTCAGATGCTCTGGGGAATCCTTGTCCAGCTTCCATGTCCTGCCTTGGACATGTTTGGGATGACTGCACTTGTCTGTTGAAGACATTTCCCCCAGGAAGCTTCAGGATTTCAGTGTACTCACCACCAGTGTCTTGTTCAAACTGAGAAGTTACAGAGGATTCCAAGGTGTAGTGAACACTCTCAACAACTTCTCTGGTGAGTGTGTCAAGGGAGGTCTTTGAAAGTACTCTGTCTGCAGTGTCCTTGGATTTGTCTGCTTGGGTGGCTCTTCCAGCAAGGTCATCCCACTTGGCTGCCACCCCTGCCTCAGCAGCTTTGGATGTGCTGGATGCCAGACGGTCCCCCAAGATCTCCAACACTGTTGCTACAAGCTCTTTCGCCATCACTTCCATTTTCTGATGGTGATCTAGAGAAGTATCCAAAAGTTCTACTCTCATGCGGCCTAAAAGTCTTTCTCTGATTCCCTGGGCAACCCTCTGTAAAAAGCTGCCATGCTGATTCCTAGGAATCTTCAACCTCTCAAACACTCTGTACACCACAGTCTCAACCAGCTCTTCAAGCTTCTTGGCTTGTGCTGCAGTTAGTTGCTCAAACATAGCATTCAAGAGGCCATTGTCAGTGCCATCTGGCTTCCTCTGGGAGTCAGCAGCAGTGCTGGCATCCTTCTGCCCCAGCTTAGCTCTGGAGTAAGTTTGGCCCTTGTTCAGAGCTGCTCTCCCTTTTCTGCATGCCCCCAGTTTTTGGCTCTTGGGTACGCTGGAAGGCTTTTGAGGCTGCAGCTTCCCCTGACAGGAAGTGTTGGTGATTCTTGGCAGGCTGGGGCCATGCTTAAATTGGGCCCAGGATGACAGAAGGGAAAAAAAAGTGAAAAGTGAAAAAAAAAGGTGACATCTTCCTGAAAAATGACACCAGGTTGTGGGTCATGTTGCTCGGCCCCTGCATGCTGAGGATTCCTGAGGGCCCAGGCCAGCACTCTGCTTTAGCCAGGCACGAGGGCAGGGGAGAAGGGTTTCCCTCAACACGGTGTGTGCCTGCACATGGCCCTGCTGCCCGTGCCCAGCTCAGCTCCCTGTGCTGGCTCAGCTCCCAGCCCTGGAGTCCTTTCCCCACCACAGTGCCCGGCCCAGCAGCACCGCCCTGCACAGTCCCATGCCCCTGAACACAACGCTTTGCCTACTTTTTGCTGCGCCAAGATCTGCTCTGACCGTAGCTTGATCCTGGTCAGGTACTGCCTGTACTCGTTGAACTCCTTCACAGTGCAAATCACC
Source organism: Ammospiza caudacuta (assembly GCF_027887145.1). Classification (NCBI taxonomy): domain Eukaryota; kingdom Metazoa; phylum Chordata; class Aves; order Passeriformes; family Passerellidae; genus Ammospiza; species Ammospiza caudacuta. The sequence goes on from NC_080607.1 coordinate 4,326,761, forward strand.
TATGGAGGGACGAGGGCAGAATCCCCCAAAACTGTCAAGCCATGCAGTCGGCCTTCCCCAGAACCACCCGAGCCCAGTGGGAGAGGAGCTGCCCCCAAGCCCTCTCCCCATACCCTGGTGTTGGGGCCACTGCTGTCCCCCCAGCCAGGGCTGAACAGGCAGCGTGGGGCAGGCTGAGAAGGGCAGGACTGGGGCTTGCCAGGAGGATGTTGGTGCTGCTTCTGCTCCCAGGGACAGCAATGCACAGCCCTTTCCTCTGGCAGCAGCAGCAGCTGCAGCAAGGGCTGTGGGAGCCCTGCTTGAAGAGGGCTGTTCTTGATCAGCCTGATGTCCAAACCTACCTTGTTTTCTCTGGTGACAAAGCCCCGTTTCTTCAGCAAATGCAGCACATCCTTGCGCTTGTGGTAGTCCTGAAGGACAGGGTCATGCAGGCAGTTGTATGCTGGGCTGAGGTGGTGGCAGTAGGGATCATCCAGAGTGAAACAAGGAAGCGGCCGGTGGAGCTGTAAGAGAGTTTCCAGAGGATGAGGAGGCAGGAGAGTGGAGTGAAGAGGTACCACATGGTACCTGTGAAAAGGTAAAGGTCTTCTCCATCTTTCTGTAGGCACAGAGACCTGCACAGACAGACTACAGGGCTGGGCTGTCATGGGTTAAGGGAGAAAAGACAAACTGCACAACAACCCCACCAGCAAATAGGTATCTTAGGCCACCAGGAAGAACTGCAGACCCATCCGCAAATTAACCTTCAAAGGTTCAAATGCAGCCAGTGGAGAGTGGATGAAGCCAGTCTCCTTGGGTTAGGCATGCCCAAGGGCTGTGTTGGCTACCTCCACCTCCAGAAAATCTCTATCTTGGGAAGCTGCAGCGCAAACTGGAGGACAACAGTGGGTGTATACCCCAGGCAGGGAAGCCAAGTTATTCCAAAGGTGCCAAGAAGGCAAGCAGAAGGTTGGAATCTCCCTCACAAGTGCCCCAGGGGGCCTGACATTGTGGGATGAGCTGGAGGAATGAGCTGCCTTGGCACCCAGACACACACAGCTGTCTGCTGAAGGCAGGGGCCCGGCCACACACATGCACAGTGCCAGAAACCAGTGCAAAGATGGACAAGTTCTTTCTCCTCTGTATTCCAGGGAGCCTGGAGTTTCCCTTGCCCAGTTCTGTCCAGTTGAAGGGCTGCAGCTCCTGCTGTAGAGCAGGTGGCCTCAAGAAAATCTTTGCATGATAGGGACTCTATGAAAGAGATTTTCTATCCCTTTCTATTTCCTTTGCCTTTTCACCAAGCTTTCCCCTGCAGAAGACAGGCTTGGATCCAGGTGCCACAGGGATCTTGACTGCGAGTGGGAGGTTCAGCAGTTCAGGGTCCATTTTCCTGGTATCTCCTTCTCCCAGGTGTGGTCTTCTGGGGCTGAGATAGGAAGACACAGACACTCAGGTGTTGCCCAACAAGCCTCCTGCATGGCAGTCCTGGAGCCCTAGAGCATCATGCCATGTCCCAGGCTCCCCAGCAGAGCCCTCTATATTGGCCCAGTGGTCACCTCCCCCCTGATTCCCAGGGCACTCAGCAGTGCCTCTGCCTTTTGGCAGGACACCAGCAGTGGGACGGTGCTCCACAGCTCTTGCCAAGACCTCTCATGGTGTTGTGATCCCACTCTTACTCTTGCTCCAGAGACACAGCAGCTGCCTCTTTGCTAAATATAGCCAAGGGCATTAAGGGCATTGTTACATCATGGTGATGTCACATCAGTGCATTGTCACATCATGTGCTGACACTGTGTCACACAGAATCTGCCCACCACGCCTCGGGGGAGGTTGGTGCGCCCGGAGACTCCTTTGGGCAGCCCTGTGAGCCACCCCCTCCCTGTGACCCAGCTCTGAGAGCTCCTGTCCTGTCCACACGCCCCTTCCCCCTCCCCTGTCCTGTCATTCTGTGTGGCAAAGCTTCCTCACCAACAGGAAGGGATGGGAGAAATTGCCCCACCAAAGGGGTGCAGTTTAGGTTCTGCTTTTCCCCTCTTTCCCTTTTTAGGGCTTCTTCCCTGTCATGGCCAAGCAGCCACAACTGGGGAAATTGCAGTAAACTGGATATTTGGCCCATCCCTGGCAACATCTAATTCCTGGTTCACATTTTGAGAAACAGTAGAGAAATAGAGGCTGAGAGAAATCCCTCTCCTCCTCTTTCAGCAGGCTCCCATTCAGCCCAGACACCCTTCTGCCACCTTCCCAGTCTCTCCTGCCCTGGCTTCTGCTGTCCCCGTTTGCTCTCACTTCCTACCCCTTCTTGGCTGGATTTGGTGAGATCTCTGGTGCCCGTTCCTCCAGCCTGTCTGGTTCCTAGGGGCAGCTTTTACACTGCAGAGCCCTGCCAGCCTCGCTCTTCGCACAAAGGCGAAGACAGGCAGAGCAATCTGTTGGAGATGCAGTGATTGATCCCCACGGGGCTCTCGGGAAACAGCGAGGGGTGCAGCCCAGGGATGGTGTTCCTGGGCTCCCAAAGCTGTTTCTGGCACACGCTCCAGCTGCAGCTCTTCTCCATCTTGGCCAGGGGAGGAGCAGCATCGGCTGTGCCCCAGCTTCCCTGTGCCCCAGGTCCTGCTCAGCCCCCGGGGCCGTGAGCCCCATACCACATTCAGCTGGCATGGACTAAGATATTCCCAGCACGGTGACATCCCTGCAGAGAAATCCTCTGAAGTTCACAGTGCAAAACTGCAGCAGCTCAGCAAGGGTGGGAGCAAGGAAGTCTCTGCCTAAAATCTTGGCCGGGCCTGATGGATGAAGGGGACAGAGGAAAGTAGTGCTGCCTGCCTCTGTTCTCACCAGTTTGGGCTCCTTCCTAGGCCAAAAAGCTTGGTTTGTCCACATTTACTGCTTTCCTCTATGTGAGAGGAAGCTCTGGACCCAAATATATCCAACTGATCCAATCACGGTCTGTCTGCAACCTGCACCAGAGCAGGCAGGGACCAGCCAGGTCTGTGGAGGAGTTCCTGTTCCCTGGGAAGGGCTGCCACTCCATGGCCACCCACACCAGGCAAGTTTGGCAAATGTCTGAGCACTCATGATCATTTTAACCATGGACACTAACATCAGAGAAGCTGGACCCCTAGACAGTGAAAAAGGAGAAAGGTCACAAATTGGCACAGACACATCCCTGAACTACCAAGGGCCATGTGCTCTCCGTGGGAACAGCAAAGCAAAGGAGTCCAGTGGGATCTAGGAAGACCTATTTTGGAGAAGGAAGTGGTTCTCAGGGCAGGTGTGCTATGAGCCTGTAGGTTTTTTTAAGTGATGAAACTCCAGAATGAAATACAGTGCTGTCAAAAAACCCATTACATAAACACTATGCTGATCTTTTGGTAAAATAAAATAATTTTCTATTTATCTCAAAACTTAAGGGTTATTTTCCAGTTCTTTTCTATTTTAATTCTTTCTGCAATTTTTTTTCTCTTCTAGTCACCTGCAATGTTTAGACCACTTCTGAAATATTCAGGTTAAAATACAAATCTGAAAACCGTATTTTCAACCTTTTTTTCCTCCCTGTTGCAATACTTTTAGCAAGCCACTCTGCTTCCACAGATTCCCAGCACACACAGTTCACAGGCTCTGTCAGAAAAGCACTAGCACCCACTGCTGTACAGTGATGGGGACACTCTGCTTCAAACCATCCTTTGTGCTCCCTGGGTCCTGCGATGCTCGTGGAACTGGGCTGAGGCTGATGTCAAAGAAGGAGCCAGATTTGTGTAGCAACAGCAGTTCCTGCAACTGGAGGAGGAAGAAGGCAGAAGGGAAAAGCCCTTGGGCCATGTTGTGTCTTCCTCTGAAGCCCAAAAGCATCCGGTGCTGTGTGGACACCTCGGCCACAGCAGTTACTCCTTTAGTCACAAAACCTGACAGGCAGCAACCCTCTGCTGGTCTGTGGCCTCTGAGCAGAATTTCAAGGATTATCCTAGGAAACAGACCTGAACCAGGGAGAATTTATCCACCCAATTCCAGCATACACAGATTTTTGCTCTTCTATGTCAATCTGGTTTGGGCTTTAACCCAGCATAAAAGTACCAAAAAAAGAAAATGAAATTAATTTGCCTCTGAACAACTCTGTTATCTATAGCTGAACCCACAGTCTTCTGACTGTACCAGAGGGTGACCACGGCTGAGGAACAGTGACGATGCCCTCGGATGGGCACTACTCAGGCCCACCCGCCTCCCGGCCCATGGGGCAGCAGTGAGGGCACCGAGCCGAGTCGGCGGTGGCTGCGACAGCCACGGGCGGGTGTGCGCAGGAGCGCCCGCATCCCGACATCCGCCTCAAGGAAGGCTGAAGGGAGCAGGCCGCCAACTCTGCCCGCTATTTCACGGCCGTGCGACCGCAGCCTCCCCGCTCCCGGCAGGGCACTGCGGCTGCGCCCCGCTGAGAGCCGAGCCCCCGCCGCGCCGCCCCCGCCCCGGCAGCACGGCCCGCCCCGGGGCCCGGCCCCGCTCGGCTCCCTGCCCGGCCCCGCCCTCTGCGCGCGCCCTCCGGCCGGAGTGGGCGGGCCTTCCGCGCGCCCCCCCCCCCCCCCAGCGGCGCCGCATCGCGGCGGCCATTTTGTGCGGCTGCGGTTGGTGCGCGGGGCTCGGCGCGCCGCGGGCCCGGTGGGGGTGGCTCCGTTCTAACCCTTTTTCCCGTACAGATCCCTCGGTAAGAGCGCGGCGGCGCCCGGGCAGGCCGGGCCGCCTGCCTGATCCGGCGCTGCGGGCCCGCGGCGCGGTGGGGAGACGCGGGGAGGGAGGCCGGGCGGACGCGTTCCCGCGCACAAAGGGCCGGGCCGGGCGGCGCCTCCCGCCTGCAGCCCCGGGGCGCCGAGCGGGGCCGCTCCCGCCTCGCCGCAGCCCGGCGCGCTGAGGCCCGCGGCTCGGGCCGGCCCCGGCCGCTCCGCCGTCCCTGACTCCCTGTCGCCGCCCGCGCACGCCGGCCCGCGGAGCTGCGCGGGCAGGTGAGTCGGTGCGGGCCGAACGCAGGCGCCGCTGGCCCGTCCGGCGGGAGCGGCCGAGTGACCTTGCGGTGGCGCCGGGGCCCGAGCCGTGGCACGGGCCGCATGGCGGGGGCTGTGCCGGAGCCCGAGGCGGGGATTTGACGGGTCCGGAGCGGCGCCCGGCGGGCCGGGTGCGGCGGGGAGCGGGACGTGCAGGGCCCGGCGGCTCTGGATTCCGGGGGCGCTCGGCGGGGCGGCTGTTCGTCACCCGGATCCGCGAGTGGCGAACCCGCGCTGAGCAGGTACTTGCCCTGCCAGATGTTCAGCGCGGCAAGGGCAGGCTTCCGTTCCTTTCCTGTCCCATTAAATCTAGAGCATTTCTTTATCGCGCTACACTCTGTCCCTTTAAACAATTTTAAAAGAACAGAAATTACGGTGGATATTTTCACTAACCCCAAAGTTGCCTCATGTCGAGCCTATGTAATGCGTACGGTTGGGAGGCACTGGGGTGTTCTTCCTGGCAGGTCTGTGTTCAGATACGGCTTATTGCCAGCAAAGTGGATTTTTGCACCAGTTGGTAATCTGTAGCCATTCCAGGGTTTAGTTAATCTAAACAGGTACAGTTTCGGGAAACCATTTTATCTCCTTTACTGGCTTAAAATCTGGGTACCAGAGATGTTTCTGTAGTCCCAGGCTGTTGTTTCTAGCCTAAATACTTAAACCAGGAGAGATATCTGAAAGTTGATGAGTCCTAGTTAAGTAAAATAAATGTCACTAGGCTACAGAATTTTGTTGTGTTGTATGCAGTAGGGAATTAAACAAAATGGTAAAGCAGTGGGGGTGACTTGAAAAACCTTTTGTAAGTATCTGTACAGCACTTAGTAATGGAGCATCTCTGTAACTAATGCTTTTGACCTGGGTTCATTTAATTTTCTATAATGTGTTATGAATCCTTTTGCAGAACCAGTTTTGAAAAAAAAGGTCAAGCAAGAAGGCTTAAGCAAAGATCAGTCATATCATAATTCTCTGTTTTAATTTTTGTGACTTCTAAACTTTCATAGTAATAAAGGGAGGTGACTTAGGTGAATGTATGTTATTTGAATGCATGCTAAGTCAGCTTGTGGAAGAGTTCGGTAGTTTATGCTCTTGCTGGTAACTTGGTGGATGTCTCCTCAATGGAAATAAAATTTTACTTGAGCAGGCTGAGAGTAAAATCTGTTTGCCTGTAATTTTAAGGTCAAGTTGGGAATGAGGCTAGAGTATTAATTGTTCATAACGGTGCTGCCTTGACTGAAATGTAAGAAGCATGTAATTTATTCATACCTTTAATTGGCAAAGCTCTCTGTAGCACTTGCTTTTGCTCCTGTAATTCTTGCATGACCTAGGCAACGATATTGACTTAAATTCTCCCTCTTGGCCAGGAAAGGAGAGCACAATCCCTAATTTAATAGTAGGGGATGATAAATTCTCTCGAACTGCACATTTTATTTATAACTGTATCTGCAGAAGATAGGTATTGTCTGTAGCTGTAATTTGTCAGCTGACAGGCTGACACTAGCTCTCTTGCCTATGTGACCGTGGTCCTGTGCATGTGTGAACACTTGCATTGTGAGCTGAGCTAAAGAATGTACGTGGAACAGGGGAAGGATTTATTGCTCAGCCCTACAAGTGGTTGTTGTCAGTATTTAAACTGTACTCTTGATGGTTGTCTAGTTGCATGGTTACAGTGGGTTTTTTTTTAAATCTTAAAAAGAGCAGTCCTTTGGACAGGTGCATCATACTGAAAAGTGTTGTGAGGTGCTGAGTTCATTGTATGTTTGAGTAAGTCCTCCTTTTTTGCTTCAGTTAATTCCTTGTCTTCATACTTCGTACTTCTGTTCCTTGCTTGCCTACAGGTTTGTTTTGACTGCTTGTACTTCCTGCAGGAAAATACTTTCTTCAGGTGAAAAATGGTGGTTTGGAACTCTTGGTTTGTCCTTGCTGTCCAAATACAAATACCAGTAGCTACATGGCCTGTATATTTCTAAAAACCTTTCAGAACTACTGGCATTCCAATATTTTTGTGACTGCAAACACCAGGCTTAAATGATGATGAATGCATGGGTGTATACTGTGTCTATGGTGACTAGCTGCAGATAATAATATTGGAATATAAACACTCCTTTTGGAGGCATGTTAGTTTGTTGACATGCTTGTGTGACTTTTTACTGGGCTTGAGAACTTTCAACCAGCCTTATTTAAGTGTAGGCAGCTATGGTCTGCCTTATTTTTTCATAAATCTGCCTGGAATGGAGTTCTTAAAGAAATTGATTAGAAAGGAAAACATGTCTTCAGCTTGGCTGCCTGTATTAATGAAAAGAGAGGAAGCACTGTTGCTTATTATGTGGGGGTTTTGTTTTGTGGGCTTGATTCTTGTTTTTTGTTGTTTTGTGGACTTGATTGTTTTTGTTTGTTTTGGATTTTTTCATATGAAGTTAGCATCAATTGACTCACATTTCTGCTGCTTAAAATCAGCACTTCTTTCCCAAGGAATTGGAGAATATCCTCTTGTTCCACAGAGTCGTTGAGTAAGGAAACTGTCTTCAACACCTCTGTGCTCCAGATGCAGAGCTGAGCATCCTTAGCCTAGACCTGTGCGTCAGCGATGCAGAGTGCTATTGGTAGGGTTGGAGTTAGAATTTTTGTTAGTTTTAAAAGCATGTGTTGGCATAGCAGAGGTTGTGAGTACACCAGGCTGGAATTGCCTCTTCCCTATACTGTAGTTTGCTAATGGCTTTTTTTGTTCCAAGATGCTGTGTGTTTGTATCAGTCATTTCCCTGTGCTGCAGCTGTCTTTTGTTGCTGTTACCAGGCTTGCAGAAATAGGCACTTAAGAGTTTTTTTGTTTTCCTTCTGTCCTTTCATCTCAGCTGGGAGACAAGTCTGCAAGTAGCCTTGAAATGCACCCCTTTCTTTTCTTTTAAAACAAATAGGCAAGTTGCATCCTTCTTACAGGGTGACTTGTGCACAGATGATCTTTCTGCTTAATTAATTACCTTAAATAAAGACGTAATTTTTTATCAGTACTTATGGCAATATAACTTGGAAAATTTTCCTTTATTTGGATGTCTTGAAAATATCCTCTTCTTTATCAACAGGTAGGGTAGATTTGGTTCTGTCAAGGCAAGAAGCAGTGAAACAGAATGCTGTGTCTAGGAGTCAGGACACTGTGTACTGACTGGGTGGAAGTGGTGACCGCTGGGATTTTCACTAGCCAGTGTTGCAAATTATCTGTGAAAAATGTTTTTCAGACTTTTTTTTAATGAATAGTTTTACAGGTAGATTTCTTCTAGGAGTAAAAATTCCTAAGTCCAGTTACTGCTGCAGGTACTGTAACCAGATAATTTTTGTGCTTTCTGATTTGCTCCTTCCATTTTCGGTCATAATTTTTTCATCTGATAGCTAAAATTCATGTTGATGCTTGGTGATAAAATCTTAGCTTCAGCATCCTGCTGTAAGAGTGTACTGTGCTGCTGGAACACCCAGAGCAGCCTCCAAGCTGGGATATTGCAGCTGATGGGTGCAGTGCTGGGTGGTAATTTAGCCAGGTAACTGGGATCCCTCTCCTGTGATGCAGGCAGTGACTGGGAGAGCAGGAAGAGGACAAACATTTAGCCTCTGGAGGCAACTCCTGTCAAGTGTGAAGGAAAGGTCCTCTCTCAAGGATGATGTTATAGTGCAAGAAGGTGGACCACCATAGAGAAAGGTATCCACTACCCAAGAGAATCAGCTGTGCTGGGGGTAATCTATTAGGATTCAAATAACGAGCAACCCCCTGTCAATGCAGATGAGGTCCAGAGTACATAAATGTTGAGCCCCTGAACTCACTTGGCAAGTTTCTTTAAAGAAGGTACTACTTTTCCCTGAGGTGAGCACACAAGAGAAATGCTGCAACATTCTCAGGAGGGTGAAAAACCAAATCTAAATGGCAAACTTTAGCAGAGCAGGAATTTAGCAAAATTTAAAACAAAACAGTCAATTGGAATAAAGCCTTTCACTTAGCAAATTCCACCCATCCAACCTTATATTACCCATATTCCAAGAAGGGGAAGTTAGGAGTGAAAAAGAGAGAAAACCAAGATACAGCTACCATCTTTGATCCAAGTGCAATCTCAGCTATCCTAAACTCCAGGGATGATAGGAAAGTTACCACATGCATCTTAAAGCAGTGGGTTTTACCTGCTCTGGTCTCCTGTGGCTATGCTTCCCAGGTGGGACTTCTGGTTATTTCTGGAGCTAGATTGAGGCTGCAGGCATGTGGTGTGAGGCATTCCTTTCAGTGTGACAGTGCCTGACAATCATTCTGGGCTGGACTAGAGGTTCCTGGAGGTGGGTTGTGGAATGGAGCAGTGCACCTCCCACTTTCCACATAACTGCCCCCTCCCCTTCAGTTGATTTGAGCCAGTAATAATTTTCTCTAGTTTTTCACAACAATCCATGTGGCAGAAGTTTGGATGGAATATGCCATTGTCACACACCAGGGCATTGACATTGATGTCAATGAAGGAAGGAGCACAAGAAGTGCTCCGGGTGACTGCCTGATTCAGCAATTTGAGATCATCTTTTTCCTCCTGACTGACCTGTGGCTGTGAACTGTCCAAGACTCTGGACGGACTTGAAAGACTCGAGCAAGGAGGAAATGTGCTGTAGTCCTAATTGGCCAGTGCATGGGTGCAATGGAGAGTGGACACTGCCAGTGAAGTATTTTGGCCTGAATGAAGTCACACCACCATTGCACCATCACGGAGTGCTACTGTGCCAGATATGCTGGAACTTCAGTATGACCTGAAGTCCCAGGGCAGCAAAGTGGTGCCACCATTGAGATTGCCAGTGTGTTTTTCTCCATTCCTTAAGCAGCAGAGTGCAGGCCCCTGTTAGTTTTTACATGGAATGGCATCCAGTACACCTAGAAGCAGCTGCCCCAGAGGTGGAAGCAGTCTTACCATTTGCCATGGACTGATATAGGCTGTACTGGAAAAGGGTGAGGTTCCAGGACACTTGCAGTACATTGATGACATTGTTGTATGGGGGCAACACTGCAGGGGAGGCTTTTGAGAAAGGGGAGAAAATAATCTAAATCCTCCCAAAGGCTGTTTTTTGCCACGATCAAGGACTTGCCCAAAAAATTAAGTTCCTAGGAGTAAAATGGCAGGATGGATGTTTTGAGAGTCTGGTGGATGTGGTCATCAAAGTAATGTGTCCAGACAGCAAGAAGGAAACACAGACTTTCTTAGGAACTGTGGGTTTTTGCAGGATGTATATTCCATAAGAGAGTCAAGATTGTAAGCGCTCTCTGTCATGTGACACGGGAGAGCAACAATTTTAGGTGGAATTCTAAACAACAACAAGTTTTGGACAAACTCAACAGAAGATTGTGCAGCAGCCTTTGGGCCACTCAGGCCAGGATAAGATGTGAAAAATATGCTCTATATTGCAGCTGGGAAGCATGGTCCTTCCTGGTGTCTCTGACAAAAAGTACCCATGGAGACTTGAAGACAATCCCTGAGGTTCTGGATTTGCTGATAAAGGGGATCTGAGGCCTGTTACACCCCAACTGAAGAAGAGATCTTGACAGGTTATGAAGGGGTTGGCACGGCCTCAGAAGTGATTGACACTGAAGCACAGCGCTTCCTGGCACTCAGACTGACAGTGCTGGACTGGATGTCCAAGGGAAATTCCCTTCTAAACATCATGCCCCTGACACCACATGGAATAAGTGAATGGCTCTGACCATGCAGTGAGCTCAAATAGGAAACCCCAATCACCCAGGGATCTTGGAAATAATCACAGTGGCACGAAGGCAAAAATATCCGTACCATCAGAAGAGGAGGAGGAAAAGGTGCCACCATGCTAAGGAGACTCCACCATATAATCAGCTACCAGAAAATGAAAACTGATGCTCTCTTCACTGCTGCTTCCTGTCATACCATAGGGACAAATTGGAGATGGAAAGCTGCCATTTGGAGTCTTACACAGTGAGTTGCAGAAGCTATTGAAGGACAAGGTGGTCCTTGCAGAGCTGAAAGCCATCCAGCTGTCCTCAAATATTGCTGAATGAGAGAAATGGTGAATATCCTACCTCTGCATTGGTTTGTGGATGGTGGCAAATACTGGGGGGAGGGGGGCTGGACCAGTGAAAAAAGACCAGTTTGTAGTGCAGAGGGAAACCCATCTGGGCTACTGAAGTGTGGCTGCCTGGCTAGAGAAATTGACTGTAAAAGTGCGTTGTGGAGATGCACACATACCCAAGAGTTGGGCTACTGAGGAGTATTGCAACAATGAACGGGTGGATCAGGCTGCCAAGGTTAAATTGCCTCAGGTGAATTTTTTCTGTCTTGGGCGGCCCGTGACACCTTGTGTCATCTGGAAAGAGATGCAACATTACAGATGGGCTCATGGCTGTGGGGTGGACTTAACCATGGATACCACCTCCAGGTTATCCATGGCTGTGAAATGTGTACTGCGGTCAAGCTGGGCCAAGTGGGTAAAACCCCTGTGGTATGGGGGGGGGCAATGGTCAAAATATAAATATAGGGAGGCCTGGCAGATTAATTACATCACACTCCTGCAGACTCACCAAGGCAAATGTTATGTGCTGATGGTGGTGGAAGGCACCACTGGATGGTTGGACCTACCCCATGCCTCACAGCACTGCCCAGAACACCATCTGGACCTTGAGAAACAAGTACTCTGTCAGCATGGCACTCCAGAAAGAATAGAGTCAGACAACAGCCTCACAGACATCTGAGCCAGATACTATGGGATTGAGTGGGTGTATCTTATTCCTTAATATGCAGTCTCTGGAAAAATTGAGCAGCATAATGGACTGTTAACAACCATATTGAAAGTAATGGGTGGGGAACCATCAGACATAAACATCTACACATAGCAAAAGCCACCTGGTTAGTTAACACTTGAAGTGCCAGTCAAGCTGGCACTTTACAATCAAAGCCTCCACATTCTGTAGAATGGGGTATGGTCCCCATCAGGGGTAGATTATGAGGAATATATTAGGGAAGACAGTTTGGGTTAGTCCTACCTCAGACAAAGGCAAGCACATTTGGCGGATTGGTTTTGCTCAAGGACCTGGGTGCTCTTTGTGGGTAATGCAGAGGGACAAGGGAACATGATGCATACCTCAAAGGGACTTGATTTTTGGGTGAGAAGAGTCTGTAATGTTGAATTGTATAATATTGGTTGGTGAATAATAGTGCCACTGTGTGCCATAACTGCAGTTGACAAGGTGTGTAGACTGCTCCAGATATACCAGTTGTGAATTCCTGATGCAGTTTGCCACCCTCTTGCCCTAGAAGACCTCTATGATGGATGGAATCCACAGTCTTGGACTAAATCAACTCAACAGACATCTTGGAGGGACAGCCATTAATGATGGAAATGATACCCGTGCTTTTGTAGATACCTATGTCTGTGTGTATATATCTTTGTGTGTGTGTATGTGTGTAGTTGGAAACGGGTAGGATTTGGACATGATGTATGTGGTACAGAATAAGGGATGGATAATGTCCCAATAGCCAGAAGAGGGTGTGGCTAGAATCTGATGTGGATATGCAGAGGGGTGTCTGTGTGTTTGTAAGGGCCTCTTAAGCAACTCTCTAGTTTGGACTGCAGCAGCCTGCTGACCTCTTCTGAAATTCTGTGCCTCCTCACAGCATTTTCTGGGCACCGGGGAAAGGGGTCCCTTCCAGGTTGGGGTGGTTTAGGTGTGGTCAGGTTAAGTCAGGCTCTGCACTGAGCATTCACGTGTGTATTGCTTGCCTCTCTTGTACACTTTTTAATACCATTACTTTTACAGTTCATTTTCTTATCTTATTGCTGTTTTCATTAAACTGTTCTTATCTCAACCAATGATCTTTACCTTTTGTGCTGTAATTCTCCTTTCAGTGGGAACACTTGATGGAGGAGTACTATGCCTAAACCACAATAGGTTCTATGCAGCTTCAGTTCAGGTAGAAACTGGGAGCAGTGTCATTGCAGTGCCAAATCTGCAGCCTAAATTGGGCTTCTGGAAACAATTCAAATGGCTGTCTTTCCCACTTCTGCAGTATGAGGAAGCCTACATGTATTGACAAGAATTAGATTTGTGGATGAAGAAGCAATTCTGGGAAACTCTTGTAGTTTGTTCTTGTATTAGCAAAACACAGCTCCTTCTGCCATGTGGTGAATGTAGATTATCCAGTTGAGTATGTCTTCATTGACAGGATTGGACTGCTTACTTAGTGTGTAGTTAGTTAATACTGCACTAAAGTAGGAGTAATGATAAAGTTACTGGTGACTTTTAGTTGACAACAGATAAATGATGGAGAAATATGATGTGGATATGCAGAGAGAATGTCTGTGCATCAGGGTCTCTTAAGAGTCTCTCTAATTTGGATCACAGAGCCTGCTGACCTGTACTGAAATATTTTCAGATTAAATTTTTGTTCTAGAGGTGTTATTCTATTATGCAGCTACTGTTGACTGTAGAGAGAATATTTTTTTGAACTCTGAACTACTTTTAGTCTCAGAATTCACATGTTTTTGTTTTTCCTTTCCTGTAGCTACACAGCACTGGTTGGAATGTTTGCAGCAACATAAACAAGTTTCTTGGTGAGTATAAGCATAGGTCCTTTTTTTAATTGTGGCTTTTCCTTTAGCTTTTGAATTTTGCTTTAAAATTCAGGTTTTACTTAAATACTATCCACAGAGCTTCTGCAAGACTTATCTGCATTGAATTCTTGTATTCTTAAAGGCTGCCATTTTTTCCTTAAACTGAAAATAAACAGCCTCATTAAAGTAGGTTTACGTTAATATTGCTTTATTTAGGAAAAACTTGATTTATTTTATGTGACTTAAACCTTTTTCCAATTACTTCCTGTTTGTTCAGTGCTTAGGTGCTTGTTTTTTTTCTTTAGTGTTTACAGGAAAAGAAACCAGAACATAGGACACGATCAAATGACTGAAAATAATTGTTTTCAGTAATGACTATTTATTTCTTTAATTGCACTTGGTAATTCAAATAGATTTCATTATAGAAATATTCTTTTTTTCTGTTGAATTGCTTATATTCCTAATTTCTGCTTCCATGTTGGTCTGTCCCAGTCTCAGCACCAGTTGAAACTGACAGCACAGTTACATGAGGTGTTGCCGAGGGGATGAAAATGACGTTCTCTAGGCTCTGTAATCTCAGGAAGTGAGGATCTTGTTCAGAGACTCATTCGTGTAACACCTTTTCAGTTTTGTCACCGAGTACTTTGGGATGGTCTTGGTTCTGGCTGAGGAGAAGGGCAAATGTAGATTTTTACTGGTCAGTTCTCCTAATCTACTTGTATAAACTGGAGAAAAAGTAGGAGACTGAAATCAAGTACTCAAGTCTTACAGTTTGAGGGAATGTCAGTGGTGAGGAATGAGCCGTTCAGCATTCTTGTTACAGAGATGATTAGTTCAGGATCCAGTTTCTGTTTCATGTGGCTCAGAGTTCACCTGTGTAGTTGTTAATTGAATCTGGGAAGCTTTTAAACCAAGTAAGTGCTGGTGAATATGTAGTTGAGGATGTTATATTGTGCAAATAGGAACTGCATATAGTCCTGTGTCGTGTTTGAAATGTGTCTTTTGGATAGAAGAAGGGGTGTGATGCAGTACTCCTTGAAATTTGTTGCAGTGTCGGGTCTTCCTATCTAGTTTAAATCTTTCTTGTTTAAATCCTTCTTGCCTGAAGATCTAAGCATTGTGGTTTGAAACACTGTTGTGAAGGACATAATCTGAAACTTACGGTCACATCCAAAAACAGTAACCTACCTTTGAAATGATACACAAAACCAACTTGAGGCAGGAGCAGACATCCTTGGATGAACAGAGGCTGTTCTTGGGTTAACATGTTTAGCAGGTATAGGAGTTTTTAATCTGTTTTTATGTGTAGGGCAAAACACAGTAAGGCATGGTAGCACTGCTGCTGTAGTCAAAACTTGCCAGGCAGAGGGTGTTTTGTCTGCAGGCAATAAAAGTCTATTGTAATCAGTTTACCAGTGCCAATACAGTTTTTAAGTGATGCTTGTGAGACTTCCACTTAGTCTTCATAAGATGCCATTAGGATTGTATAGTATAAATGGTGTCTGTAAATACTGTTTTGCAGTCTGATATCATACCTTTTCTCATCTGCAGGTGTGTGGTTTCAGCACAGCATGGCTGTGGTCATCCACTTGCAAGTTGTTCCGATTGTATTGGGGACCATGAACTTCTCTGGACTGACCATTCCTGATGGGGGCGTGCATACTGTAGGGGGTGAACTGGGTGAGGCTTTCATCATTTTTGCCACTGATGGAGACGTGAGGCTGGTGTCATGGGTGCAGATGATAAAAGGTCAAAGCGAATACATCGACGAGTAAGAAAAACCCCATGTACAAAACGTGAATGGACTTAGGCCTTGGCAGTTCCATACGTAGATGTGCAAGCAGATTTGGAGCAGTGGTGCTGGAGAGGATGGCAGAGTCAGACTTAGCCTTAGGCTTTGTGGAGTCAGCTTTGTCCTAGAAGGAAACAAAACAGGCTTGTGTTGCTTGTGTAGGAGTGGCAGTGCTGCCTGCAGTACCCCAGGTCAGCAATATCTGTGCTGCATCTCCAGGGAGCACAGACAATCTCTGGCTAGTTGCTTTTACTTCCTGGTTTTGCCAGTGCTTTTTATTACCTGTCTTACCCTGTAGTCCTGAAGAATCACCACCAGGGTACTGAGTGCTTCCTAGGAGCTGGGACAGCAAGCTTCCCATCGAGAATAAAATACAAATTCTCAGTGCAAATTAGGATTATATTTATGCAGACTGTCAAAGTTGATTGTGCTTCTTTATCAGGTCAGAGAACTGTGGGGTTTTTTTTATGGTGTTCCTCTTTTTTTCTTTATTGTATCCTTATGGCAGAGGGAGGGAAATCCTTGGGTTTGGCGTGGATGCACAAAAGAATGAAGGAAATAGGCTGAGTTGTAGAAGTGAGTTGTATTTCTTCAGAACTGCTTATGAAGCAGCACTGAGACAGAATTAAGTTTGAAAGTGGGACTGATTTTAAGGAAAGAGTTTTGGTATGACACTTTGTAAAGGAATGGTTTAATCACTCCATGGGGATTTGGAAAATAGTTTTGCCAGGGTAGGTGTCGTTTGGAAAACGACAGCTGCAGTGATTTTGCAGTTTCCACAGAGGAAACAGGAGAGGCTGTTATTAGTGCAAGTTTGCCATAACTGCTTGGGTTTGCTCTGATAATATGAAGCAGATTTTCAGTTGCCAGAGGAGTCCACTTCTGTTAGACCTTGGTGTTATGCCAGGTTTGGGTCTCTGGAGAGAGTAAGAACAGCTACAGGTGAAGTTGTACAGGACATGCACTGTTAGCAGAGCAGAAAGCTTGTTTTAGGAGTCAAAAACTCTGATCCCTGAAGGGATCAATATTAATGTATTTTCCTCTGCATTGCCCTGAGATAAGTGTACCTTTGTCACGGATATCTGTCTGATTAGTCTTGAAAAGTTAAATTAGTTTTGAATAGTCTTTAAAAGTTATATTATCTTATGATGACTTTAATGGAGAAGAAAAGACTGTGTCTTTTAAATAACATGTATTTCAATAACACAGATTTAGGAACATTTTGTTTTGGAAGTAGTGACTTACCTAAATCCTGATCCTGAAACAGATCTGATCTGATCTTCATAGAGAAGTAAGACATTATTTTCTGGTGAAGAAAATTTTAAGGGAGATATTCTGGCAAAATATTCTTATTTCCAAGTTGTAGCTATGAATGTGTCATCAATCTGGGGTTGTTTGTGGACAAGCTGTTTTAATGTAGTTCAAGGTTTTAAAGCAGTCTTTGCTGGAGAGGACAGGGGCAGAAACATAAAACCTGAAAGCAGGCAAGCCCCTGTGTTGAGTGCTTGCTTTCTGAGATGTGAAGTTATCAGTATGGTCATGATCATGCTGGTGAAGCATATTTTGGCCCTGCCTCTTGGCCTAGTTTGTGCAGAGCCATGTCATGGTTCTCAGTAAAAGTTGTCTCATGGTTTCAGTGTCACTCTAAGGCTGGATATTTTGGGGTAAAATGGTTGAGGCCTTCTGCTGAGTAATTTATCTCATGTAATGTTCTGCCAAGTATACATCTGCTTGAGGAAACTATTCCTGAAATTGGCTGTAAATGGAAAAGCCAGCCTGCTTTCATGGTCTGAGGAGCAGGACCACAGTCCAAGCCAGTGGTAGGATATGAGAGAGAACCCAAAGCAGCCCAAGTTTTGTAACTTTGGAGGGGAGAGAAATGAAGACTTGGGGAGGAGGGGCCAATGATAAGAGATTTTTGCTCACAGAATTTTTTCTCTCTTTCAATTTTGTGACCTTCTGCTTTCTAACAAGCTTAGCCGGGTTAGTGAAGTGCAGTGTGTGTGTGCTTTAACTAATGTTGGTGTTAGCTGACTATGACTAGCTGCATTCAGATTTTCATGGAATGTGCTGCCTCTCTAACTGATTAAATGGCTCTGACTGTTTTCTTCACATTTCCTATTAGCTGTGATACTCGTATTTTTAAAATATTTGAATGAAACCATAGTAAGACCTTCTGTGCCAAAATGAATGTGTTTATGGAAGCCCTAATGCATGTGATCCTGTTACTGAAGTCAGCAGATGTGTATGTTCCTCTCCAGCCCCATGGAGGTGAGCTGAGATTGAGTCCCTTTCATCCATATGGCAGCTCTTACTGAGGAGAACCACTGTGGGAAGCTGAAATAATGCACTGAGAGTGCCTCTGGGTTGGCTTTGCATGTCCCTCCTCAGAGAAAAGGAAAAATAAGCGTACTAGGGAAAGAATCACCTTGCAGATATCATTTCTTCATGTGTTAAGCAAAATGTATGTCTGCTCAGTGTTTGGAGGCATGAAATTCCCTTGCTAGAGTGAGAAAGGGATATTTTAATAATGTAAATCTGCAAAGGAAATAGTGGCTATTTGAGGTGTCAGGGGATAAACCTCTTCAGGTATAGCTTTGCACTTGCTGCCTTTTGCTTTTTTTCAAATTCTACATTGTGATGCAACATAAACTGTAAAACCCCATCCATCTTAAGTTTTTCTTAATTTCCTTTCCCAATTAAAAGTTTTAGACTCTGCCCCAACCGTTAGAAGACTGGGCTGATTCAGATCCAGTGTGATACTGTGAGAGCTCAGTCTGCTATCAGATATTACTCTAGGAGATGAATTTTTTTCAGTTCCTAGGTGGCTAGAATACTTTGTCTTTTGCTGTGAATCAGGCTTCCAGGCAGTAGTATTTTTTCCCCTATACCCTTGCAGGCTGCTTTAATAGAGGTGAGGATCAGTCTAAAAGCACTGTTTTAGAGGAAGGCAGCAGATGAACCTTTGGTAGAGAAGTTTTTTTGCAGTGTGATGATTGAATGGAGCTGGTTGGGCTGTCTCTGTGGTCAGCCCTTGGCAAATGGCCTGGCCTAAAAAGTGTGGTGAAGGAGTAGCTTTTCCCTGTTGTAAAAGCTCTACGATATTCATAAAGATCTTTGATTTCTGAACCACACTTGAAATTAGAGGAATTCTTGACGATGTTAATGTTTTTGTAGATGCAGCTTAGTTGACACCATTGCTATTTATGCCTTATGTGAACGAAAGTGCTAGTGCTTATTTCTGTGCATGTCTCCTTTTTGATGTAGTGTAAGACTAGGTTTTTTATTTTAACTCAAATCAATTTTGTCCACCTCTAATTGAATGTTCAAGATACAACCTTACTCTGAGGACAGTGATATTGAATAAGACTTACTTGTGTTTTTGGATCTTGTGCACTTGAAGACTACAGGAATGGATCATAATTTGTATCTTAAAATTGCTGGAAACAACTGACAAAAAAAATCAGGAAAAATAGCTGTTGATCAGGCTTTTACACTATATGTACCTTGAGATAAAGATTTCTTAAACTTTTATATTATCTGTTGGAAACAAATATTAATGAAGACTTTTTTTATATTCTGGTTAAAGCAGAGAAGAAGTTGGACAAAAACAATGCAAATATGCAAGGTGTATAGAGAGTCTTCTAAAATTGGGTTTAAAAAAACTACATATTTCTAATGTCTTTGAACTTTATTGCACTTCTAGTGATGAGGTGACATAGTGTTTGAGAGTATCGCTAATGTGGTAGCTGTTGACAGATTGTCATTGTGTTTGTTTTGCCCACTTCCTGTTTACTGGATTGCTGGTTTTCATCAAAGTGGAGAGGGGGGCAGAAAACATTACGAAACTTCCGTCTCATTTGTGAATAAACCCTGGATTGTGTGGTTCTTAATTGACCTGGAACTTGGACCAATGGACAGAGGCTGAGCTTCACTCTTTCATGGTCCCGTAGCTGCCATTTTGAACATACTTTTGGAATCCTTCTGCAGACTGTCACTTGGGAACCCTTGTTAAAAAGATAATTGCCCCCTTGCTTTCTGCAAACCAAAATTACAGCAGTTCCTTAACATCTGGCTTCTGGGAATTATAGTGCATAAGCTTATTTTGTGTATGTCTTGATTAGTGATTGATATTTAATTGCATTTTTCAGGGGAATAAAATCAGCAGTGTTGATATTACAAAATGACAAAACATCCTCCGAATAGAAGAGGGATCAACTTTGAGGTGGGAGCCCAGTTGGAAGCCCGTGACAGATTAAAAAACTGGTATATTTTTAAAACCATTCATCTTATATTAATTTTAAGTCTTTACTATCTATAACATTTTGTATTGATTCAATATTTAGAGTTGTAGTTATTGGTTTGTAGGAAAGTAGTTAATTTATAGAAGTTTATATACCAGTGATTGAGATGGGCAATAGATGCTGGTATGTTGTGCTGGCCTTCCAGAAGTGTACTGGTGTTGTATCTGGAAATAGGACTGCTCCTAAATCTAGTTGGACTTCAGGCTCTCATTCTCCTGAATTCACCTTTAAAGTTCTGTGCTATACTTAATATTGCAGAACAGATATTATGGAAGAATAAATTCTTTGCAGTACAGAATATCCTTGCTGCTTACTTTCCTGGTGCTGTTGTGAATTCATAGGCTCTAAAATCTGATTGAGTTTGTTAGGCCTGTGCTCATATGATGGTGGTCAGCTTTAGAATTAAAGAATTGTGTGGAGAAACATGTTCCATGCTAACAAGTCTGGTCTGGTGCCTGTCTTGCAGTTCTCAGCTGTGAGAAAGAACATTTTTCTTTTTTCTTCATGAACCACTGCATTAGAATGATGAAAAAGAGCCTACAAATTACTTAGGCTAGCTTTGAATTTTCTGACTCTGTACATTTCAGGTAGTCAGCTCAAAACTTAGCATTTAATAATTCTCAGTGAATGAGAGATAAAATGAAAATTGCCAAAGTCTTCTTAAGTACAGGAATTAATTTGGTTTTGTTAACTCGTGTAGATAACTTCTGTTTCCAGAAGTCATTTGTAGCTGATTTTTATTACGAAGTCTCTGTGGGTTAGATATGATTGTACTTAAAGCTCTGGAACCTGCCAGCAGGTGAAGTGTGCAAAGTCAGTATTGAAAACTATTTGGGTATCTCAGGAAGACGGTGCACTGCCTTAGATGCAGGGGATTTATTCCAAAAGGTCTTGGTTGCATGCAGAGCATGTTCTCTCCAGGTACAAGGGCATTGGAGTTGTGAAAATGAGAAAACATAGCTCTTTCCATAAAGAACGTAAAATATGAACATTAAATCCTATTCACACATTAATTTGGCTTAGCTGTGTATCCAAGACTTGTGTAGGAAGCAAAGATCTGAACCTACCTCCATTTTTTATATTCTTCAGTTTTGTTAGTACAGCAAAAAAAATTAGTCAGGCTTACAAAAATAAGATCTCTTAGCCTGTCTGTAATGTAGGCTTTTTAGAGATGCAGTTTGGTGTAGCTGCTGTTTGAGTAAGGCTAATAACTTGTGTCCATGACTCTTATCCTTCTGATGTTTGCTCAACACCAGTGTTTGAGTGTACGTAACTTTTGCACAGGAAAACTTTGGCGGGGAGAGAGGGGGATTCAACAACCTGTTCTACTTTCTGCATGTCCCTTGGCTTAAATTTGAATTTTGGGTGTGCTGTTTGTTCCATGTTCTTTGGTTTTTGGAAACACTTGATCTTAAATTACCTGTCCTACACGCAGTGCTTTGCAGCTCTGGTCTCACAACTTGGTTATGAACTCTCCAGTTCTGAAATCTTTTGTTTCCTTGCTAAGCTTCGAACTCTGGATTGTGCGCATTTGCATTTTTAGGGTTTCTCAGTCAAAATTTTTAAAAGCTGAGGGCTTAGCAAAACTCTTCAGTGCTGACACAACTCACTGGGTATGGATTTGTAGAGGTCAGCAGACTGATTTTTTTCTCTGCTGCTTACATCTGCCCCTGTGCATCTGCCCCAGGACCACACTGTGGTGTGGTTACCATGCACTCCTCTAGAGGCGCAAGATGTTCTGTTTGCTGACACTTGCTTTTTCCTTTGGAGGTCCAGACTTTTCTTGTGTGTACTTTTGTTGCTGTATTGGTGCTAAAACAGTCACAAGTTTCCTGTTTAGTTAAAGCGCTGGCTTTGATTTCTGTTCTCAGTACCAAATACATCAGTCAATTCATGGCCCACTATTACCAATCTATTGGCAGTGATGCATTGGAAAATATTTCATGTCAGAGTGCCACATAGCTCTCTTTCATGTCAATGGCTTGTGCTCCAAATTGCTAGTTAAGGACTTCAGGGTGTTTGGATGTGTTGTCAACCCTAGTAAAGAAAAAACACTTTATGCCAGCGGAGTAGTCAGTGTGGAGCCTGCTCCTTGTCAAAGTGCAAAGTGAATTTTGCATCTTTACTGCAGAGGTTGCTTTATTGTATTTGGAATCATAGCATATTGGCAGTGCACTGCAATTCCTGGTGCAGTTGTCTGTCACGTCCTGTACTTGAACTCCAGGGAGCACAGTGAGTACTTTTGGTGTTTCACTTTAGGTTCTTAGGGCTTGGGTTGATGCATCAAAAGTGTCGTGAAAGATTTGTCTGTTGGCCTCAGGCTGCTATAGGGAGAGAGCCTCTGTGGGTGCTGAGAGGTCTCATAGTGCTGGAGTTCAGAGGATGAAGGAGAGAGACTGCTGCAGTAGGGCAGTCCTGAATGGAGGGATCCCAGAGGGGAGGCTGTAGCCATGGACATGGTCACACTGTTGCAGCTGAATTAACTTTTTGAAACCTTTTGCATTGAATCATTTAAACTGATTGAGTGGTGTCTAGCTGTGTCCTCTCTTACTGAAAAGAGGACAGCTGCCCTGGATGCCTGCAATAGGCAAATGATATTACCTTTTGTTACCTTATTGTAATGATAGATCCAAGTTTTTCTGTCTATTGTCTGAGTAAAATGGATGTGAAGGGGCTTTTGATTGTGGTTAGAGCTCTTGAGTAGTATTGAGTATGGTGCTACCCTGTTAAGATTCAGGTTGTCAGTCCCATGAGTTCAGTTGTTCATGCTGTCAGGAATTGGTCTCTAAGTACTAAAAAGATGAACCACTGTAGCTGTTGTCCTTCATGGTGCTGGTTCTCCTGAATGCTTGCTTTCCTCTCTGCATTGCTTTGACTGCACTAAGGTTGTCCCTTCTTAGTTCCAAGGGAGTGGGGGTTTATAGCAGTTCTGGCTTGGTATGTAGGAAAAGAGGAGGGAAACAGACCTAGTCCAGGGAATTTCCAGATATTTACCTCTTCCCAGAAGAGGATAGTTTTGCCCCTCCTGTATGTTGCAAGATGTTGTCTCCAATTTCACAGTGTTTCAGCTAAATACTTAAATCAGTACCATTTGGGGTTTTCTTATCCAGGATCTGTTTAGCTGTCTTGAATATCCATTGAGTCAGCTGAATACTTCCGTTGTGGTTTGGGGGAGGATGTGTTGGGCCACCCTGAACATATCTTAGTTGTTCTCTGGGGCCTTATCCAGGCTTCAGCTATTGGCCTTTCACTTAGTGTATCCTCTCATAGTATTTCTTTTTAATAAACAACTCTGAATTTCTTTGAAGTTACCTCTCCCCTATGTATGTTCTTTGGAGGAAGTGTATGGGTAATGTTCTGTTACTCTTCTGTATAGGTCTGTGAGCACTTGCACCTCCTGAGGTGGTTTGCTTGCTCAGTTCTACAAAAGGTGTGGGAGGAAGGAAGCTTGGCCTGTCAGTGTGTGGTGCTCAAGGCTGTTGAGAACCTATGAACTTTTCTGTGACCCTTTCTGCTTTGTTTAGTGACTGCCAGTGCTCTCATCTGAAAGGAAAGTAGTGTCACAGTCTGTCAGAGTACACGGATAGGTCTAGCACACCTTGTAATAGGTTTACTGCTTTAGTCAGGAGCACTGAATGTATGTTAACTCATGTTTATTACTTCAGAAAGAGAGAATGTTGAGGCTTTAGAGCATGTTCTCCAAGAACTGAAAGCTCTAGCTCAACCACACTCAGGTAGACTGAAATTTGGTTTCATTGTCAGATACTTTTTTGTTAATGATCTTAACTCCCATTAGTGAAGCGGGATAGGTGGAGATGGTACTGATATATGATTCTGGGATGACAGTTCTGGTGGAGAAAGTTCCTTCTTTTGCTGGATGTGAAGCAGAGAGCAGTCTTGCATCATTGAGTTAGCTGGCTCTTGTAACTTGGGCTTGTCTCATCTCAGTGGTAGATAGTGAATTGTGCTTCCTAGAGGTGGCTGTCTGTTTGGACAGGATTATTAGCTTTGTACTGAGTCAGCACTCTGCCCTTTTTATTAGCTTCCCTCTTCATCATGGAAAAATCTAAATGAGTCCTAGGCATACTGCAGTCCCAATGGCAAGAACACCCTTCTGGCTGCTTTCTTGTTGAGAGGATATAGGATTTCTTACCTGGTTTTGCTGCTCTCAGATTGTAGGGAATGGGATGCTGATTTTTGTCATTATCTGTACTTAGTGATATCCAAAAATAATGTTTAGGTTGTGACTGTAACTACTGCCCCCTCAAGAGCTTGTGGAGGACAGTACTTGAGTTACATAAATACAAAGTATATTGACTGTAACAGGAAGAAAGTTGTTTTTTTTTTCCCAAGAAGTTGGTGGCCAGTTACAGATGTCCCTGCCATAAATATCTCCCATTGGAATTCCTTTCCTCCACAGCCTTTGCTGCATGCATTTTGGTAATACATGGGGATGAACTAATGGCATAGCCTGACATGTGTGGTAGCAAGTATCCTTAGTCTGTAGTTGCAATGTAAGTCTCTAGTGTGGCCTATTCATAGCTCTTTGTGGAGTCATGACTGGACATGACTTAGATCTGCTGGAGGATTTCAGTTGTAGGTAGATTTGCTTTCTCTTTGTGTAGGGTTGTAGAACAGTAGCCTGGATTGCATTTGAGTCTTAATTCTTACATGTCTAGGCTTTACTGCTAGTATCATGCTTGATCTTTTTGAGATGCCACTTCTTTCTACCACTTGTTCTAGCTTTCAACTGTGGTTTACCAGATAAAGAATACTTGTGGATTTGAGTTTTCTCTTCGGCCCTTTGTTCAAGAATTCACTGGGGCCTTGTCTTTCTTCCAGAATACTGAAAACACTGACAAATGGAAATTTTCTCTTGGTGTTACTATACTTGAAGGGAAAGCTTTGTACTTGGAATGTTACCTTTAGTTGTGATAGTGAAATAGCTGTGATTCTGAAATCTGTACTGAAGTTACAAATTACCAATGCAATTTAAAGAAATACAGAGTTTGCTAGGTCTTCCTGATCAGAAAGATTTAAATTTGACTCATCTCAGATTCCCCTACTACTAATGTACTAAGAAGTTATATTTAAAAATCCCAGGATTTTGCAGATGAAATTTAACTTTGAGATTCTAAAACTTAAATTACATTTAGTGTGCCTGCTGGAATTTTGGTGTTATATTGGGTAGATGATTTATGATGCCTGGTGATGGGTATCTTAGAGAAATGAGTGTATTGGCACCCAAGTGTTAGTCTTGATAAGAGTGAACTGAAGCTATTGATTTTGTAAAATGTGATATGTCTAGATGTAGGGAAGGTCTTTCTGACTTCTGAATCTGTAGTTATTTTTTTTTTCCACACCAGAGTAAGAACTCCTTAGTTGTCTTCTCTTGCTGCAGCCAATGTTTGCATTTTGTGTTCAGTTTTGGGTTTTCTTATGTACTTTGCTCTGTCATTATGTAGCATCTTTATTGTTAATACAAGTGGTACATCAAATTAAAACAATTGGAGGAGCTAAACCGAGGTTAATGTGTATAAAGTGTCTGAGACCACTTCCCTTATTCATAATTAAAATATTTTAATCTACCTCTGGCTAGGTATCCAGCACACATTGAAGAAATTGATTATGAAGAGGGCAAAGTACTTATCCATTTCAAGCGCTGGAACCATAGATATGATGAATGGTTTTGTTGGGACAGTCCTTATTTGCGCCCCCTAGAGAAAATACAGTTAAGAAAAGAAGGATTGCATGAGGAAGAAGGTTGTGCAGTAAGTGGAAATTTGAGAATATTTGTAATGCTTTAGTGTGCGTTTGTATGAATGATGACCTTTAAAATGCTTCACTGTTGCTGTGTTACCTGCTGTGTAAATTTTATGATTTCTTCTAAACATTGAAAATTAGTAATTGAAATGTTTTAATAAAGTTGTATGTTTCAGTAATTCTCAGATAAAGACACTTTTAACTACTGTTTTGTAGGGATTTCATATCAATGATCGGGTACTGGCATGCTGGTCTGACTGTCGCTTCTATCCAGCCAAAGTTACTTCTGTTAACAAAGATGGTAAGGATTTCTGGTTTTGTCACACTTAGTAGTTATGTATTTCTAATTGTGCTGGAAACTCATTTGGGGGAGAGATACTATAGCAGATAGAAAACCACTTTGAAAATGCAGTTTTGTGTTTTAGATGTGTTTTAGTCTGTCATTAACTATAACCTCTTACCTTTTTTACGAGAAAAGAGCTTTCTGCTGGGCTATCCAGTCAGTACTTGCTTTAAGTATATATGTGAGAAAAGTTGTTTCTTAAATTTGTTTTTATTACCTATAAACTGCAATAAAACCTATTGTCAGAGCTGCAAAATCCCCTTAAAAATCAGAATGGGAGGGGGAACTGTGAATGATTTGTTTTAATGTTGGGCTTGCTTTAGATTGTCTGTGTTGTAAGATCAAGGAGAAGAGAACTGTGTGATTATATATTGCAATATTTCACCAAAAATATTTTGGGGTTTTGTGAGTAAGGTGCATCTGGGGATCAATTCTAAGATGAGACACGCTCCTTTATTTTGACCAGAATTGTTTTGGATCACTTTGCTGTGTCTCCCTGGCCTGTGATAGGAGCTCTGTGTTAAGGATTCTGACAACACAGTAAAGCAGCTTTCGTCTAGGGCTAATTGTGCAGCTGGAGTGTTGGAGCTATTAGCTGGCACTGTGTTAAATACCTTCTGATCTTTGAACTCTTACACTTTGTTTTCATATTTTAGGTACCTACACTGTGAAATTTTATGATGGTGTAGTTCAGACAGTCAAAAACATTCATGTCAAAGCTTTTTCCAAAGATCAGGTAAGTATGGTGCTTGTGCAGCTAGTGTATTCTTAAATGAGCAGTTCAGGTGGCTAGATTTGGTGAATTATATAATGTGAAATTAATGAAAAACCTTTACTGCTAAAATACAGTATGTCTGAAATAAAGTCCCTTAAAATGAAAAAGGGTGATGAATATCTCAGAAAAGGGAAAAGGGGACTTCATTTCTCCTTCATTAATGGGAATCCCTTAAAATGAAATGTGAATCTTTGTGCTGTGATTTGCAAAGCTCTCAGGTTCTTTAAATGCACCTCTTGAACTAAAGAAGTCATAGGTATATAAGTAAAACAGATTTCCAAAAGTCATTGGAAAATTCAGAATGTACATACTAAATTTAGTGGTAAGGTTTTGAATCACGCTGTGATTGTTTTCCCTGTTCGCAATTATTTTAAATATATATATGAATATATATACATTTATACACACATATATATTTAAAAATAAAGGAGTGACAGCTATGGAGTGGACAGACACTGTTCTTTTCCAAAGTAACTGCTTAATATTCATGAGGCACTTAAGGAGCATGGCTATTAATATTTCGCCTCACAGCTTTGTAGTCAGCTTTTTTTAACTATTCCTTGTTTCTTTTCTGTGGTTTGGCTGTTTTACCAACCCTTCACTTACTCAGCACTTGCTCAGTGGGTTCAACCTTCACCTCATGAGAGAAAGTAGTAGTGAGCCATTACATTTTAAAAAATAGAAATTCTTCTGCTGATGGTGAGGAGGAGGAAGTGCTGCTCTGTACTTTGATTTTCATGTACAGGCATGTAGGAAAGGCTGGTCAAGTTCTGGTCTTGAGTAACTTGGTTAAAACTTCTGACATAACTGCTTCAGAATAATTTTCATTACAGACAGGGTTTTAAGTCTGATCTCTTGCCACACATTCCTGTGTGGTAACTGTACTATGTGGGTTTTTTGGTGATACTCTCTGCCTTTAGTTTTCTGAAACTTTAAGTTTGAGCAAAGAAATTGAATCTGTACCCCCAGTACAAGTCTTAAACATGGATTCCAGTAATGAATGTCAGTGGTACAATTTATATTTGTTACTGTTGTGGAGAGGTATGGCAGTCCTCCAGATTTCTGTATCTGCCAGGCTGGATTGGAACACTGTTTCATGTTTGCCAAAAGTGCCCTTAATAGCTTTTAAATGGTTATCATAGTGTTGGTAGAAAGTTGAGTAATACTCACAAGTGAACTAGTGCAGAATCTTCATTTCCATGAGAAATGTTTTTATGATATTTAGCATTAAATTAATGGACTTGAACAATCTGCAGAAATAATCTGCATAAGTAAACAAAAATATTTTGTCTCTCTTTTAGGAAGTTTCATGATACTGCATAGTTTTGGAAAGTTTTGAAAGGAGATGAAAAGGGGTTTTTAGTTGGCTCTTTCTGTTTTCTCCTTTTATCCTTTGTCCAAGAAGATTTCTCTTAGCCCAAGAGAATCTCTTTAGTTATGCTAGAACATTTTCTCTGTCCTTTAGCATAAAAAAGCATAAAGTGAGAATTTCCTAGTGAGCTCTACTTATACAACCAGAAGTAAAGTTTGAAAAAAAAAATACTTGAGCCAGTGGAGTGCTCAAGAATCAGAAAAACCAGGTACAACAGCAGTGTAGCAGCATGTTGGAAGTGGACTGGAGGTGTCTTGTTCCTGTTCTTCAGGAGGAAAGGGTGTAGTCATGAAGGCAGACATGGCTCAGATCTTAGTACTTGTTAAGGAAAAGAAAAAGTGCTCCAAACCATACAATTCCTGAAGGGAGCAACATAAGCAGGTTTTTTACAGTATTAAAATACTGTATTTTAATATTTTAATACTTTAAATATTAAAATATTTACAGTATTAAATATACTGTCCCTGTGTAGAGTGTGTAACTGGCTAAGTTGAACAGTGATGGTAAAATGCTAATGACCTGTAACTGTAACAATGTGCCTTTGCAAGGACACACAACTTCTCAGAGTTCAGGAACACCCAGAGGTAATTCAGACATACTGTATTCATGATTCAGTTTCTTGAGAATATTTTGATTAGGATGGCTTAGGAGTGTTCCAGTACCAAATATTTGATTCAAATTAGATAGTTTTGTAAGCATGGAAAGTGTTGAAACGTAGTTGCCTGAGGGTTGTTTTTTGAGGTGGTAGGTATTAATTTGTTGGTTTGGGGTGGGTTTTTTGTTCTGTTTGTTTGTTTTCTCCTGATGTTTGAGTTGCTGCTCCCCTGAAGCTTCTCCCATAAGGAATTTACAGAACACAAACTTCTAGGATGTCTGGACAAAGGAGTGCTCAGACATGTGAAAGACTTTCTTCCCATTTACCTGTCTGTTTTCATGGAATATTCAGAAATTTCATTTCATGCTTTTAAACAGTGACTTTTTTTAAAATCACATCTGTAACAAGTATGGTTGAAATAATATTATAGAGGATGGAGCAGATTGCATGTTCACCATTTTAATGCAGCAGTATTATTTCTTAAGGCTACAGTCCGAAAATACCTTCATGTAAGCCACAGATAGACAGGAATACTGGAGTGGGATAAGGCAAGATGTAGTGCAGTACAAGGAAATATTCTTAAGTGGATTCTCAGAATTTCATATGGCTTGAATCTCGTGTTCCACTTCCTTTCCCCAAGAAGATGTTGAGGTATTTAGCCTTTCCTGTCCTCTGATCCTGGGTCAAAGTTCAAGATTGTTGGGCCCTATAGAACTGTGTCTGGGAAGGAGCATGGTTGCTCTTTAGCGCTTCAATTAGGCTACAGGAAGAGAGATGTTAGTTGAACTAAAGGCCGTGTTGATACATGACCAATATAAATTTTTAATCCATGTGCAAAGGTAGAAGATTTCTGTTCATCTAGGACAGCCTGTAGCAGGATCACTGGAAGGGGAAAAAACATAATCAGCATATATCATCCTCTCTGCTGCTTCCCAGTGGTGTAAAGCCTGATCACAAAAGGGGAAGGACGTGGAGTACCCTTAGCAATATTAGCAGCAATGATTAGTGCAAACAAACTGCATGTCTGTTTTGAATGAGACTCTACTGTGAAAGGAAGAGAGTTTGCACATCCAAGTGATTGACCTGTCTGCTGTTTTCTCTGCTCCTGACTCCTACTCTTTCTGCAGTGTCCCAAGTAGATTTTATGTAGTACTGCACAAGCTAGTAGGGACACAGCCTACTTCTGGGAGCAAAGGAACAGCAAATGTCTTCTGCCATTGTGTGGTGAGGAATGGTTTTCTTGCCCTGTCCTGTTAACATTGCACAGGTCCTTCACCAGTTCAGGTGCCTCTAAGTTTTAATCTGTGGGTTGCTATAGAGTGTGTACTTTTATCACTTGAAAAACTGGACAAAGATGCAAGTCTGCTGAATACAAAGGGGAGGGGTGGATTTTAGACTACAGTGAGTTGATTTTCCTGTCATTCTCTTTATTCTAGAATATTGGGGGTGATGCTAAGCCTAAGGAAAGAGGTAATGAAATTCCATCATCTCCTGAAAACCAGAAGTTTAAAGAGCAGAGGAAAGCAACAGGTAATGCAAAGAAAGACGAAGATGAAAAGACATTAAAGACTGAGAAACGAGTTAAACAACCCGATAAAGAAGGAAAATTTGTAGTCATCTCGGAAAAAGTCAAGATCTCAGAAAAGAATATATCTAAGAATGGAAAAGAAGATAAAGAGAATATATCAGAGAATGATATGGAATATTCAGTAGATACACAAGTTGAGAAGAAGCCTGAGAATGACAAGGTAAAGAGTCCACAGGAAAATGCGAAAGAAACTAAGCGAAAGCGTGGCAGACCACCAATAACACCTCCCACGGGTATGTAGCCAAGCTTAAATGTTTAGGCATGTAACAGAACACTTTTAAACTTACTTAAAGGAATAAGCAGTGTCTTGCTCTTTCACAGCCTGAATCTCTAGAAACTCTTAAAAAACTTTAAGTTCGTCTTTGTTCAGGACAGTCAGGAGCATGCTGAAATTTGGAGCCTTGGTGGTTTGGTCAGAGATTGGATTTAGGCAAGTAACCATCACATAATATAAAGCATACCTGTCGCAGGGTTAAATACTATTATATGGGTTTTAGAAGGCCATGTGAAGCTGTATGTATGCAAGTGCAGTATTTTAGATTGTGAGGCTTGGGAATTTATGTTAAAGTGTTTCACATGTTTGTACTCAATCAATTTTTCTTCTGTTATGTAAATATGTAGAACCAAGTTCTCAGACACTGCAGCCCATAACTTTGGAGTTAAGACGTCGGAAAATACCTAAAAGATGTGATGTACCATTGAAGCGTCCCAGGATTGAAAAAACATTGTGTGAGTTTTTTTATATTCAGCTCTCACACTGTGTGTATGTGTGTGTATAAATGTAAAAGTTCTTCAGGCTTAGTGGGTGGAGGGGGGATAAAACAGCTCTGGTATTAATCTTGAACTGTGATAGATGCATTGACTGAAATGCAGCACCTGTTTTTCATAAATTTGCCATTCATATGTGGCATCATCATGCTGGAATTCCCCCCTAAATCTTGGAAGTTGGTTTTGGATAAAAGAGGCATAAGTTGTGAGCCTTGATGCAAAAGTTCATAGATGTATGGGTGGCAGTGATTATATTGTCTCCAATATGTAGAAGGCTATAGAAGCCTTAGAAGTTGTAGAAACTTCAGTTACTAGATGAAGGATTAAAGCAATGGCACTTTATTACTATGTAAATATTTATGCCACTGCAGTTGAATAGCTTCTACTTTATCTTTGTGTGCTTTGTGTGGAGGCTGAAGAACTTGAGTGTGTTGATGAGGAAAGAAGATTATATTCTCTGCAACAGTGTCATGGCCAAGGAGATGAAGACCTAAAGAAAACTCTTTCCTTAGTACCACAGTATAAACTTCAGTGTGTGTAGGTTATCCAGCTCAGTCACGGCTTTTGATGTGTCTGAATTGTCTCATCTAACTCCTGATATTATTTATGTCCATGGAACAGTTTGTTTAGACCAGCTCCACTATAAAGTGATGAACACACCCCCACTGCTCTGCAGTATGTTTCTGTGTGCATTTTACTCAGTGGAATTCTTTTTTCCCAGTAACAAACTAGTAAGATACTGATCTGTATTCATACTTCAAATCTGTTACTAGAAGAAAAAAGTTGAGAGCTTTTGCTGTATTTTTATGCTTATTTGTAACTTATTGTAGCTTTTATAGAGGCCTGATTTTCCAGGCTTTTTAGCTTTTGGTATTAGTCTTAATCCTTAAAAAACACACTTTGAAGGGAGTCATGGGGAGGGAAGAACTTGAAAGTTTGCTTGTGATCTGTTTGTACTCCTGTAACTGCATAGTACCATTAAATACAACTGTTCCAGCTCAGGAAAAACTTAAGAGCTCTTCA
Organism: Ammospiza caudacuta; assembly: GCF_027887145.1. Taxonomy (NCBI): domain Eukaryota; kingdom Metazoa; phylum Chordata; class Aves; order Passeriformes; family Passerellidae; genus Ammospiza; species Ammospiza caudacuta. Next base: position 4,358,676 of record NC_080607.1, read on the forward strand.
GATAATGCTGAGAGAGACCAGATCAGGAGGCGATCTTCAAGACTCTCATCCAGTATTAGCCATGAGATTTTAAATACAGATCTTGTCACAACTTCCACGGAAATTCAGACTTGGAAAGATGCAGTACCTAACGAAAATGAATCTGAGAAGGGTAAGTGCCTTCACAGTGTACCTCAGATTTTTGTGACGAGGTGGTCATGTAGTTGTTGCAAACTCTGTATTTTCAGTTGCTTAACCTGCAGGCTCCGTATCTGCCATTAAAACCTGTTTGCATCAGCAGTGCAGAGAAAACTCATGGAAAGTTTCTATTGCTCTGCTGCCTTGATTGCTTTTGGCTTTTGATTTCCCTTTCTGTCAGTAACCTCAGCATTTCCCTTGGGTGATGGGAGCTTTTCCAGCAAAGGAGAACTCCATAGGCTAAAACTTTCCAAGGAAATAGAGTTTTTTTGATTGTTTAGTTTTCTTTTGTAGGGAATGCACATTCTGATTGTGAAAATGAGGTAATTTCAAAGTTTTAACACTTTCAGATTGTAGAAATAACAGCCCTAGTACTGAACTCTTACAGATCTTACAGATTAATCCTATTGTTGAACACTAAAAGCATCAAATAGGCTGCTTTTATGCTTAAACAGGGTTGAGATAACACTCCCTTTTCTGCCCTGTGCTTCACTGCCTTTCCTTTTTGAGGGAGCTCTTGCAGTGGTATGATATCCATCCTGTTCTGGGCTAGAAGCAGTTAGCTTGTGTGTTTCTAAGCAGCTGTAAGTTCAGAGGGGTACTGCAAATTAGTTGTGTCCCAAAAATTTTGTGTGACCAAGAGCAAGCAGTCAAGAGCATGGATGGGTATTTTTCTCCATTATAATGTGATGAGGATTCCCCCTCTTCCCCCCACCCCCCCAGTGTTCTGAAGTATGCTTTTGTATATGCTTTTTACTCAGGGGAAATTTTTTTCTCATTCTAGTCCAGTTAGAAATTCCTGTTGAATCTGACCAAAGTTTTGGTGAACAAGGATCACCTGGAAACACATTGCATAGCACAGCACTCAGTACAGATGCCAGTTTGGAGGAAGAAAAAGCTGAAGACACTGAGTCTTCCTCTGTTCCTGTCAGAACTCAAGAACCTTCTGCTGCTACAGGTTCGGGTTTTTCATACTTAATGTTGATGCATTTCTTAAGGCAACTGACACCAGGTGTTTTACACTTGTGCAGGTGTTAAAACTGCATTTTTGCAATGTTAACTTTGGTAAAAAAATGCATATTGTTATACCTTGTGGACTCGATTTTAATCTTGTGCTTTCAAGTTGGACAGCAGTTTTAAAAGTGGAAATTGTAATTTTTAAATGACTGTTTGTCAGTTTTGAAAACTCCTCTTTTTCACTGTTTGGAATTCTGGATTAAATTGAACTTAGCACCATAAAAGGTCAGGTTCTTTTCTCCTTAATGTTCTGCAAGTATGTGGTAATATTACTATTTTTGCTGTTTGGAAATCCTGATTGTGCATTTTTATATCCTTTTGTTTAGACTTGGAGACTTTAGTACAAATGTATGAAATAGTTCAAACATTTCAGTTTGAACTGTCTTAATATATTTACTCTATTTTCTTTAGCTGAGGAGTGTTTTTACCTTGCCTTTTCAAATTAAAATTTCCTGTGCAGATAGTAGACTGTCAAAACATGGTGCTGTCCTGTGATTATTTCTCATAACTTTCATCTTTGGATCTACAGCTAACTAGGGAAACTTGAAGTACATATTTTCTAGTTTATGCTCAATTTAACAAGTTTAATTTTAAGTGTAACAGAGCACTTGGAGAGATTTACGATTTCTCAGCATTGCTGGAGTAAACTGTGTGTTGTTTGTTGGTTATTTTAAATTTACCTCTTGTTTGCACTTACTTTCTCTCACTCACTTGGGTGTAACTGTTCAAGTCACATGTCCTCTCCCTTTCCACTAATGGGTACCCTCAGTGCTGGAAGGAACTGACCTCTTCAGTTTGGTTGGATGTGTAAATGAAAATGTATGCATTTACACTATTTAGAAATATGAGCTCTTTTGATGTTGGTCTCCTTCAGGTGTTGCTGAGCATTTGTAATTTGGGTTTAATCTCTGGAGAATTCCAACTGATTGTTTAATATTTGTGTGTGTAGTGTCATTCACATTAATGGAATGTGTGGGATGTGGCCTGAGCTTGCTTCAGTGGATACAAGCAGCAAAGCTGTGGGAGCAGGGCTTGGCTAACACCTGCCCAAAGGCTCTGATAGGGTTTGTGCACTCTTGTTCCTGGCTCTTTTGTCAGGACTTGAGCAAGCTAGATTAATTTGGGAATATTCATTCACATTGCATTCTGATCTGAAGTACAACACTGTTTTTTAGGTAAAAATACACACTTCTGAGTCTGGATTTTATTTAATTGAATATTGTTTCAGTTAACATTAGAAATCAGACATGCACCTCAGTGGACATCCAGATGTGGCAAGCAGGTGTTTTTAAAGGATTGGTGATAAAAACTATGCAGGGTGTTGGAGGAAATACTGTCACCTGAAATCCAGCACTCAAAAGTCTACATTTCCATACTTAACCAACATTAAAAATGTTATTAATAAGCAGTTTTAGAAAATTCATATATTCTATCACAGATAAATATTTTGTAGTTAAAAGTGGATCTGTGTTTCCTTCTCTGTGCTCTGTCTTAGTTGTGGGATTGTACTGGTACACCCCAGTGCTGATGAGTTGCTTGATGGGGGAGCAGCAGGGCTTGGTATTTTACCTGGTGGTGGTGTGTGTGTAGCAGCTTGACAGTGACAAGCGCCTCTAGGTGGGATCTGAAAATACCTCTGAAAATCTCCAATGGCTTCTCCTCTTATGGAGGGGTAGATATGTTGCAGAGCCCAGGCATGCGGTCCTAAAAATAGCTGGTGTTGGAGACTGGGAGCTGAATTAAATAATTTATGGATGATTATCAAGGGAACAGATAGGCTCCAGATAGAATAACTGTGTGTCAGTTATGTTCATTAGTCTCCCATGCGTTTGAAAGAGATTTGGGTCTTGGGCAGGGGGCAGAGTACATTGTTTGAGAGTAGGTGGTCTGTGTGGGAGAAGAGGGTGTCTGTTGCATGTGAGATTCCCATGAAGTACAGCATGGAAGTTAGTCATTGGTAGCTTTGCATATGTAGAACAAAGGCAGTATTGTAACCCAGTATTACCATTATAATTTGTCTGTAGACTTCAAATCTAGTCACTAAATGAGAATGAATTATCTTCCTGTAGGAGAATACTGTAAAACCTGTGTTTCCCTCAGTGTGATTTGTTAGTGTTATTTTGGCATTGTTGAGTAGTACATTCTGGTAGTACAAATTTTATGTTGCATGATCCTTAGGAAGAAGGTTATTTTTATAGCATTTGAATATCAGGAATTTTTAAGGACACAAGTAGTCCTTTTAAAGGATATTTTTCTAGTCACTGGTTGGTAGATGATTCAAGATTAATAGTGGTTGCAGACATTTATAACAGCAAACAGTCTGGAGTCTTCCTATGACTGAGATGTTTTAAAATGTAACATGTTCTGAAAGGGCAATATAGCACTGTTTGTCAAAAATGAAGTTCCTCTTTAAAAAGCTTCACCAAAATTCTGAATAATTACATGTCCTGAAAGATTAGAATCCTGTTCTCCTGGCTTTTGGCACCTCTGATGACAAAGGGACCAGAAGTGGTGATCAGAATTTAGCTAAATCAAGCTGTCTTTCCAAAAAATATGTAACAGTCAGTTGGCAAATTTTTGCAGCCAGTTAAAGGTCTGCATACATCTGAAAACAAGCATTTCATAGCTGTTCTTATGAATTTACTCTTAAAAATTCCTTTAAATTTAAAGGTGAGCTGCCTTTGCTTTGCACACATGCACTATCCTGTTTGTAGTTGTATTTGCTAGCACTCTTGAAATTATTATTTATTTGCATAGACATGCATCAGGGATTCTATTTGCCTTATACTTTCACCTGCTTTTCTGATTTCGTTCTGTTAGCTTTGGGTTTCAGTTAGGGAGAAGCATAAGCCCTTTTCATCAGTTTGAAGGAGCTGCTGTTTCTCCTGCAGCTCACCTCAGTAGGCTTTAATCCCTTCACGGTAGTGTGAAAGTTGTATTTTTGAGCCCAACAAGATACGGTAGGTAAGTGAGTGCATTGTGCCCTGCTCACCTAAAGCTCCCTAGGGTGGAGCACCTCAGCCTGATTGTAGTGTTTCAGTTACAGGTCAAAGTACAGGTAAAGCCTTCACATCCCCCCCACCTGGCCCCTCCAAAGGTAAGTTGAGGTGTGAGTGGTGCACTGCAAGGCTTATGTACTTTACTACCCACTGCAGGCTGCTTTTATTGGTACCAATTTATTTCCAGCAAAGGGGGAAACTGGTGAGTGGAGTGCCATAAGAAATACTGTCTTGAGTAGTTCTTGCAATGCCAGGTAATGTTAGAGCTCAAAACCCCATAAGTTTATAAATATGTAATGATCAGTGATTATTGATGCTGTTATGTATTTCTTACACCAGGCATCTGCTTCTGTGGATTCTGGATGCACTGGAAATTCTTGGATGCTGTCCTTGCCTAAATTAGCTTGAGAAGAGCAATTAAGCGAGATGGTTTTTGTTTCACAACTGAGATATTGTGAGGGCTTTGGAAAATAAAGGAAGAAATGTAATTTGAGAGCTGAAATGATGAAACACTTGGTGAGCTCAGGAAAAAACAGCACAAGATTTCAGAAGAAATAAGTTGAATGAAATAAGTAATTAGTGAGGACACTGCCCAGTGTGAAGTGGTCCAAAGGGCAGTGTGAAAACTGTCAGCACAAGAGTGTTTGTTACCATGACCTGTCATGAAGATAATGTGTCAAAGAACATGAGTTTTAGAGAGTTCCAATGTGTTAAATTAAACAGCAAGTGAAGAAATAATTTAATTTTCACTTAGTATTTCTTTGGAGACCAGGAAATAGAAAGTGAAGGTCTCCTCATTTTAGCCAGCAGTTGTATGTGGAAGTCTAATAGCTCGAAACTGCAGTAAAGCCATCTTTAAGTGGGGAAAAATGGAAAGAGTTCTTTGCACTACTGCTTCTTGGATTGTTTACCAGGATGTTGCAGGAGGTGCCACAGGATGGCAGACCTTCAGTCAAGGTACAATGCTGCTGCCAAATACTCCTGTCCCAGCAGGAGTCATGTCAAAGAGAGAACTGGTAATGGTGTAAAAACACCTCTGGTGGACTTGGAAACTTCACGCTGTGCATTTTACAGTGAACTTACTGCTGAACATGGTCATAGCTTGACCCTTGGACAATTCAGCCCAGTGAAAAGTGAGAATGGTTGCTGATGGGAACACTGAAGGAATGTTTTGCTCTGTAGTGAAGCTTAAAGGACACAGTGATGTTTGACCATGAGTATCTGTGCTTAATGTTGTAATGGCTGACTGAAAAGCGGGTGAAGAGTTTGAATTTTGATTATAATAATGAGAGAAATAGCAGGTGTCAATTTACCATTCATTTTCCTCTGTACTCATAGAAAATAGCCACCAAGCTGCTCTGTAAAGGCAGTTGCCTGAAAATCTGAAGACAATACACCAAACTTGTTTCTCTAGAAACCAATTTTAGTGTCATATGTTGTGAGCAAAAATTCTGTGTGTAAGGACGGTAGCTGCCCCTTTAGGTGTTGGTGTAGGATGTTATTTTCAGAGTGTCTGGAGCAAGGACTCTCCAGAGGCTACCCTGGGTGGCAGCATTGGTTGTCGGTTTCCTACTGTGCCTGGGTGACAGGGAGTTCTATTGTGCTCCTTGTAAAGAAGGAAAATGTAGTGATGGGAATGATTGAAGCTTTGTTTCAAATTCTGTGGGATCATCTATATTTTTATTAGTCTGAATACATTCTTTTTGCACACTGCAGTAAGTTTTTTGTCTGCTTCCTTTCCCTTTGCCCCATGTCTTTGTTATCCCTATTTCTAACTTTAGCTAATACAATCCTTTCATTTTCTAACTTGTAGCCGATCAGTTAGAAGCCATTCCCTCTATCTTCTCCAGAATCTGTCCAGCTCAGTGGGCAGAACAAGTGGTCTGAGCTTGGATGTGGGGCCTCATCCTGACAGTTGTGTGATGGTGTAATAGTTTCCCTTGTCATCTTTGTAATGTTTTTTTGTTAGGTCTTTGGACCCCATTACTCCCTTCTGCTGCAGTTGTTCCAGTTGTTTTCCAGCTTCATGTTGGTTATTAAGTAGTAACAAGTTCTCAGCATCTGTAGTCCCAAATGCTGGTTTTTTTCATTTAGAGTCAAGAGAACCTTTCTATGTTTGCTTTAACTAAACCCACAGGCCATTGCACTGAGCCTTCCTGAAATACTTTTTCATTCTTCCTGAATGCAGCTTTTGATGGTCTGCAGTATATTTTGATTTTGGTATTGGCAAGCTTCATCATTCTGCAAGTGTGGGTCTGGCTTTGCTGCAGTCTTATTGATGTTCCTGTCAGCATGTTCTTAATGTGGCTATGCCAAAGTGTCTTCCTCCTGGTCATTACCACTGTGAAACATGCAAAACTAGTGTTTTTCTTTGTACTATTTTGTTCTCCAATTTCATTGCGTATTCCTTCTTTTAACCAGCTTGGTGTTGCATATGACTTAATCTTTCCCTATGCATTAGGGTACAATTAGTTGTGTTTTCTCTGTGTTAGAGATTTGTTTGTACACAGTACTTAAAGGCTGGATGTGCCTCAGAATATACATGTTTCGGATGCTTCTCTGCACTGTGACAATATTTAATCTGCTGCTCAGTAACACCATTTTTGTTACTGCATGCTGAAAACTTGGAAACAAGCTGTACCGTGTTTTTACTCCAGGATCATGTTGGCACTGCCTTTAACACTCCTTCTGTTCAAAGCCTTACTGCACTTACAGGAAAACCTTATTCTTGTTCATAATGTTTCTGGGTACTTTTGTCTCCTGCTTACAGCTACTTCTAATACAGTGTCTTAATTTTTACTCGTGTGCTGCATCCCTTCAGTTTTAGTCATGGTTGCTAGGTTTGGGTCTTGCAGTTAAACACTGTTTTCTTAATCCTGAAAGTCAAAAACTCTTGTAAAGATGGAAATAACACTTTAGTACTGGCAAAACAAAATTGCAAGCTGGAATTTTTTAAAATGATACCTCCTTTCCATTGTCTTCTAGCTGGAGAGGGATTTTTGGATGCTGTGTGTGTATTAGTGATGGATAATTGTGTAGATCTGTTTAGATCTGTTTCCTCATTTTTCCCTCTCCTGTGTTGTATTGAGTACAGATACTGGTGACAGTAATCTGATTTAGTTCAAAATGTTTATTTTGTATGTTTCTTAGAAAAAATATGAACTAAAAGTTCCTGAAATTCATGATAGATACAGCCCTGGGTTGCAGACCAGTGCTCTTTGGAATAGGTGCCTTAAAATGTTCTTACATTTGAATCTTTAGGCTTTCCTTACTTTTTTGAGAAACTAACTAAGTATAGCTCATAGGGAACATTTTGTAACAGATGCAAGCAATTTTGTGTTTCATTGCTACTTAAAAATTGAAATAAATTTCAATTCTACTTTTAAAATGTTCTAACATATTGCTTCTATTGTCTTTGGAAATAACCAGGCTTTGGTGGCAAAACTGTGCACCCAGAAAGCAGGTAGCAAAATAATTGTAAGCAGAGAAGCAGAACGGTTTTCTTGCTTTCACCAGAGATGTGAATAGTTGTGAACAAATAATTTTTATTATTTGGACATAGGGATGTAATCTCTCTGTGATTCAGTCTTCTATCTTCAGGAGCACTATACAGTGAGATCAGCTGTTGGGCAAGGACTCAGGGAAACAAAATGTTTTAACTTATTCATAAAAACAGTGGTGTCATGACAACTGGATTTATGAGCAATCTGGGGTAGAGTTTTCCCTTTAAAGTTAGTAATCTTGAAGGCAGATAAGGCATTAACATTTTATTTCTAGCATTTCATAGCTAATGTGTGTGAATGCATGCTTCTTTTTGCTGTTGAAGTTTAGGAAACCATTTGGTAAATATAGCATATGCATGGGGCAATTTGTCTGTTTTGTTCTTACAGTAACAAAACCTTGTAGGAGAACAGATTTTCTTGCATCAAAAAAAGCTGCAACTGTTGACCAAGATCACAAGTTTAGATGCAAGTTCTTGGACTGTTCAAAATCCTTCCGCAAAGCCAAGTTATTGCATTATCACATGAAATACTTTCATGGAGTGGAGAAGGCTGCAGAACAGCAGAACCCTGTAACAAGAAATATTCAAACCAGAGCTTCTTTGGCTTCTGAAAAAGCTAATCAAGAAAGGTCAAAAAGAGGACGGACCACAGCTGGTTCACTGTGTAAGTATGGTATTGATCTCTTTCTTTTTTAAACAGCAGCAGTCAGGACAGACAGAAAATACCAGAAATCAGTTTTCTTTTGGGATGAAGGAGTCTCTTTCAGGGCTGTGTCTTAGCATGTTCCTGTGTGGAGAAGCAGCATAATATGTGTGCACATCATGTTGTAGAAAGATATGAAGATGTTTCTTCTAGAATTCAAGATCATTTTCTGGTAAAGATCCCACTGTGCAGCTTCTCTTATTTTTCTGTAGCAGCTCACTTGCATATTAAACTTCTGTTCCCTTTTAAAAACCCCATTTCCCTGAATTTCTGACTTGATTTTTATTTTTCTCCTGGCTTATAAATCGTATTCATTGGAGACCTCTGTCCTTTTCTATATTAGGGAACGGTTTGGCTACCTCCAGTTCTCTCCCATTTCTTCCTTATCTTTAGATTCTGACTTTACTTATCTGTACTTTACTGCCTTCAAGCACATACCCGGCTGGAAATCCAGTGTGATTTTCTGCAGTATTTACTATTCTATGTCATGAAAAATCATAGTATTTACGAGTGCAGTTGTTTCAGCTGTGCTTGAAAAAGATCTTCACACAACAGATGGTCAGTGGAAAGGGATAAAAACTTACTTTTTTTTTTTTTTTTTTTTTTTTGGCTAACCAGTAAGTTTTAACTGCTTTGCAGTCTGCAAAATCACATTCACTTCTGCTTCACCCTCATTCTCTGAAGCACTCTCTGCCTGGCATGACACCAGAGTGGCAGTCTAGGTCTAGTGTTAACTGCAGTGGTTGTTGGTAACCTGTCCAGACTTGGCGCTTGTGGACTGATGTTGCTGTGTACTTCAAGTCTGTAAAAGTAGTCATGTCTGTCTTCTCATTGAGCCTTTTTTATAAAACCCATCTTTCTCCTTGCTGAATTCCCTAACGTCTTTTGTCTTTGCTGTTCATCTTTTGTTAATACGTTGTTTAAGACCTACAAAGTATTGCAAGTTGCTCACAGAACTCTAGCTCACTACAGGAGGATATATCCTGCCTTGCTTTGCTTTGTGGCTGCTTTTCTTAAGAGTCTAGAAAATGAGTTTTCATTTGAGGTGCTACTGCTTGTTCCTAGCAAGATAAGTGTGACTTTACACACTGTAACTACATATGAACCCCAAATATTTCTGTATCTTTAAATAATGCAAAGGCATAATCTTGGATTAGGAATACATTAGGATGTAATGATTTGTATGTATTGTACTCTGTATGCAGCTTAATTGAACCCAAGTGTTGCCTGGAGAAACATACCTGAGATAGGCATGGTGTGAAGACTGGCTGCTGACAGCTGCAAATTGATCAAAACAGGCTTTGTGCATGTCATGGACTTTTCAATAACCAGACTTCTATTTGGCTCTTTTGAACTGTGTAATTCTTTTTGATTTGAGCAGTTGTTTTGTTGTGATTGTCTTGAATGCACTGACTAGTGATTCAAGATCTTGACCCTTCCATTTATCCTTTCCTCCAAGTGCATACAGTCAGATGCACCATCATCACTTGCAAGTAATTCCTTGTGGAGTTGAGGTGTAACTGTATTTGCTTTTTTTAAGCCTCCACCCCTCTAATTCCCCATTTGTGGATGGATGCTTTTCACCTGGATCATTTCCATTATGTACTCCATAGCAGCTCTCTGCACGGAGTGCCTGGGGTGTGCTCACAGCAGTTGAACTTTGCATCAAGGTGATTGGGGGGGCAGGTGGGGTGTAAAGTTCTCAAGTCACCTTCACAGTTGAAGCCTGCTGTTGTGGAGCTATAGTACATTTTTTCTTGATGAGGAAAGACAATGTCGTTATATATTAGTTATATGTCTGATACTAAGTGCCATTGTTTTCCAACTCAATGTGTTCTTTATGACTCTGATGTTAGTTTGCTGGTGCTACACAGTTGAAAGCAGAGTTCATGAGATTCATGAGCTCTTACTTTGAGGTTGTATTTGAAGTTCTGTTCTTTGCCCAAATGGCATCTATAGAAAGCCTGTCTTCTAGGCAAGACCTTCTGTCTACTGAGCACTTATGCCACCTTTTCAAAAGGCTTTTCAGGAGGTACTACTTAGAGTGAAAGCTTTTGAATCCATAATTCAGTCTGGTATGTGATGGGTATATTTTCATCTTTACTATCCTTTCGTGAGCAAAAAATCTCCTGTTTAAAAAGAATATATTTAAATCATTTTACCTTTTGGTACAAATGTGATTTTCTTGTACTTCACTATATTAGGTTGATTTTAGTGCTTAAGAAAAGGTGGCAATTTCTAACAGATAAAAATTTCAGCAATCATGATTTTTGTTATTCTATAAAATTTAAGATGCTCTTGCTTTAGGAGCTTTGTCACACTTGTCTCACAAGTTTTATTTTAGACCTCTGGAACTCCTTACTCTTTATGCTGCACATAAAATAAATGGTGGGGGTTGTCTGGTGCTGGATTTAAAGTGAAAATACTTACTGCTTCTAAAGTTGTAGGGGAACGTATAAAATTAAGAACAGTTGCAAAACCTTTTCTTTACAGTGCTTAAAATTAAAATTTTGACACAGAGAAAAGAAGATGGATGTAAGTGGTCTTCAGTGACCATGTTGTTAAATTTGGGAAAGAACAATTCAAATATAGTTGCTTTAAAATTTCCCATATGTAAGTTGTGTTACTTGACATTAGAATCAAAGCTGGAGTGAGTGGGAAAGGTTAGTGTGGGACTGATTTGAACTGTCTCCCCCTCTTTCCAAAGAAGGATCTTGCCTTTGCAGTAGCAAAATTGACTGGTAGGTCTCTAAATTCTGTAGTTGCTCTGAGCAGAGAGGAAGGTACTGCCATTGCCTCCAGCTTGTATTTTACATATGCCTTACAGAATATGCCTAAACAGAATGACTAGGATTTCATGGCTACTGGATATGTTCAGGCAATACCTTTCTTAAATTTATCAGAAAGTAGTATGAGGTCATTATGATGAAACAGCTCTTCCCCCGAGTGCATGTTACAATACTTACCTCCTTGAGTTGTTGCTGCTTTTGGTCTTCAGGAAATAGTTGTCCTTACACAGAAGAAGGCAGTTGATGTTATGTCCCTCTGGGCTAGAGGAGATGCAGGTATACCTGCCCTCAGCTCTCAGGCTGCATTATACCTCAGGTCCATTGCAGAGCCACCTGCAGGCCTCTGTTAGGAGAATTGAGATCTGTAGAAAATATATGTGGATGTTTAAGCCTAAAAGAGGCTTTTTGAGTCTGGGCTGCAGATGACTTCAGTGTTGGTCTTAGATGAAAGAGTTGCTTAGATTTTGTGCTAGCTCAAGAAGAGATGCTCTATGAGAATAATTGGTATCTGTGACAATTTATGTCAGCTGCTTATTGATTGTTCTGTGAATCTGTACTCCATTTTTTTTATTACTGCATTCTTAGTTGGAAGGGACCCACAAGGATCATCAAGTCCAACTCTTAAGTAAAACTGAATTCTGTGCCCATATACATTAATCTTAAGACAGGTTTCTTTCTTTGTGGTCCCTTCTCTTTTGCTGCAGAACCCCTTAGTTTACTGTTAAAGTACATCATCCCATACTGTGACTTGTACCCTGCAGACACTGTAAACAATTTTCTCTGAAGGTATCAGTTGTCTCTTTCAGATATGTCTGTCTGTCCATCCATGTTATTTTGTATCAAGTGCTTGCAAAAGATTTTTCTTAATAAAGATGGTTGTTTCCTGACCTATAAAAATGTTTTTTTCCTGACCTAGACCGCTCCAAGGGCATGAGGCATAGTTTCATTTCTTTCTTTGTTACCTGCAAGTCACAATTTTGACATCTTGACTTGGAGTTTTTCTGTCTTGGTGACTCATTTTTTTAGTGAAATCTGTCCATTTGGAGATTTGCTAACATATAGTTAATGCCTTTGGGCTGAACATATGTTCTGAAATCCAACAGTCAAGACTTGCGTGCTTGCACAGCTGATGTGTCCCCATGTCATACTGTGGTGAAGCTCTGTACTTGCTGGATGCTGAACATTTCTCAGGAGACACAAACCTCATGAACAAGTAGGGGAGTTGATAATGGAAGTGCCATCTGAGGTGATTTGTGTGCTCTTAATAACTGCTTAGTACTGGTGTCAGTACAATTGTACTGACAACGATCTCATGAGTTGATACCCATTGACTCCTAGGACACAGTTTAGCCCCTCTCAGGAGTTTTGGTAATAATGGAGCCAAAGTCAGTTTTGGAACTTCAAAAGCACTGTACAGTATTAGGCTTTGATTTGGAGTGTGGGTGTAGTACAGTAGCCTCAGTCTGGCAAGTCGCTCCCACTCTTGGCTCTCCTGTGTTCCTTGCCATGAGGAAGAAACCAAAGGAAGAGACCTGCAATTTTTAGTTTGCCTACTGTAAAAAATATGTCCTTACTGTGGAGTCCATATAAATCACTTAAAGAAAGAAAAAACGTTTTGTCAGTAGATTTAAATTCTTTCACATAACCTCATTTTTAGAAAATTCTGCCTACTCAGAGTTAATCACCATATGTCCTGTTAGTGTATAAACGACTCCATCCATGAATTCTTTACATGAGTAAAAAAAATAGGTATTTTGTCCTTACTTGTGTTACTGATGAGAGCTGAATTGTGTGTGAGTGGAGTTGGCAAACTTGTTTTGACATCTTAAAATATTTCAGGCATCTGATTGTCTCTAACAGCTGTTCACAGGCAAACCTCTGGCCTGTTGTGTAGTGATTGTAAGATTAATCCTTTGGGAAACTTTCCTATATTCTCTTGATTCTGGCTGACTCATGCCTCTTTGCTAGGCAGTGGGTGGGCATGGTGATCTACAAATGTGGGCTTTTTCCTTGGAGCCAGGGAAGATCTGCATAAACACCCTCTGTGTTTGTGGAGTTGCTAGTTGTATTTGGCTTATCAAGACAGTACTGCATTTGGTTTCTGGGGAGTGGCTGTAAGTCAAAATGAAACATGGTCTCTCAGTTCTTGAAAATACCACTGGAAGTTCCCAGCAAATGATCTCACAGCTGTGGATGGTACCTTTGTCTGATTCACATACTTGGGAATGCAGTCTCTGCTTCCTGTGAATGCTGAGTTATCTTCTTACCTGGGGTCCTACATCAGGGTTCCAGGGGACAGAAAGCTACTGCCTTGTCTGTCACTGAACCTCGATGTGTTTAGTAGTAAGTTTTCTAAAGCTCTGTCTGTGTGGTTTCTGCATAGTTGAGGTAATTTCACATTTTGGGTTTGTATGTGTTTCTAAGATCCTTCACAGCTTCTGGGTCAGCTCTTGGTATGACAGAGGATACTTCTTCCAGGCTTAGGAGAGAGAGGCCTGAAAGAACTCCATGGAAGAAGGCTGGAGGCAGTTAATCAGCAATCCTGTTCATCTCCAGTATCAGTGAACATCCCTCCTGTCCTGTTAGTGATATTCAGCGTCATCTGAGCTGGAAATTAATCTGCTTTGACCTTTAATCACAACATTACTGTTCAAGGACAATGAAAGTGACATTGTCCAGGGTGTCAGGGAGGCTTTTTGTGCTTTTGTGGTTTCCCTGAGGTGGGACACAGGTGTTGTATGTGTCTTCATGGAGCCTGCACAAGCAGCTTTAGGAAACACTTAGGGATCCCCTGTGTACTCCTCATAGGAATCTCTATGAGCATGGTCCTGCTGTCACTGCAGCCTCACAGCCCAATGCTCTGTGACTGGGTGGAGGCAGAGGAGTAGGAAACCTTCTGGAGGGTTAAGGTTGGCTTGGGGAGACCAGAGACTGGAAACAGGTGGCACAACTCTGCAGGCGGTACTAATGCAGAAAATCCAAATGTGAGAAATGTGCAAGTTTTAAAGTCACATGCCTAAATATAAGGTCTTAGTTGTGTTTGTTATGAATAATTGTTCTTTGTTCTTTCGGGAATGATTTTATAAACTGACCTGAGTTATACTACCAAATGAAGAGGAAAAAGAACACTTTAGTGTGGAAGGCATGTAAGCTTGTATCTCCATGGCACCAGTTTTAATATTTGCTGTCTCGAAAGTTTAAGATAAATTTCCAGGTTTAATCTCATCATCTCAAACTTATTCACAACTTCTAAAATGTATTCAGAGTGCTCAGAGATCTTGTAGACCCTCTAAACTTTCTTTTCAACGGAACAAAGATGTTTCAAAACCTAGCATATTTGTGTCTGTTACTGGGGAAAAAAAAAAGAAAAGCATCCAGTGTATGATAGAGTACCATGACCCCTCCCCCAGGACAATGTTACCGCTTGCTGAGAAATCTTACAGAAATAGATTAACCTGTGTGTCATAAAAGACAGCATGTATTCTTGGCAAAAATCTCCTTGAAGTTAAATCTCACAAAGCTACAAAAACCCAGTGGACATAAAATACAGTTTTGCTCCACCAAGGTCCTGTGTGCATCTGTGTCAGCCCACAGGAAGCTAAGAGGCCTTGTGCTGTTGCAGACTGCTAGGATCAAGGTGGCTGTGGTGTTCTAAAGTGTTAATTCATGGGATTGAGTTGAGCTGTTGGGCAAGAGAAAGTTAGGAGGCCTAAATGAAGGCTGTAAGGTGTGTACGGATTTTTGTATTGTAATTTTGAGTTTCGCTGATGTGGTGTTCTGTAAATATTTTGGAAAATTATTGCAGAGTAGACAGGAAAGCTGCAGAAAATATTGTTTGTGTGACTTTTCACCCTGTACTGAAATGCACCATTTGCATTTCATAAATTTTATTAGTGTGCTGGTGTTCCCAAAGAGACTATGTAGTACCTGAATCTTAGTTCTCAGCTACTGTGTACTGTGGGAAAAGTTTTCATCTGAAACTTTTCTTCCTTTGGTTTTGTCGTTTGAACTGATGATATCTTGACCCCTAGTCATGGGAGTCCTCAGAGGAGCAGGAAGTAAATATAGACTTAAAGACAAACAAGTAAATAAAGTAAATAAAGCGCCAAAAACCCCAACCAAGCAAAAAATTACCCAAAAAATTGCCTGTCTGGACAAAAGGCATCTTTTAGAGGATCTTGTGTGGTAATTGGGTTTTGGTTTAATTTCTGTGTTTTGTGGCTGCTGTAGATCACTAGGGCAGTAGACTAGAAGATAAGTTTGGTTGTGGAAGTAATTACAAGTGGCTTTTCTTTTTTTTGTTTGGAATTTTTTTTTTCCTTTCAGCTCCAACTTCCTAGAGAGAGAGGACCAGGGAAAATGTCATCAGATTTCTGCCTCTTGGAGTTTGTTTTGCTTGAAGAGATCCATGTGATTCTGAAAGCTCTAACAATGATATCTTTTAATGTGCCTTGCTATTTCTTCAGCTTGAAATGTTGATCAGGGCAGGGTGCTTGATCTAGTTTCTTCTCCTAAGTGTGCCCTCTGGGACTCTTTCCCTTTTCAGTCACTTTCAGGTTCTGCTCAGAATTGTTCTATTAAAGGTGTCTAAGTATGGCATGTTAATCTTCACATGAGAAACAAGTTGCCTTTCTTATCCTCTGAACTTTTGAGATGCATATGATGATAGAACCAGATATTTTTGATAAATGTCAGCATCCTGTCACTTTAGCTACTGGGTCTCATTGACCAGGATACTTGATGTAATACTCCAAAACAAAATGGCAACTGGTCTTGTTCGGTCCACTGTCCTATCTGCCATGCAGCTTTAGCTTTTATCACCTTCACTGCTCTCTTTCTGTGTCCAGGAGTCTTTTCAGGAGGAGTTGCTACTTGCAGTTAGGAGGATGAAGCAGTTTGACTTAATTTAAATAAAATTGTAATCTCATATGAAGCCATGTCTGCTTCTTAAGATTTTTATGAATTTCAGGTAGGGGTTCTGAATTCTTGCATCTCACTCTTCATTGAAACACTGTTGTTTCAGTGGTACGTATTTAAAAACTGTTCTTCCTTATATGTGCAGAGCTGCTTTATGCCACTTCTGTGTAGGTTACAAAGCACACTTAGGAGAACTGGCTGTGGTTCCTCTAATGAAACCAACTGGGCATGTTTTCTCTTGAAGGAGCTAATAAAAATGACCCAACCTGTGTCTCTGCTGAACTGAACTGTTTCTGTTTTCATCTTTTCTCAAAAAAAAAAAAGTCACAGTTTTTCTGGAAGAATAGAGATTTGGGAATGCGTGGACATCCCTTGTTTATTTTTGAAAGAAAAGCTCATCAGCAAATCCACCAAAAACATTGGTGGTTTTGGCATTTTAGGGCTAGGACTGAGTTGAGCAACGTCTGATCAGAAACATTCCACGTGGTCTGTCAGAGCTGCTGCTGCTGAAATAGACTGACTTTGGAAAGTATTTAAAGCTTGGACTTGGTCTTTGTTCTGTTTGTAGATGCTCCTCTACACATAACCCTCAGGAGTACCCCATATAGAGATGAAAAAGTAGAAAAGAGAAGAACTTCAACTCCTGTAAGTGCACTAAATAGTCACCGACATTCTGTTAGAGACCAAACCAGGAACCACATAGCAAGAGCACTGCGGAGACCTCGGGAAAGAGAAAAAGTTCAACATGGTACGGCTTTTGGTTTAACATGGAAAGGAAAAAGTCTTGAGAAAGTTTTAAACATTGTAAGGAACTGATAATATTCTGTATACCTTTTTTATAGATGAGTAAATGGCTGGTTCTCACAATTAAGGGGTAAACATTATATATATATGGTAAAAAAAGTTTTCTAAATGTATAGTTATGTGACTGCGATGTGCTCCCCCTGGTATGTGTTAGCATTGGATGGTCTTAGTAATCCAGGGATTTGGGAAGGTTGGCTTGTTACTATGGCAACACTTGACCTCCAATCAGAATGTAAGAAAGTGACTTCCACCACTGGATCGTAAGGAAGGAGTTGACTGACGAGGCTCTAGGAGAGGCTAGAGATACAAAAGGTGAAGCATCCACCTTGAAGATGAGCCAGACATGTGGTGGGCAGCCATGAGGGTAGTTCCCAGGCCTGGTTTTACCTAGTCTTTGTTGTATTTTTGTCAAGGTTTGATAAACCCTTTAAATTTTTTTAAGTGAGTGGTTGTTTTTCACACCTTCATTTAGAGAGAGTAATTTTGTAAAAATGTATGGCATGAAATGTAAGCAGTGTTTTTTCAATGTAATGTTGTAAGTTTTCATGCTCTCTGCACTAAGGTTTATTCTGCCCAGTCAGTTGGTAATATTTATAGGATGTAAAAAGTACTAAAGTATTAAAGGTCATTAAAAGGTTGTAGGTCTTAATTCTGTTAAACTCCTGGTTGCCCAAATCATTAAATATTTTAAGTAATCTTGTACCTACTGAGATACCTAAACTTGAAAGAGGTGGATGGGGGTGGGCATGAGGCACGATGACCTAGGGTGATATGTTTTGTATGGGGTT
This sequence comes from Ammospiza caudacuta, assembly GCF_027887145.1. Lineage (NCBI taxonomy): Eukaryota > Metazoa > Chordata > Aves > Passeriformes > Passerellidae > Ammospiza > Ammospiza caudacuta. The sequence continues at coordinate 4,376,372 of NC_080607.1, forward strand.
ATTTTCAGTAGCACTTGACCACTTCTTGTAGTCAGCAATTGCTACTAGACATCTCTGAAGAATTTCATGACTTTGACTGTTCAGTGGTATCATGTAAACTCTGTTTGTGCTGAAATCTGCTGTAGTATCCGTGGGTAACAGCCAGATGGGACGGGGGGATGTATGTACACACACACATATGTTCATAGAAACAATACATATTAATAATAATATTTTGTATGTATAGAAATAATATATAAATCATTCCAAACATACTTCTAGATTACTGCGTGACCACTTTCTTTCAGTAAGAAAGAACTTGAGTCGCAGTGATGAGGAAAACACAAACAAAATCTGAGGTTAGGCTGCTGTATCTGTGACAGATGCTCTGTGTCCTGGAGATCACCTCCTTAGCTGCCTGTGTCTGTGGTGTCCTGTTGATCATAGCAGACAGACAGTACTTAGCATCTTGTTTATTCTTGTGCATCCCTCGCTGCCCTTCCTTGTAGGAAGGTCTGAATGAGGCCCATCAGTATCTCCTCACCGTTCCTCACTCAGTGGGATGTGTCCTATGTGCAAGTGTGGCATTTAGAGATTATAATGAGCTTTCACAGTGGTGATGTGATGGAGGATGGTGAGCACTCATCCCAGTTCTTATGAGTCTCTGCCATTCAAGGAAGTTGAAATCCTCTGTCTTTTCAAAAAAACCCCAAACCATTAAAAATGTAGGTTTTTTGTGCTTAATTTCTAGGATTATGTTTCTCAGTTTATCTTTCTGTTTGATTATGTGAATCTGTGAGGATGCTTATAACCTAGATAAGTCTCTCTGTCTGGTCTTATGTCAGTGAAAATTCATTACACTTCAGAGTACTTAGAAGAAACAGCTTTAAACAATGAGATTGTTTAGTACCTAGTTTTGGAAGATTCTAGTATAATACTCAAATACTTGTTCTTTGAAGATTTTTTTTTTTCATGGAGACATGCATTAACTGCTGTGCATTTCAGAAGATAGCTCCACAAAGAAGTTTGCAAATATTTAGATTTTTTTTCAGATTTTAAGACATATGGGGAAGCTTACGGGGGCAAGGTGGATAAGGTGACAGTTTCTTTCATATTTATCTTGAATATTTTGATAGTGGTTGAGGAAGCTTCCCATGTGCCTTGGATATCTTCAAACAAATCCAGTAATCTGATCATGTGAATTTGAATTTTCAAATGAAAATAAGGAAAATTTTCCTACCTCTGTTGAGCTCAGTTATTCTCTCTTTGCCCCTTGTGGAAGAATAAAATGGTAGAACTTTCTTGCATCTCTGTGAGCAAAGAGAAGGGAATGGTACCAAGAGGATCCTGACCATTGGAAGTACAAGAGATGAGAACAGATGAAAGTAAGAAGGAGGTTGGAGGCACTGTGTTTGACACTTGAATATGCACCTTTTCTTTTCCTGTTTTTTGTTTTGGTTTTTTTAATTTATTTTAAATTGAATTTATTTTTAAATTTTAAATTTATTTTTAATTTAATAATCCCTCAACACCGAGAGGTGGAACAAGGTGACTTTTGTGCTGCCAGTCCTGCTGCCAGGTGCCTGGTATGGCCATGTGGGTGAGCTCCCTGAGGTGCCTTTGCTAACCTCATGCTAAGAGGGGCACAGAAATAGCAAAGTAGCAGGAAATCTTTGAGGACTCAGAGAGATGGGCACATGCAGAGCTAAAGAGTCTCCTGAGGACAAGCTATTAAGCTTGTCCTGCATGCTTACCAGAGCAGATTAAATGTGACTGCCATTTGCAGTTTCTCACTGAACTGTTTGTGCCATAAGTACTCAGCCGATGAATTGGGGACTTTACTGTTGATGTGTGAAAGGGGTTGATATAATATGCTGGTATTGCTGGTTTACTTTATAAATGGTTACAGACAACCTAGGGTTCTCAAATGGTTTGTGCAAGTGAAGATTTCTTGCAGTATACACTGTCTTCAAGTGCTTATTCAGATCTCTATCATCTGACATTGAAATAGGTTTCTGAATGGGATGGTGAGTGTCTAATCAGCCAAGCACTCTGAGAGCAGAGCCATTTTGAGATACAAGACATCCTTCCATAATAGGCATTGATTAATCTCTGAGTCAGGGTAATTTACATAAGGAGCTGCATAAGTATCTAGAAATTGTGTGCTGGGACCTAAATCTGAAAGATAGGATGTAACCAAGCACTGGGGTCTGGAAAGCAGGGATTTGTGTGCATGCCCTTGCAATAGGCTTATACTGAATTGTGCATGCTCTGGAAGCATGCTTTGAGGATAGACTTAATTGACAGCTGTCAGTCATTCATAATTATGGTGTGTTTTTAATCCCATAAAAATAGAATGGAGAACGGATGTTGAGAGAGTAGTTAAAGCCAGCTGAACCATTTTTACTCCATTTTCAATATAAATAAAATATTTGATTGGGGAACTGAACTGAAGTTTAGGGTTTTGTTCTGTTACAGTGCTAGTGAAATGTCCAGTCATCATAATTTAAAAAGTGGACATAACGAATCCCTCAGTTGTTTTTATGATCTCTGAAGCATGTAAATAATAAGTGGGCAGTGCTGTACATTTCATTTCTCCTACATGATGCTTATATTTTGTTATGGGACAGTCAAATTAGGACTTAAAATAGATTATTCCAATTGAGAGCCGGGGAATTCTTAAAAGTAAGTTTTCTTCTTCTTGGGTTTATTGTTTTGTTTTGTTTTATTCAGGGAACTGGCCTTGATTGTCCAAAAGAATGGGAGGCTTTTAAGAACATTATGAAGTAGAATAAATGTATATATTTTTTAAAACTAATTTGGAATTTTGTCTAATTTCAGTTGTTAAAGGACATGAGAAGAACAAAGAAAAAAAATCCAAAGACTATGAAAGATCCAAGTCAAAGAAAAAGAAAAAAAAGAAAAAGAGATCTAAGCCTGGTAAAGTTCATTTTTCTTCTGTAGATGAAACTGGCTTCATTCTTTTGTAATAGTGCTTGTAATGGCACAGAATAAATGTCACTCCTAAATGAATGTCAGTGTATAAGTCAGGCTTTCCCTTAATAAGTGTGCCTCTATGCAGGCTTTGCCCAATTAAGAGAGTGCAGATGCCCTGTGTACTCTGGGACTGCTTTATGAATGCTGGAGTTTGCAAACTTTGAGTCCTGTTTTTCTGCTGTTAACCTTATTATTTCTTACACTTTCACTTTGAGGGGGAGTGGGCTGTAACAATGAGCCCAATTAAACCTGTCACAGCCTTAATTTCTTTCTTAAAGAAATTCTGTAGAGATTTAGTTAATGCCCAGTTTAAAGTCTAAACTCCAGCTGTGTCGCTCTTTCATGTCTCATAACATGCTGTTGCACTACATTAAAATGGCTGTAGTAGCAACGTGTATTCTTGGTTTTGTCTGTGGAGGCTTGGGAATGCTTTCCTGGGGCCACTTCAAGCTTTGAATTTGAGACAGAGGCCCAGGTGTTAGAGGTAATGGATTCTTCGCTACTGAAAACACAGCCGATTCTGGAAAATTTGTTTGAAACGTTAAAGGATCAAGTGTGACAACATCCTCTGTTATTGATGGGGATACAGCATACTTCAGTCTGCTAGGCATTGTTTGTGAAACTAGATCTCCCTAAGGAGGAGTTTCTGAGATAGAAAATTCTCTGATTGCTGCCATGAATAGGGCAAGCTATCAAGAGAGTGGATTGGAAGAACCATAGGCCAAGTCACTTAGAATTGTACTGCAACAAATAATTTTAATGAATTTCTGATTGTATGGTGCCTCTGTAGATATAATCTGTAGATTTATGCACCAAGTCCCCACAAGCCACCTGTCAGTCTATCATTGGGTTTTAAGATGTTGCATGCCTTTTTTTGATGTTTCCTTACGGGAATTCAGTCCAGAGCTGTGAAGATTTTTTCCAGGTAGCTGGAGAGTGCTGCTTGTAACTTCAGCCAGCCTTGATTTATATCCAATGTAGGCCTCACAGGGGAGCTATTCAAGGTGTTTTCTTCCCACACTCTTAGTCTGGGCTTGTCCATCTGTGCATTCTGTTCCATACATAGACTAGGAAAGCAAGTGCTTTCTATACACTTTGAAGTCTGTGAGATTAGGGAATGTGTATAACCTCATGTGAGTAAGAGTGGGATGTGAGGGGGAGGTCTCCAGCTAGTGGTGCTTGTGTGAAAGTGCTTGTAAAGCAAAGGTATTTGTACACCTACTCAGTCTGAAGAATAGTTGGCCTGGAAAGGCTGGTCACTTAGACCTTTGTCACTTCTGACAGCAGTAAACAGTGACTGAGCAGCATAAAATTGTCTGGTTCAGAAAATACCTTCTTGCCTCTGGAAAGCTTGCGCGTCTTGCAGCAGCATCATGCAGTCCCAGAGCTCCAGCATACTGGGAACTGGCTCAGTGAGTTACACATTTCTGCTGTGGGCATGCATGGTGCTGTTTCTTCTGTCAACTTTTTTTGACCATAGATTTTTAATGATTTACTACAATTTTACAGGGTATTCGGGCACTGGGGAGAACACAGATATCTCACAAGAGCTTTCACCTGAAAAATCAGTTATCACAAAATCTAATTCTTCAAGTAAATCATTTGCTCACCCAAGCACCTTGCTTCACTGCACTGATTCTGGACAGCATAAGGGAAGATCAAAAGCAAATGGTGAGATGACTCTCCTCTCTGGCTTTCTAGTTCCGTCTTTCATTACCAGTAAATATGTGAACAGCACTAACATATTTGAAAACTGGTTCTTATTGTATAAATTTGGCTATTCTTACTCAGGGCTGTGTGTATTTCTTTCGCCCTGCTTGACAAGACTGGACCCAGTTCATTTGCCTGAGCTTGATGTTGCTGCTTTTTACTTTGGCTTTACTTTCATACACACCTCAAGACTGTTGCCCTTATCTCAGAAATCAAACTCATTTTGCGGGGTTTTTTTTCAGTGCCTTATTAACTCCTAAAATAACTATGTTGCAACTTAATTTTTTCATATTTCCAAAAGTTTCTACAATGTAAGAACTCCTTCAGAGATAAAAGTGGGTGTTTTGCGAGCTTGCTGTGTTCAAGAGACCATTGGGTGTAGTGATGTGTAGTTGTATCGATACAGAATGAATATGCTTATAATGACTTTCTGAGCTTCATATGAGAAGCTCTTGAGTACTGTTTATTGATGTCTTCTTCATAGTACTTCATACACACAACCCTTGAAAATCTGGCTGCTGTGTACCAGCTTTCATTATTCTCAATGTCTTGCTCCGTGTTACTACTTACTGATACAAGCTGGTACAATAAAAAAGATAAATGTTTGATTTTTCTCTTCTTAAAAGTCACAGATATGAAGGAAATAGAAAATATAAGACAGCTCGATTCTATACAAGAATGTCAGATATATTTTTTGTACAGATACATTGTTGGGAACAGTTTGAGCTTGTTTTGAGTGTTTTTGTTTCTGTTTGTTTGGGGGGTTTTGTTTTTGTTGCTAGTTTGTTGTTGTTTTGCATAACTTTCTTTGTTTTTAGACAAAAGTAAATTTTAGCTTCATTAAATTCCCCTTTATAAGTGAAACAGGAAACGTTAAAAACTACTGAAGTGCAGATAGTGGTAATGTCTTGAAACACGTTTTGCAATCTGAGCAGTTGTGTTTCTGGAGTATATCAACCGTATGACATACAGTTCAGTAGCTTGGCCATCAGTTGCTCAGACTTCTTTTGGTCAGTTGATAGATATTGAAAGTAGTGAAAAATACCAGAAATAATTTTATTTCGTCCTTTTCAAATTGTTTTGTTACTTTTTGCATCTGCAGAATTTGTGCCTAGATAAACAAGATCTGGTGTAAACAAAAGTGAAACTTGTGTAATGTGGAAGTGCAGTGTGCCCATCCCGTCACTTCCACTGTACTTTAGGAAAGAGTGTCCTAGTTCAGAGGTGGAACAGAACTTTTAAACATGAAAATAAACTATAGTGTTGGGTTCTCACCCTTTGACAACAGGTGCTTCCCCAAAAAATACAGTTTATGCCACAGACCATTAGTTCTGTTTTTGCGTTCTATGAGCTAAATGATGAAAGTAGTTATACTCACGGTAGGTGAGACCCCACCATTGTACTTAAGACTAAAATTTTTACCTTCCATTCCCCTCTAACTCATTAAATTATTTTCAAATAATTAAAATACCTCATCTTCTTCCTCTGACCCTCAAATTCTATCCCCAGGGAAGATGCAGTTGTTGATTTAATATTATTGAGGTAAGATTCTCAATTCAGCATGCTGTTCAGTTAAAATTTTCTTGGCAGTTTTGTTCAATCTAGGATGCACTAATGCTTCAGCTAAGTAGTGTGGGTGCATTCTGGAAGAATACCTTGTGCAGTACACTGCCTGTGAGTTTATAAATGCATCCTAAACAGAAGATTAAATTAAAATAATTTCTGAAGCAGGATTGAATTCTGTGTTGGACCCAGTATTTCTGTCATTAAAACATCACTTTGTGAGATTAAATGGTTCATAAAACAGAACCCTCTTGCCTCTTTTTGAGAGCTCTGCACTAGAAGTGCCAAGTCACAATTCTGTACCAATTGCAGCAGCTAGCATGAGTCCTATTTGAATGTACAAGCCTGGTTTTGTTGTTTATAGTTTTGTCTGAAGAGACTTCATGCCTTGGTTTGAGATGCTGTATGCTGACAATACAGTTTTAATGACAAAAGCTGTTAAGATGGATATTTTGAGAGAGCCATTAATGAGACTATAAAACTTCATTATGTTGTAACCTTCAATAAACTGTTAAAATTGTGGTATTCCTTAACTTGCACTGTGAACTCAAGCTTTTTGGAATGTGTATTTGCATACTTGGGATGAGATTTTGAGGGACCTTTTTTTATAATTACTCAGGATTTTATGTAAATACTTCTTGTACAGAGGATGACACCCTGAGTGAGTCATCTATGGATAGCTTGCCTTGGAGTGATGATGACTGCACTCAGGATGTTGATGTAACCACCAACCCTGATGAAGAAGTTGAAGAGAGTGATTTTGAGATTGTTCGGTGTGTTTGCGAAGTAAGAGAAGAAAATGACTTCATGATTCAGGTATGAAATGGAGGGTAAATGCACATTTTAGTGAATGCAGTGGAAAGTGTCAGTAGAGAAACTTTTGTTTTGTACCCTAAATAATAAACTATTGTTGTCTTCCAAAAGCATAGTGTTTTTTGAGGTAATCTGTAAGGGTGACTGCTCCGATAGTTAACTTCTGCCTCATAGTACAGTTTAGGATTTTTAATTGAAAGAAAGAGGGAACATTCACTCCAAGTAAAAAATGGTTGGTTTGTTATTTGAGAATTTTGTTAAACGTAGAAGACTTTCTTGATTCTGAGAACACATATTTGAAGTCAGTGATTTTTTTTTTTTAGCTCCCTCTAATTTAGAGCCTGTTCAGAACATTTTCATGAGACAGTACTGTACTTCCCATTTCTCTGCCCTGGTAAGAAGCTTAACTTACACATACAATTCTCCAGACAGGCTGTGAAAAAAAAAAGAAAAAAATTGAGAGTTTTGCTTTAAAGCAGAACTGCATTTGTCATTTGTCCATTCTGCAATAGTCTGTAAATTCAGAGTTCCTAACCTGCCTAAGACCATCCGTCCATTCCACATGTATCTGCTCTTTTTAAATCAGCTTCAGTGAAAACTTGTAGAAGCTTCTATTGTCTCTCCTGCTTAAAACTGTTGATGAAAACCTCCTTGGAAGTTACTTGCCTATTTACTTTGAGATGTTTGTAAATTATCAGAAAATCATGTTCCTATGAATTTCAAGAGGTGAAGTCAAAAAAATCAATTAAATTTCTTCATAATTTTTTGCTCTAATTAATTTTCTTTGAGTTTCCATGCTGTTTCATGGAACCTTGCTGTGGAAGGTATGATGCTTTTTCTCTTAGTGGTGAGTTCACTTCACACAACTTTGTTTTAGTGTTGGATCCTGACAATGCAGGGCAAAAAGTAACTTATGAATTAGTAAGGAAGGGTGGAGTGATGGGCAGTGGTCAAGTGTAAGTAAATAGCACCAGACTGTACATGAAGGAAAAGGAGTCCGACAGTGGTGACCAAAGGGGGGTAGATACCCTCTGAGGAGATGGCTTACAGAAAATCACAAATAAATAGCCTGGGAGTATAATTGGCAGAAGTAAGTTCAATACTAGGTTAGGATTGCAGGATGTAGGGAGCTGTCAACTGGCTCTGGATGCAGCCTATGGATGCCTTTAGTTTAGAGTTTCGTGGGCTGTTTCTAAGATTACCTTGCTAGCTTGAACTAGTTTGGGCGGGCTTTTTTAGCATATTGCAAACTTTTAAACATTTGAATTGATTTGTGAAAGAATTGGTCTCTGGAAGAGAGATGCAGATGAGCAGTATTGTGCATTCGTGGTGGGGATTGAGGTAATAGGAAATATGCTGGCACCTGGCATACCTGCTTGGGTTTGCTGCATGCCTGTCTTGACAGCAGAATGAGGGGCCAGGGCAGTTTCTTCGTGGATCTGGCAGGAGGTTCATTGCTCCCAAATACATCCCCTCCTCTTCTACAAGAGGGAGAATGCTAAGCGTTCTCTTTCAGCTGCGTTCATTGCCATGAATGTGCCAAATATAGAAATAATCCAGGAAAATGTTAATTTTAAACATATCAGCACCTTGTCCATGAAAGACTGGGGAACATTGAAGTTTAATGAAACTCATGCACAGTTAAAATGGGAGTTCCTTTAGGTATTTAAACTAATAATTTGCCCCCACATTCAAAAGATTTTATAAAAAGTTTTCTTTGACCTGTACTTGCCTTAAATTAATTGTGTTGAGCAATTTGTGCATTAAGGATGTCATTTATTGCACTGGGATGCAGAAATCTAGGTTTGCATTTATAGAAGTATCTGCTTCAGTTACTAGAAATTAGATCTGGAAAAAGAAGTACAGAAAAATAGTGTGTTGTTGGTTAGTGCTGTTTTGTTCCAGTCTCTACAGGGAGATTACTAGACTTCATTTATGGAGCTGGTGTAAAGCAGCAGTGTAGTGTTGCCCTGTGTTCCTTCTGGAGGCACAGCAGTCCGATTTTCTGGTAAGACCCAAAGAAATCCAGACAGACTGTTGTTGCCTCATCTTTTTAGTTTTTATATTGAAACATTGATGAATTTGTGTATGATGCAGAAAATTCTGGGGCTGGATTTGATGGCCTCAGAGGTGATGGATGTAAACAGAGTTGAGATATTTTTGTTCTGCAAGGTGAAAAACTGCTTTAAATACACATCTTTTGGGTTTGTTTATTTATTTTGTGACTTGAATTTCAATTTAAATATTTTTTGCACAATGCTGTATGTTTTGTTTCTTCTAAATCTTCTGCTTGGAATGCTTTGAAACTCCCTACTACCACCTGAGCAGGGAGTAGTTTCCCAGTAGCATATGCCAGAGCAGTAACCTGTAGCCTAGAAGCCACCATGTGTAGTAGAACCTGCAAGTTAAAGAATGCACCTGTACCCTGAGGGGGTGAATATTTAAATATCAGTTGAGTGAAATTTTAAAAAATTGGTATGTTTGTGCTGGTTTGAAAGTAAACCAAAAGGAGAAGTGAACCCCACAGAAATACCGTGAGAGAGATTTCAGGTCAGAGTTACAATGTCATTAGGAAGATTACAGTAAATGCAACAATACACAAAAACTGGCTTAAAGTCAGACTACAGCCTGGTGTTCTGTTGGGTAGGGTGGTGGTCTCAGTCCTATCAAATAGTGACAGTAGTCCTGCGAAATGATGGTTGAGGTTGAGAGCAATGGTCCTCTGGGAGGTCTAGTCCTCCTGTGGAAGTACAGGTCCTCCTCTGGATCTGCCCAGTAGTTACGGTGTCCTAAATTCCTAAAGCACCCAGATAATTTATGGTCAGATATGGGCAGGATGCTCAGTACCACCCCCAGGGCAGGGAATTTCACAATGGAATGATGTAATCCTATGAGTCATAGGATGTTTTGGGGATCCTTGATGGCCTAGGTCCTTAGAGCTGCCCATTGGGGCATGAAGGCCTGATGGCAGAGATGACCCCCCTTAGGCTGGATGTAGTTATCACAGTTCAGTCAGTTTGTGAAGACAAGAAAAACTACCCTGATGTACCTGGTTTGGGGGTGGTTGGCCACTTTATCTCACTCTTGCAGCCTGCCGGCTGGTGTGCATTGGGCAGCTCTTGCAAACAACCCATCATTAGCAGTTCATCAAGAATAGTGTAGATGGGAGTAGAGTGCATAGTTTGGTTACAACCGCACTTGCAACCTAGGACAGATGCTTCGCTAGAGTTCTGGGCAAAATTGCCTGGAAAAACACTGAGTGCAGCGCTGTACAATATGGCATGATCCATAGGATGCAGGTGTAACTAGATCCAGGAGCTCCCTTCTTATTTTTAGCACAGTCTGTTTCTCTTAATCTGTTTTCTTTGTTTTAGAGCAACTTTTTCTGGCTCTAATTTGTGAAAGGGGGATTATGTCTGCCTTTTTTGAAAATATCTTCCAACTGCATTAGGGCTATTTACCCATTTTGGAAGGCAAAATATTGTTGGTTCCATGCTTCAGAAACCTGTTTCTCTCTAACCTTTTACATTCTCCAATCCCAGAGCTCCCATCTCCTCCACACCTAGACCGCTCATTTAATGCAGTGAAGTATTCAAAGTCTGGTTGTCCTTTTCTGTCCCTCCTAGCTTGAGGAAGGCAGGAGATAAGAGCATTAATTAAAGTGATGTTGAGTGCAGATGAAATGTTTAGCAAGTTCGCATCTTAGTAGGTCAATGAAGAGCAAAGTGAGATTCCTTGCAGTTGCTGTTAGGATTTGGTTTAGCTCATACTGCAGTCCTGTACATTCCCAACATTTCTGTTTTTGGTTTGTGCTCTGAGAAATAAAGGGTGTATAATCTCTTGTCTCACTGCCTGGGAAAATAGTAACTTTTAACTGACATCACAGTTTCCAATCAAAATAGACTTAATATTCTTATGTGGGGTTTTGTTCCATGTTTCAGTGGTCTGTACTCTACAATCACAATTTTGTCGCATTAAAATGGGGAGAAAATGACAAAACGTGAATAGTTTTTTCCCACTCTAGAACAGCATGGCTTTAAGAACAGTGACTGCATTTTAAATAGTGTAACTGTGCTAAAGAGATCCAAATTATATTCAGTCGTTGCCAGTATGATTGTCCTGTTGGATGCTCCTAAAGCTGGTGCCACTGATCTGCACTGCAGGTTTTTATTAGTAGAGCTACCTTTGAAGTGGATAAAATGTTGGAGGTACAAGAATTGTTAAAGCATAATATTGCCTACTCCTGAAATAAACAGGGCAGGAGATTTTTCTCCTTTTAATGCCTTTATTAAGAGTGATCAGCTCAAGGTTGGGAGGCTCGATGGGTCCGCCGTCGCCGCTCCCAGGGGGACTCGGAGGAGGAGGAATGTGCAGCTTTGTCCCCTGGGGGCAGAGCTGGGGGTCCCGTCCCCACGATGTTACCCAGCTTTTGACTTTTCCAGGCTCGCGGCTTGGTTCCAGCTGAGCTCTTTGCTCAGGGCGAGGGGCAACAAAAGTTTTCATCATCTTTGCACGTCCGGTACTTTGTTCCTCACGTTCAGACATCACTCTAATCTCTTAATTCTGTATTGGCTCGGGTTTTTTGGGGTCTTTTCCGTAAGTTTGGTGGAGTTACTTCCCATGGCATGCTGGTCTCAAGCCTATTTTGCATTTTCTCCCATGTCCTCTCCTCTCACCGTCTGGGGAGAAGGATAACTTAGCCTTAGGTAAGGGCCATAGCAATACAAAAGGAGCAATTAATGAGAAGGACTGATGATACAATAACAAACAGGTAGAACTTCACCTTGGCAGCAACTGGTTTAACTCGTTCTGCCACCCTTTTGTTCCCAAAAAAAATTGGCAGATTTTTTATTTATAACACTCCTGTGTGACATAAATATCTCTGGGATTTGATAACTAAATGTGGATTACTGTTTGAGGTTGTCAGGAAAAGTAATCCACAAACATCAGAGATTTTTGTCCAAAAAGGAGACAGAGGAGCCCTTTTACTTTATTTGAATAAAGGGAGAGGCCATGGGGCATTCCCCTGGGGTCCCTCAAATTTCTGGAGGACAGTTTTTTGACACTGGCCTTTTTATCCCAATTTCCCAGCTGCATTTCCCTTCTCTCTTTCCCCTGTGGCTGAGGCACTTTAGAGGTACAGACTTCCTGGAATGCCTCATACCAAAGATTGCCCTCTAATGTATAGCTCCTCCTTTTTAATTTTTAGTTCTTATGGAATTTATGGGTTTCCCCATTGTGTCTTTCATCTTTCAATATCCAATTTCATTTATCAGTAAACCTACAGTTCGTTTGTAAAGGCAAATATCTTTTTCCGTTCATCAATCAGCGGAATCCTTCCTGTTTTGTTTTCTTATCTCTCAGTGCTAGTTTTATCTACTAGCAGACCCACAGTTTGTTTGTAAAGACAAACCTGTCATTCCTCTCAAGGGGAAAGCTTTTGAATTCAGAAAAATTGGTCTGTTTTGGTGAAGAAAGCTTGATTGCCCTGTTGGCTATCTGGTTATGAGCACATGCATCTCATGAATGATTTTCATTTCCAAAGGGAGTATTTTTGTACCTTTCAGAATCTCTGCTTGTACTTTTTAATTGTCGTTCTCCAGAAACACACATGAAAAATGTGGAGGGCTCACATTTTATTATAGTCTGTTTCTGTAGTGTATTTGTTTGTAAGTGGAAGGTGGGGTGTGTATATTAATAGACCTTTTTTGTCTTAAAATATGTAGATCCTGTGCTTCTTAATTGACATAATGGTATTGAGCTCCTCTAGCCAGGATTTCTATTAATGTGCACTTCTTGTCTTTGAATAGTGTGAAGAGTGTCTGTGCTGGCAGCATGGAGTCTGTATGGGCTTACTGGAAGATAATATACCTGAGAAATATACCTGCTATATTTGCCAAGATCCTCCAGGTACAGAAATTTAAGGTTACAGACCCTTTTTATATATGTAGTAAATCTACTAATTCATCTATATCTAATCTGTATCTATATCTATCTCTCTGAAAAACTATGCCATTTTCCCCCTCACCTGTGTCTGTGACTGTAGGCAAGTTTCAGTTTCAGGAAATTTAATTTATGTGAATGTCCATGAGTCAATACTATGAAATTACAAAAGGACAGGAATGGAAAAGACTGTTTTCACTGTGATGACCATCTGGCACATATTTGCTGTAATAAGAATTGTACTGTCTGACTATGGCAAATGAGTGTAGAAAACAGGAAGCTCAAGCAAAGACTCCCCATGGGTACATCTTAGAGGATATGGCTGCTGCTCTCCCCCAACAAATTAGGCTGATGCATTCTTTTAAGTAAGTCAGCAGAAGGCTTCTGGCTCCCCTCAGCAGTGGCTCTTGCCATTGACTGCATTACCTGCTGTTCTGGTGTGATGCTGGCCCAATGGCAGCCACCCACATAAGCCACTTGCTCACCCTCTCCTGCTTCAGCTGGGCAGGAGAGAAAAATTTAACAAAGAGTTCAGGAGTTGAGACCCGGAGAAAACACTCCAAGGGCAGAACAGGCTTCACTTAGAGATAAAAGGTGAGTTTATTACCAACAGAATCAGAGGAGGATATGAAAAATAAAATGAGCCTTTAAAAACACCTTTTCTTCCCCCAGCCCCTCCCTCCTTCCCACCAACAGTGCAGGAAAACAGCATGTGGGGGTTTGGTCAGTTCATCACTCAAGGTTTTCTTCTACTGCTCCGGGAGAGACGTTGCTCCCATGTGACACCGTGGGGTCCCTCCCACAGGAGAGAGTTCTCTGTGAACTTCTCCAGCGTGGCTTGCCAATCTCAGGAGCAGCAGTCTGCCCAAAACTGCTGCAACGTGAGCCCCTCCCACGGGCACACAGTCCTCCCAAAACTGCTGCAGCCTGGGTCACTTGTCCACGGGCTGCAGTCCTCCAAGGACAGGCTGCTCCAGCCTGAAAGCAGGGGCCCTCTCTCTCTACCAGGTCTCCCACTGGATCACAGCCTCCTCCAGGCATCCACCCGCTTGAGTGTGAGCATCTCCCCCACGGGCTGCGGCTGCATCTCTGCATCCCCTGGGAATCCCCGTGGGCTGCAGGGGCACAGCTGCTTCACCGTGGTCCTCAGCACAGCCTGCAGAGGAGCCTTGGCTCTGGCACCTGGAGCACCTCCTCCTTCTCCACTGACCTTGGCGTCACCATGTTATGTCCCTCACATGTTCTCACCTCTTCCTCTTCTGGGACTGAAAGAAAAACCTGCACTTTTCTTGGATCGGCTGTCTGTCCCTGCCCCGAGATGCGTGGGATGGTTCTGAGGCAGCTTTCGAAGAATGAGCCTGGACTCTATGCTTTTTCGGTCTTCAGGTTGTTTATTATTTCTGCAAAATTTTCTTTCTGCCCAGCCAAGATCTGCTCAGCAAGGCAGCCACAGGCACTCTGCCTGCCCCCGAGGCAGTGTCGTCTTTTTGTACTACAAACTACGTATAACATATTTACACTTAATTCCCAATACCATCACCGATGTTAGACAGCGCACTTCTACTCTAAACCAATCCCTAAGCGCCAACATCACTGCAGAAAATGGGGAACAAGAAGAAGAAAGAAGAAGGACTAGACATTGCCTGATTCCTCCATCCTCCCCCATAGCCCCCATACAAAAAAATCCTAAAACCTACATTTTCACCCTGTGAACATCTTGTTTTCACACCATTCAAACTTGTATGGCTTTCACATCCCCATGCCAAGCTGGCAGTTCATTAGAAGGATCAAAATCAAGCCACCAGGTGTTCTGGGCAGAATGCCAGGGTCTCCAAGCCCCCCGGATGGGGTCTTTGGCAACTCTGAACATCCGGAGGGATGGGCTGAGTTCCCACACACCTTGGTTTTGATTTTCTTCTTAAATCTATTATCACAGAGGCATTACCAGCCTCTCAAATTAGGCCAGCTTTGGCCAGCAACATATCCATCTTCAGAGCCACCAGGGATTGGCTCTGCCACACAGGGGGAAGCTTCCAGCAGCTTCTCACAGAATCCACCTCTGTGGCCACCGAGCCCGCCCCCCTCCCCCCACTACCACAACCAGGCCGTGCAAAACCAACATGGCTGCAATAACCTATATATTGGAATTTACCTGAGGTAACACAGTCAGAGTTGATTAAGCAATATGTTCTCTCCTCCTTAGCAGATATTTTGAAATGTCTTAGCGTTGGAAAATCCCAGCTCTGTGGAGACAGGGCAACTGAAAGGCAATTTAAAGATTTTATTCCGTTATCAATCTCGTAGAAGGGTGAGACATAAGAGCTGTAAAACTCAATGCCATTCCATCAGAAGCCAACTTGTTTCCTGGTTACAATATCTTATAAATAAATGTATTGTTTTTCAGCCTATTAGCTTTTGCCACACAATGGTGCTCATACTTCTAACACCAATCACCTATTACTTTACCCCATGTGGTCTTCCTACAATGCATCTTTCACAGTTCTAATTCTCAAGAATATCAGGTCTTGTTACAAGCCATTGTTTGAAACTTGTTTCTAGTTCAATCACTCTCTCAACAATGTCATCTCTATTCCATGGCCTTCCTGAGTCAGCACACCTTATCTCAGAGTTTGCATACAGATGTACAAGACTGTGTGAGCTCTCAGTCAGGTTTTGAGAATCCTTTACAAATCTATTTCTCACATCTTAGTCCATCTTACACAGCAGGTAAAATTACATTAAGCAAATATTTTCTGACTTTCTACTGTATTTATTACAAAAACTTGCCGAAAGTGAAAAGGATGAGGTTTGGACTTGAGGCCACGGTTATAAATGGCAAGAAAATGGATCTCTTTTCACCTGATTAAAAGACTTTTTTGGTTTATATACATATTTGGATTGTGATCCAAGGTTTTTTTGGCTGTTGAAAGCTACCAACTCTTTCATACTTAAACTCATAGATTTGTGTAGTATGTTTACTGCTGTTGCTTGTACTCTCAGCAATGAAGACATGCTATGCCTAAATCTTAAACTTTTACTACAGAGACAGCAATAAATTTAAGGTTTCTTTAGAATATCTTGCTTCTAGAATTTTTAAGCTATTTTGCTTTATGGCAGTTGAAGGTAATTTTAAAGGGACTAAAATGCACTAGCAAACTGAATTGTCATCACACTTGAATGAGTGTTTCTGTGCAGAAGGTGATTACAGCTCCATTTGTTGAATTAATCATTAACTATTAATTTCAAGATTCTGAAGTTTACATTGGAGGGGACTTGATTTTTACCTTTTAGCTCTGTCTTAATTTTACTGGTGTTGTGAAAAAGGAAAACATGTCCAACTTTCTGACTGCAAAGATGGCTTTTCAGTGACTGTTTTTGGCTTGAAGTGAGCTGACAGGCTGTATGAATCTACAAAGAAGTGGCTTTTAAAACTGAGCATGGCAATTCAGCAGACTCTTACTTAGGAGCTTTCCCCAGTCTATACTGCTGGGACTTGTAACAGCACCACTCATTCTATTAGAAGTAAAAAGCAAATTTAGTGTAATTTTGTCTAAAACTGTACTAACTGCTGTTTTACTCAGATCTTTTTGAATCGGGTAGGATTTTTAAGAGATTTGTTAACATTTACCCTTGCTTAAACGTGATCAAGATGATTTTGTAGCACAGTTGCTTGTGGGCATAGTCTGATGTCTCTTCTTCAGGTTATATACTTCAAAAGGGAGCACTTTTTATCTCAGGGTACACATCACCTCAGTTGTTCAGGTGACCATGAAGTTCTCAAAGTCTGTTTTACTCTTGTGGACTGAACTGTACTTTCTGTCTCAGATGTGAGCTTCTCTAATGTAGAAGTTAATGAGGGAGGGCCAATGCAGGTGGCCAGGAGTGTCTCCAATGTCGTTCTGATCATACCAAAAATTCTGCTTGCCTTCCTGCTTGATACAGTGTATCTGCCTGGAGGGTTGAGCTGATGCACCTTTCAAAATTCTTTTTCACCCTGTCATGATTTCTGATGCCACCTAATACCAATTCTATGTAGTGCTAGCCTCAGTCTCACTCCGTTGCCTAGTAACTCCCTTTTTCTTTTTTTTTAGCTTCTCCTCTAGTCAACGTTAACCTGCTTATATTGGAGACCTTTTTGCATTTATGGTTCCCAGTCTGTGTTCCAGTTTTATCTCTGGTTTTGTGGGCTTGCTGCCTGGGCTGTACGTAGGCAGTGACTGTTGGGGTTCTCTGGGTGCTGAGCTGTCCGCTGAGAATATCTGTAGTAAATGTACATTTTACAGGATGTGGAGCAGCTTTTGTTAGGTATTTAATGTGAAGGGTTTTTGTCTGTGTTTGCAATTTAGTAAGCACCTTTCCTGGTAATACCATTTGTTTAGCAGTTTAAGTTACTTCTATTGATGCATCTTTCACATTCAGCACTGTTTCATTTCAGCTGTTGCTGATATTCAATATCAAGAGATAACATTGATATCTCTTAAGATAGAATTATCATTATTAATAGCTTGACTTAGGCAAGTTTTCTATTGGAACCTTAGCCCCGATTCCTTCAAAATCTACTT
Organism: Ammospiza caudacuta; assembly: GCF_027887145.1. Lineage (NCBI taxonomy): Eukaryota > Metazoa > Chordata > Aves > Passeriformes > Passerellidae > Ammospiza > Ammospiza caudacuta. The sequence goes on from NC_080607.1 coordinate 4,393,939, forward strand.
TTGCACAACTGTACTGGTACATGTTGATGTTAAAAACAAGATCACTGAGAAGCTGATTGCCATTTTCTGCATTTTACTGTCTGCAGAGAGCTGCAGTCAGACTGTAACTTCTGTCATAACCATGCTTAAACTAGACAGTGTGATACTCTGCTAAAAATACACCTTTCTCAGCCTCATCTGCAACTGTCTGTTGTGGATGTCCTCTGGTGGAAGTTGGTGTCAGAATGTGTTTACAGTTGGGCAGAGGTTTTTGGCTTCCTACTTTACAAATTCTTCATTTCTTCATTGGTCTGCTTTTACAGGTTCTATTGATAAGATCAAATAAGCTGTTGCAGTACCTAGAGATAATCAGAATTACTACCAGCACTGTCAACATTTCATTTTAACTCACTCATTACTGTCACTTCAGGTCAGAGGTCCAGCTTAAAGTACTGGTATGAAAAGGAGTGGTTAAGTAATGGTCACATGCATGGCTTAGCGTTTTTGGAAGAAAATTACTCCCACCAGAATGCCAAGAAGATAGTGGCCACTCACCAGCTGCTTGGTGATGTACAGCGAGTGATCGAAGTCCTGCACGGGCTGCAGCTGAAGATGAGCATATTACAGTAAGCAGCATTTACGTATCAGCTGGCATGTTCTCGTCGGGAATCAGACTGCAAGTGTAAAAATAACCAGAAATTCAGACTTGCGTTTGTGCTGTGTGGATTTAAAACATAGTTTGAATTGCTGATGTGATCTTGGGAAAGGATTTGGCTATTTGAAAACTGTTTAAGTGGGATGAGTGTAAGTGGACAATGTGTATAGAAAGGATTAAACTAATAAACCTAATGACAGTTTTTCCTAATTTACCCAAATGGATTTTAAGTAAGAACAGGATAGACTTATAACCCGTGGCGCCATTTTTGCAGCACTTGCTTTCTCCATTCCAGGGGATATGGTCATAGCTTCTCCAAGAGGAATCAGATCTTTTTGTTTGGTACAGTGTCTTGTTTTGGTGCAGTGGCAGAGTGGTCGCACTCTCAGCAACCTGCAGTACTTCATTTCTGAAAGGTTATTTCAGCTATATCTACAGAAAATAACAGTTATTTTCATAAAAGATTTTTTTTTATCAATTCAACATTTTTGTCTATTTTCCTATTTAAAGTCAACCTTCTGATGACTGAAAACAAAATAAACTGAAATCTAGCAGTTCTAAATTTATTGAATTCCGTAATTGTAATTTATTAGTTGATAACTTGCACTGTTTGGCAAACAAAGTGATTTTGGCATTCTTTGGACCCTTCCCCTAAATCTGTGGTAATGCAGGAGGTCCACTGACATGGAATAATGCTTAAAGCAAGAGAGGAGCCATTTTAACATAAGGGTTTGCTTTTCCATTATGGGATCCTTTTATTTAGGTCTGTAAGTAATCTCTTTCCTTTTTGGAGACTGAAACAAATACTTTAAAAAAGGCCCAAGGAGTAGCCTTAAAGAGCAACATTTGAGTTTCAGGTGAGATTTACACAGTACTGAGGTAAGGAGCACTGGGTATATATGTGATGGTTGCTGCAGGTTTTGTTCCTTTTCTCTCCCATGCTGAAGTCAGTATGATGGCCTGGATTAATTAAAGGTGAGGTGCAGTCCTGTTTGGATCATCTGGTTAGAAGCTTCAGCTGATGTTTTCTTTATCATGATAAAAATTAGAAGAGATTTGAATAATTATTATATTGTTGATGCAGATCAGCAATAGAGAGATGATTTCATAGGTGCCTGAAATTATTAGGAATTGCTCATTGTTTCAGGGAGATTTCTCAGTGTTTCAGGGAGGTGGCAAAGGACACAAGGTGATCCCGGCAGTGCCGTGGGAGGGTGAACCTTCAGCAGGCAGGAGTCAAAAGGTTATTCAGGTATTAGCATTTGAATTTTCATCCTTTGGTAACTGGTGCATCATTTTTCAGAAAAATATTCTGTCTTTTGTAAAATTATCCCTTGCTCTGGTTTGAGCAAAGTACAGTTTCTTTAGGTGTAGCAGATGAATGGAGCTTGAGCAGAAAGCTTTGGTAAATGAACACCTGGTTTTCACTTTTCCAGGCATGCCTTCAGGATGGTTCACCAGGGAGCTCTATCCTTGCTGTGCCAGCACTGAAGTCAAAGATGCTTCTGTGAAATAGTCTGAGCACATCCTTGGCAGCTGTACTCACTCCGGTTTCTTCTGAGAGACACTGAAGAAACCTGAGCTGCTGTGGGATGGATTAGAAAGCAGTTACTACCAAAGTCAGCTGGTCATGTTTTGTTCAATGGTTTGGTGAACAGCTAGAAAAGCTGGATCAGCTGAATAGAATAAGTATGTCCACCTCTGCAAGGAAGCAGAGAGGAAGGCTTGAGGGCAGCCCCCCCATCTGTGCAGCCCAATGCAGCAGGGGCTTTAGAGCCAGGATTTGCTCTGCTGTGTTCCTGCAGCCTGTGGCAGATGAGCTGCCAGCCCTTTCAATATAGCAGAGTATGGTGCTTTGCTCTCCTTTTACTGCTGTTTTGATGCTTTACACAAGGAGGAACATGGGTTACAATGCTCACTCAGAATCTTTTGTTTGTTATATCTGTAATAATCTGATACCAATAGTTGTCCCTTCTGCTGAAATAAATAATGTATTAGTCAATTTGAAGACAATTAAAATAAGAATTTTTCTAAGAACAGATGAAGGGAACTCTGGCCACTGAGATACCACTGCAGTTGCAATGTTGGTGTACCATACCTTTACTAAAAATATCCCTGTTAAAAATTAATTTCTGCTACTAATAAATTGCAAATAGTGAAGCAAAATGTTCCATGAAGGGCCAGCATTGGTGAGAAGTCATATGTGTATATTTGCAGCTTATTCTTCAAGTTTTTTCTTAATCCAAACCTTGGTTTGTCTTTTTTTCCCATAATTATTCTCACTTTACTTAACTTCTTTATGCAAGAGGATAGTTTGCTTAGTCACTTTGGCATTTAAATTGGATGGTTTACTTTTTTATGTTTGAACAGAAATAAAGAACACCCTGACTTAAAGCTTTGGTGTCATCCATGGAAGCACATCACGGTGGATGAAAAAATCCATACAAGACACATCATTCACTTTGAGGAAAATTGCAAAGAGGAGACAGCAAGTTATAGAACTTGGAATGGGACAGTTGAGAAACCCTCAACAGTTCCTTCTGTGGAGGAATCTTACATTACGAGTGAACACTGTTACCAGAAGCCTCGGGCCTACTACCCTGCCATAGAGCAGAGGCTGGTTGTGGAAACCAGAAGTTCAGCCATTGATGATGGAGTAAACAGAATAAGGGAAAATGGGGATGATACCTTCTCAGAGAGGTTTGGCTGGAATCTGGACCAAGAAATATGCAAGATGGAAAATGAATCTAAACACAATTACTCTAAGGTATGTTTATTAAAATAGCCTTCTCTAGCAAAGAGCATGTGTTTTCCTGGCAACCCGCAAACCTCAGCCTTTTAAAATACTTTTTGGTCTGTTTGTGTTTATTTTTTTTTAATTAGACTGTTAAATTTAAGTTGCCACTAACAGCTAAAATGATAAATGTGATCAACTCCTTCATTTTATATTATAATTTAAAACTCTAGGTTGACTTCTGGACCTCAAGTTGTTTGAAGAGCGTGGACCATGTATTATGGTCCACTGGTAGCTCATTGCTGCTTACTTTTGTGTACTTTTAAATGAAACATAAGCACTAGCAGAGAGAGAAGAGGTCAAGCAAGCATGTATGATAGTACCAAATACACTGATAGGCCAGCTTCTAACTATGTCCATCTTGTTTCCATGTTCTTTCTAATAGCTAAATTAATTTTGGGTTCTTCAGGCAGCATTTCAAGATTGAAAACAAAAGGTATCAGCCTGAAGTGTTTTTGTTTTTTTTTTAAGACTGATCACCATGGAGTAGTCTTGTTTCTTCTTCCTACTGTAGCCCTTCAGGTTTAGCTTTCAATGCTTGGTTCTCATTGTCATCTCTGTCAGCCTAGTAGAGGCCTTTCTGCTCTCCAGTGCAAAAATTTTGATTCTGTTAGTACCAATTCCTATGAAATGTGGGATGAGAAATATTGAAAACCCTCTGGGAAATGAGTGAAGCCCCTCTGCTCTGGAGCCAGGCTAGGGGAGCTGTGGGTGTTCACCTAGAGAAGGATCCAGGGAGACCTGAGAGCCCTTTACAGTGCCTAAAGAGCTCCTGGACAACTGGGCTTTTGGGACAAGGGATGGAGGGACAGGACAAGAGGGAATGGCCTTAAGATGAAGGAGTCTAGATTTTAGATGGGATATTAGGAAGAAATTCTTCCCTGTGAGGGTGGGCAGGCCCTGGCACAGGTTGTCCAGAGAAGCTGTGGCTGCCCCTGGATCCCTGGAAGTGTCCAAGGCCAGGTTGGATGGGGCTTAGAGCAGCCTGGGACAGTGGAAGGTTTTGGAACCTCTTCCAACCCAAACTACAGTAGGATTTTATGATTCCATTAAATACTGGGCTCCCTTTTTTTAGATTAAAGGTTAGGATAGCTCTTATTTCATCCATATGTAAGTTGTAATTTACAACTTTTAACTTCTCTGTCGGTCTGTTGAGATTGTTTCCTAGAAAAGGAAATATTTTAGTTCTTCAATCTTAAAGAGCCTTTTTCTAAAGGATCATATTTCAGCAGAAGGATGAGAAAAGTAGGGGAGTAGAATGAGCACTGCTGATGTTGTAGTCAAGTTTTGTAAGGAGTGGTAATGCTTGTTTGGAGATGGTTCAGCAAAAGTTTTAGTTGAATTTTGATTAGATTCCTTAAGGAAAAATCCCTTTTCACTCCTGAATTGTTTGCTCTTTAGTTGATTTAGTTGATCATTGTAAGGTGTATTGTATTGTCAGGTTCTAGGAACAGCTTCAGCATTCCCTGAGATGCACAGATTAAGTGCAGGATCTTCCAGATAAACAGTGGCAGGGAGATAACTCCACATGTGTATGTTACCTTCAGAAAACCAGATGTTTGTAAAGTACAAATAGTTTTCAGCAAAACACCCATAAAATATGTTTATATTTAGATCTTCTTGCCCAAACCAGGTTAGTGTCTGTTTATGGTCTGTGTCTCTATCACTCACTGGCCTCTGATGAGTTCAACAATTATAGGGGACTGGGAGGACTCAAGCAGTTTGGCTCCCCAATTCTCTTTCACTGTAACAGATATTTAATGTGTGTATTTCTGCTAGGTGAGAGAGTCTGTCTCTAAGAAAGTCTCTCCAGAGGAAGCTATTGAAATGAAATTGCTGGAAAAAGACAAAGAAGGAGTAGTGAACTCACAGCTGCAGTGGCAGCTCAATCTTTTAGCTCACGTGGAATCTTTGCAAGATGAAGTCATACACAGAATGGATTTCATTGAGAAGGAGCTAGATGGTAAGTAGTGTTATTCTAGTTTAAAAAACGATTTTTTGTTAACTGACCTACCTGTTCAAAACATGTTAACCAGAATTTTACTTCTTCAGACCTACAAAGAGAATAACACTCCATTATCACATTTTCTAAATAGAAAATAGACAGACTCCTGATGTGGGGGGTGGATTTTAAAACAAAGACCAGAATTTCACAGAAAAAGTTCTAGTTAGGACATCTCTAAATAGTTGTATCAGATATTGTACTGGAACATCTTTGTGTCTTTTTGGGTTTAGTTTTTTGTCCTTTTCCAAAACTCTTCTGTGTGTTTGCATTTCTGTGTTCTTTGGGGACTTGCTGGCTATGTTAGCCCGTTCTGAGTAGCCTCTTCAGTGCACAAGGCTCTTATCCTCTCCTGTCTCTTCCAAATTCTTCATCTAAATATATTTTAAGATTCTCATAGCAATGGAAAACTTATAAATCCTTTGTGTTGCATTGAATGATTTGGGATAGTTCTTTACATTGTTAAGTCTGACCATTGGTTGTGTAGTGGTTATAACAGTAGCTTTACTTGCAGGGGAATCCAACTTCTGCCCAAGTAAGAGCCCTGTCTTTATAAATAAGGTACTGAAAAGTTGGACAGATGAGGGGCTATTTCAGGTAAAGAAGATCAGTCAGGGCTGTGCTGCCTAAAAAGCTCTGGTTCCAAAAAGTTGGACTTTCTGTACCTGCTGCTGAGCAGAGGTCTGTGCAGTGTGTTGCTGCTTTGAGCAGGAACTTTCTTACTCCAAGGTGGGATGTGTCAGTGCCGAGTGATGCTGCTGGTTCTGCAGCAGGTGCTGCCCATAGGTGAAATTTACCTGTTGATCTGGCTAGTGGCAAGACTGCTCTTGGTAGAGGTATTTATTCTGTCTTGAAGGTTTCAGTCTCCATCTGCAGTGCTATCAACATCCCCAGAACTCATCATAGTCTAACCCTTGCCACCTTCCTTGTGAGCATGTTACATTGTCACTTGACTTCTGCTGGGGGGGTGGGGGGGCTTTTCTTGTTTCCCGCAGAGAAGCTTTTTAAAGCAGTTTATTTTCTTTATGGAGCACTCTGCTGCTTTGTGCTTTTGATCTTCATCCCCATTTTGTGTTACTCACTTCTGTCTTGGTCAGTTGTGTTCTGTATGCATGACAGATCTCTTTCGTTCTGATAGTCTCATTTTTGATGGTGTAAACTCCACAGTTTCTTTGCCTGAAATTGACACAGATCAGAAGAAGTTTAGCATGAGGTTTCACAATGTCTGGTCCAGAGTTTTCCTTTCCTGCTTTTTCTTAGGAACAGCAGCTTCTCCCTCCATCTCCATGTGAATTATTTGGTAATGTATCAAAAGTTACTTGCAGAGATTGGTGTGAGGTGTTCAGTTCTATGATTTCTCAAATAACTGTTAAAAATATTGCCCACTGCCTTCTCAAGAGTTACAAAATATTTAAAGAATTCTTGTTTTGTGACTTAAGATGAGCTGTTTGCTGAGAACTGCAGTAGTGATGGATTTTGTTTTCTTTGCAGTTCTGGAGAGTTGGCTGGATTACACAGGAGAGCTGCAACCCCCAGAACCACTGGCTCGACTGCCCCAGCTCAAACACTGCATAAAGCAGCTGATAACAGACTTGGGCAAAGTACAGCAGATCGCGCTGTGCTGCTCCACGTGAGCCTGGAGAGCTCTGGCTGGGACTGCCTGCAGAGCTGCAGTATCTGATGGGAGCACATTTGAATCTGTAAATTAAACTAGCATGATGCTTGCATGGGATGCAGATTGACTTCAGGGACTTGTCAAGAAGTGTTGTTCAAAGAAGAGCAAAAAGGTTTTTTCAGGTTTATTAGACAATTATAATGCTGTGGAAAAGGTCATACTCTTGTCTCCTGTTGCCTGTTGGTTGATAAGTTAGACTAAAATTTTCACTCCCTACAAGTTGTTGATCAAAATGGTAGACTTCTTCATCATTGAATTGACTAAAAATTGTGCCACTGAAAAACAGAGTTCTAAGAGCCAAAAAAGTTTGGTTGACAGCGGTTGTAAATAACTTTGTGTAGTTTAAGTGACTCATGTCATGTTTTATTTCTTCTGGTTTATGCATACTAGCACTCAGTATTTAATCATTAGGAGATGTTATAACAGTTTCAGACTTAGTAAGTGTGAATGTCCAGCTCTTGACTATAAGTGTTATGTGGAGGTTTTCAAGTAACAGTGGCCTGACCCACACTTCTGTTACAGTAAATAATGTAGCAGGAGGTCACAGGTGGATTGCACTTGTTTTCCATATTTATCCTCTCTGTCACATGACCTGGTACTGCCCATGAAGGTGGTGTTTGTGTGTATTCTTGAGCTCTTCAATCTGGCCATCCTGTGCCTCCTGCAGCACTTGCTGGGGGATCCCCTCGTTGCAGTAGTGTGGAATGCAGCCAGGAAAGGACTGGAGCCACACTCTGAGTTCAGACCCAGCATGGTCTGTCATGGATGTGATATATTTTCTACCCATTTGTTAATAATTGCCATTCCGGTTATATTTGGAAATCTAGATTTTTTTTTTTTCAATACTATGGATGTGTTCATTGTAAAGACTTGCTATGAATGTGTGGTTTTGGGAATCAGTTTTTGTGTAAATAAAGCCTCGAGATCTATGCATGAGGTGCTGTCCTTGCAGACAGTGAATGGGTTATTATCTTAAATACTCTGTGTTCACAAAGTCCCTTTTTATACCTTAAGTTTTAATTTTCAGTTTGTATTTACTTTGTGATGTAGGTGACAAGGCTGCTGATGTTCAGTCAAGTTACACAGAACCTTTGGAACGTTCTGAGCATTTGAGAGGTTCAGAGTCTTTCAGCTGCAGATCACCACTCCTGAAATAATGGCTGTAACTTCAGTTTTCCTTCACAGACATTGCTGAGTTCAGTTCCCCATGGAACACAGTGAGCTGGTTTTGCAGTGAGAGGGTGTCCTTAAAAAGCTGGATTTGTTGCCCTTATTTTATTGTGTGCAGTGGTACTACCAAAGGGTAACATTCAAACCGAGTTGTAATAGAAAGGCCCATACCTGTACAAATTACTAATTTGGAATATATATCTGTAATCTTTTTATTCTGCAAAGAATAACGAAAACTTGAAATATCCAGTATTATTGTAGGAGCTACAGTCTCTACATGGTGAATATTTTATTTCCTTCAGAAAAAAAAATAATTAGGCTGCTCTAGGTAGTAACTAAGACTTTTATGCCAAGATTCAGTTCAGGCAATAATTTGTCTCACAGTTTTATAGTACTGTGTCGGTATATAGTGAATACAATGTACATACAGCAGAAAAACAAACTTTCTTTTCTGTAACACAATTGGAATAAAGCGTACATTGTATTTTAAGGATCACTTGGCTCTCTGAAGATGAGACCAGTGCTTATACCTTGGCTCATTCCTGTCAGGTACTTGAGCTCATGTAGCTCAGAGCAGTATCAGAGGAGCCTCGCAGGCAGCTGGTGATTTTCAGGTGAAATAGGCCACAAAAGGCATTCCCTGGTTACAGTCGGGAAAGTAGGACACGCTGTGTGGGAACAGCTTGGTTGTGCTCCCAGTCTGAGGGCATTCAAGCACTCGGTCCCTGAGCTGGCTTCTTGCTCCAAAGGGGGATTTCTTCTCAAGCAATGGCTTTTGTGTGCTCATTGTGTATTTTCACTTGTCAGTTTATTTTTGCTCAGGGCAGTATTGGAGGTTTGGAAGAAAAAGCATTTCCCATGGGTAGATCAAGTTGCAGACCCTGGAGACTTGCATCCCTTCAGTAGTGCTGGGGAAGCCCTTGCAGATAAAGACTGAAAATATTTATTTAAAATAGAGTAGTACTTCTCATATTCAGGGAAGATTCTTCATTGTGCTCTGCCTGGATTCATTTCTGTCCCTTTTTTTGCAAGTTTCCTCATTGTTATTTTTAGTCTGGACCAGCTGTTCAGACTGACAGGTCACTTTTTTGTTTCTTTAAATCACTGGTAAGTGAATGCAGCGTGGAGCCTTGATGAACTGAGCAAACATTGCACTGTGGGTACACACGTGTTTGTTGATGCACTATTAGAACCAAGGGGCTGTACATAGAATTTTGTTTTGGAGCAATATTTGCAAAACTTGAAAACTTCTGTATCTTGGTGTTTGGAATAAATAAAAAAATAGGTTTTTGTTGTTTAAATTCTTAGTAAAGTCTTTGTTTCAATTAATGATAACTCAAATAATTTGGATTTTTTCCTTTGCATTGCTTTGAAATGCAAGTACTGTAGTTTGTCAGGTATATATATCTCTTAACTGTTGCTAAAGTCTGGAGATAACTATTTTCCAGGACTATGTTATATAAATATCCTTAATAGTGTATTGGATATTGTTTAATGAGGAGCTTATATACATTTTGTTCCCAAATCCTAATATATGTAGTATATTAGTACCAATATAGGTAATATATTAATACCTAGTATGTGTGATCTGACCCTAATTTTTGTTCTGTTTGGATGAGCAGCCTCTCAGGGGCAGCAGCTCAGAGGATGCACAGCATTAGCGATGGTGTGAAGCAAGGAGCTGTGGATGCAGTTAACAATCCATATAGAGAAAATGCACGGGAAGAGGAGGAAGCTGGGGAGGGCTGGAGAAGCAGTGCACTTGGCCCAGGGTGCCTGAAGGCAGGGGCAGGCGTTGATGTACTTTCAGCTTTCATCTCTTCCCTCTCAGTTTCTCCAGTGGGAGCAAAGCAGATCTATTCCCTTGTCATACCAAATTTTGCTCTCTAACTTCATTCTCAAAAAAAAACAAAAGGATTCTTATGAAACTGGATTTTAAGGCTGGAGGGTGCATCACTGCTGGAGCCTGGTGTGTGAAGCCTGGAGAGACTTGAGCCACTGACAGCAGATCTCAGTGTGTCTCACTGCACTGTGTCATCATGCAGGTCTTTGATGATTATTTAAATGTCAAAATCGGGTTTTAAAGTTGTGGTCTGGATTTGAAATAATTCAACGGGATGTGTGCTGTGGCTTGTCATGTTTTCATGTGCCCTCTGATTTACCTGCGTGATTGGAAGGTTTCTGTAGTTGCAAACGCAGAGAGGGAGGCAGCTCTCAGTCAACAGTGGGACTTCATGTGGGTAGAGTCACCGTATTCTCGCTGTTATTTGACCAAAACATCATCTGTTGACCATTGTCCAGCCCATGGGTCCTGTTCATGCCCATTCTGATGGCCAGTGCACCATCCATGCTGTTGCTGTCTGCTGTTCCATGCACCTGTGGGAGTGCTTGTGGGTGGTCCTTGCTCTGATTTCCCAGTGGGGTTCTGGTGCACTGCACGCCATTGCAGCGCTGTTTCACAGCTTTGTGCTAACCCTGCTGGTTGCACAGCAGTTCTTGTGAAGGTAAAAACCTGTGTACAGCCCTGGTCTGGGTAATACCTGCTGCGACTAACCCCAAACAACGTCCTGTTGAAACAGTTCAACAGTAAATATCACTTTTTTTTTCTTTTTACAACATAGAAGTAGACAGAAAACACTGAGAACAAACCAGCAAAACTGGGATTCATCCTGTCCTGCTGCGGAGTTTTCCTGCTGGTGGTGCTGGTGTGCTGTTGGGGTGTTTGAAAGGAGAGGCTGGAAGGGGCCATGAAGCGTTGCAGTGCTCCATACCCAATTCTGAGGGGCTGCATGGACTTGGGAGTGGATGCTGTGTGTACCTTCAGGGCTCCCAGACTGGTGACTTGGTGAGTAAGTCATGGAGCTTGATACAGACATGACAAAGGACACCAGGGAAGGACCAGCTCTTCAACAGGTGGTTTCTGTGCCCTTGGGTTGAGGGTTGGGTGGATGCTGCTCTGAGTCCAGGCTCTAGGCACAGCCATGTCCTTTGCACAGAGGCTCTGAGCTGATGAAGACACTTTGCCTACTTTGCAGCTCCTGGAAATCCCTTTGATCCCAGCAAATGCTGCTGCAGGGAAAGATGCTAAGCTCCAACTACCAAGACTCATCGAAGGCTGACTGGGTGGTGAGATTTTTACCTTCTCATTCCTCCCTCCTTTTCTTTTTTCCTTTATACATATCCTTGGGTGATATTTTTGTAGTTTTACATTGTTGGGAATGATGTAACTTTTACAACTTTTCAAGTAACTGTAGTCATGTGTTTGTTTGCCTTTGCCAAAGGGGAAGGGAGGGGTTGAGGGGCGGTGTGGAATTGAGGTTTCTCTTCAAAAGACTCTACTCACTGAGGGTTTGAATTTTGTTCAGTGAGGCCCAACAGGCTTCACATCAACAAAAATCAACATCTGCAGGTTGGGAGTAGCAAGAAGATACAGAGGAGATAAACAGGCATTAACAAATATGCCCTCGTTAGGCTGGAGTCACCTGATCTGGAAAAAAATTGATAAGAGAACCAAAGAATGAGGACTAAATTAGCATCAAAGGTGAAGAGATCCAATAGGAGATCAAGTGCTGAGATTTGTATGATGTAGAACCCAATGATTGAGAATTTATTTGGGTTTTAAATGTATAAATATGTGAAAAGTCTAGCAAAGAACTAGGTGAGCTGGAATGATTTCTACTGCACTTCCTGTCTGGAATAAAGTAGTGCCTGATTCTCCAACACTTGAAAGATGGTACTCGAGAGTTTCTTCTATTCCTGCAGTTAGAATGACAATTTTGCAATGCTTTCATATTGTTTTATTGCTATAGATAATAATCAAAAAGGTACATACCTGCTTTCCTTTGCAGCCAAATTGTTCAAAAATAAACCCTGTGTACATGTATTTATACACATTGAGCATTTCAGTATTGTTTCACTCTAATCCACCCCAAGGGATCTATTAACAAGAATCTGGGTTACTCCCATCTCCTGGGACAAGTTTTTAACACTTGTCACTCCAGAGGGAGTGGTGACACGGCTCTTGTGGGTCTGTGCTGCCCACGGAGTGGCTGATCTGGCCTAAGTGGCCATGAGTCACAATTGCAAGGTAGCCTGAGCCCTGTGAGGATCCTGGGCACTTGGAACACCACTGGGGAAGACCTGCTGTGTCTTCACAGCTGCCCACGCTGGAGTGGCTGGGATAGCCGGTGGGTCCTCCCCTGCCCTAGCACTTGTGGTCTTGCTGGGGCTTGTTCTGTCACTTCAGAGCCTTCAGCGTCCGTGTCCTGCACTGCCAGGGAGAGTAGCCCCAGGGGCAGAGCACTGCTGCTCTTGGGAGCTGTTGGACCTGCTCTGTGCTTCAGCTGTCTGTTAAAATCTGCTTCATGCCTGTGGTGTTCAGAGGCTGCAGCATTCAGCCCTAACAGGCAGGGAATGGGCCTGGCAGTGCCCTGGAAAGATATTGCCCAGCATGAGTGGCACGTGCCCAGGACAAGGAGATTTTCAGGATAGGAAAGTTAGAGGGCTCAGAGGCTGCTGGCAAGGGAGGAGGATTTGAAAAGCCTTTACAACCACATCTGTCCCATTTACCTGGCTCCAGGTTACAAATGGCAGAGCAGCAGGCTCTTGACTGTGGTCTTTTGTGTAAATGCATCCAACAACCTGGGTGCAGATTGGTGATAGAGGGAGGAACCCAAGAGCCATGTTGGTTCACACGACATGGGTCAATAGCAAATATAAACCATGCGAGACTCCTCTGAGTTACCTTGGGTCCCCAAGCGTGACAACAGTCACGCTTGGACCAAGCCTGGGACAAACCCCAGCCCGTTCTGTGCTGAGGCCATGTGGGCTGGAGGCTGGGGCTGAGCAGGTCTGTAAAGCTCTGGGTAGAGAAGAAAACAAGAAAATTATGGTAGGTTTCAAGATTGAGCTCATCAGACAGGAAGATGAGGAAGGGATGTCCAAGCAAGACACCTGCAGCTTTTGGGTTAAGGGGCAGGTCTTGCTGCACCAGCCTAAAGGTGCAGAGAGGGAAGGAAGAGAGGGACTGTGCCAAGCAGCAAAATTGCTTTTGCACCACCTCTAGCCACAGAGGAAGCTCCAGCTTTGCTAATAAGAGCCTGTTGAAAGCAGAGGCTCATAAGTGTGGCTGCTCTGAGGCCTTTCTGCTGCGTTCAGGCCCCTCAGCCCTGCAGCGTAGTGGGATCGGGGCTCTACCTGAGTATTTGCATTCTACTTCTTTGAATAATCTATTCCTGGCACGGACCCATTTCTTTCCCCATTGTTCCTAGAATAGCAGTTGTGCATGTTAAATTACACATTTAAACCTATTGGGCTCATGAGTTTGCCTGAAGAGAGTTGTCTGAGGCTGCCTGCTCACTCCAGCTGGGGCCAAGGGCTGTGGGAAGAGCAAATTGCCTCAGACTCTGGCAGTGAAATTGGCCCCATGGGCAAGTCACAGTAAGTTCACCTCAGCTGTGAACAAAGTGCCTTTTAATTTATAACAGATGGTTATTGCTGCATGTCCAGCAGGATCCTGTTTTACGGAATTTACAATCTATGTGTTAAAAGGTCTAAAAATAGCTGCTTTGGGCACAGTCAGGGTCTGATTTCCCCCTAGCTGCTGGCCCCACTAAGCAGAGTGGTGAGTTATGGGCGTGAAAGCACTCTGATGGTCCACAGCTGCTGCTCACAGGCCTGCACAGACACCCATGCCCTAAAACAGTTGTGCTTAAACTTGGAAGGTCCGATAGGCTTGGGCTGTTCCTCCATCTGGGCCATGATTTGGTTTATTGATCATTTCTGTCCTCTCTCTGCTGCTGTGGGAATACAGATGCCAGGGGCCCCATTGCAGCCTGTAGGGCTCCTTCTCTGTGCAGCTTCTGCCTCCTTCCCCCTTGGGTGCTGGGTGAGGCTCATGGATCCTGTTGGTGCTCATGCATCCTGTCCCAAAGTGTCCTGTGAGGGACAGACAGGCCCTCAGGCAGCTGCCTCCTTCCAGCATTGCTGCCTGCCTGGCTCTGCATTGGTCTTGGCTGTCCACATTCCGGTCAATGGGCCCCAGCACAAACAAGAGACTCTGGCTGAAAGGAGGAGAAGGCTGAGCTGGGGCATGGGTGTCCACCACAGAGCTGTGGCCAAGTGGGGACCCTGTCCTCAACTCTCCTTCACTATGTGAGAAATGATCCTCACTTCAAAAATTTCAAAAGGTTTATTAAACCTTAACAAAAATTACAACAAAGAAGTGCATCAGGAAAGATTTCAGTGTTGGGAGTCTCCATAACTAGCTCATCTACAAAATGGATGCTCTGCCTTTTATATCTTTAGCTCCTCCTAAAGTTTTGTCAGTCAAGTCCCATCTCTGGCGTCCTTTGGTGGAGATTCCTTTCTTACATCTTGACTGGAGGCCAGGTGTTGTCATGTTGCGCTGCTTGGTAACAAGCCCTCCCAAATGCCCTCACTACCGAGGCTATTACAAGGGGGAGGGGAAAGAGGGGAAAATATGTCCTATGGGAGGACATATTATAGTAACATCACTATACATCCACATAGTACCTATCTCTTAACTGTGAGACCGAACTATTACATTACTCATCTATAACCACCTTTCCTGTGGGGTCTGGCTCAGGGGTGTCAGTCTCTGAGAGAATCAGGTAAGAGCTGATGGGAGACCCATCCGGTGGGGATGTGGTCTCCAAGAACAGGAGGGAGCTGCTCGAGAGTACAAAGGGCAGTCAGCAGGCAGCCCACAGCCCCTCGAGGGTCAGGTGGGGGGAGGCCCGGCCCCTGTCCCAGCTACCCTCACCTCTCAGTCTTGTTCCAGTGGAGTGATGGCTTCCTGAGGACACTGAGTGCTGTGGGGGCTGGGGCTGCTCTTGGCCCTTCCATGGGGCAGGGCTCGCAGACACTGCAGCAGAGCCCCTCGCTGAACTCTGGGCAGGGAGCCAAAAGCATCAACAGAGTACAGCCCTGCCCCCAGGCTGGGCACACTGGGCAGGGGAGAGACCAGCTGCCACATTTTCCCCCTCCCTCCTTTCAGGGCATGGGGACATCTCCCCACACACTGCTCACGGTGCTGGGGGGGCTGGTGGGGCATTACCAGAGTAGTGGTCCACCAAGTTGTGCAGGCTGGGGAAGGTGAGCCAGGATGAGATGTAAAGCCACCCATTATCCAGCCGGTGGATGTGACAGTGAGTCACTGAGGCCCAGGCAGAGCACTTGCCACACTGCACTGACAGGAAATAGCAGCCTGGCAGGCACAGGGCAAAGGGCACTTGGCTGGGCTGTCCCAGGACCCTGTCCTGCTCAGCCCCCGCTGCCTGATGCACTCTTAACTCCCACACACTACAGGGATTCAACCATCCTACAGAAGCAGCAGCCATCACCTTTCTCCCCGTGGGCCTTGTGGCTGCAAGCACCCCTGTGCAGCCCCAGGCCATGAGCGCCTTCAGAACACTGTAGGTGACAGGGAATGGCTGGGACATCAGGTGGCGTTGGTGCCACCTGCACAGTGGCACCTGGCAGAATCTCCTCACAGGGTGTGATGGGGCTCTGTTTCTTTTTATGGGCTGAGTCTTGTCACTCCTTCGAGTAACCCAAAGCTGCAGGAACCTGATCGTGGTTTGCTCTTCTGAGGCATCAGGGCAGGAGCTCAGCACAGACTGGGGAGCAGCAACAGCTGGAAGCAGCCCTGTAGCCTGTGCTGCTGCAAACCTGTTGTTGCCATTCTGGATGTTTCTAGTTGCATTTTGGCAGGGGCCAGCTCTCCAATGCCCTTGGACAGCCTTCTGCCAGGGCCACAGGGCTGCCAACCACATTATTCTGGTGCAGAGGTGCCCAGTCCTCTCCCTGCCCTGGGGATGAGTTTGCTCTATGCAGCAGGAGACACTCAAGCTGCCAAACCCCCAAAGGTGCAGCCAGTGCCAAGAGAAACACCAAGAGCACAAAGTGTAACAATGAAACTCAGTTATAGCTTTATTCCATAACCGGTACAAAGTCCCCCTCAGGCAGAGCCTCCCAGTCCCATTCCCTACCTGAAATGGAGCAGAACATGAGCATGACCCTGGGAGGAGTTGGCTCCCATTGGGTCAGGCTGCTCAGCAGTGAGGAAAGGAGGTTTTGCTTATCAATTGAGACTTGCAGCAGCCTGACCACTCATCCCTTTTCTCCCATTAACACCAGACCTTGGCAGCAAGGGGACCCAGCCAGGTGTAAAAAGGTAGCACAGTTGTGAATTCCACAAAGACAGTAACTGCTGTCTGCACAGTGGTGTTCACTGCTCGCCCCTTTGACACAACTCACAGGAATGTGTGACTTCTGGCTGCCATACTCACTTGGTGTTTCCTGCCCCCATTTAACTGCACCCTGTGCAGATCCTGCCAGGGGCAGTAGGACACACAGATGATGGCAGTGCAGGAGATTCTGAGATCTCCACCTGGCAAGAGGCACTGCTTCCCATTTCACAACCTGCTCAATATTAAATATTCACCTGTGCCAGGGGAGAACAGCAACCATGTGTCACTGCATCCTGTCCTTCTGCTGGGTCTGCAGAGGGTTGCAGAAGTGGTCTAGAGCCAGGGCTACTGGAGTTTAATCCCTTGTACTGGGTTAATAGTGCACCTTGTTAGTGTAGTTTACTAGTTAATTGCTTTGTTTTTTCAGGAGGCTCAGGTAAGAAATCACTCTTTCTTAACACACATACACAGGTAAGACCAAAACAGTATTCCTGACCATTTGTTAGTCTCAGGCTGCATGGCATGTGAAACAGCCCTGGGGACAGACAGATCTTCCAATGGGTTCTGTGTCCCAGGGTACAGCTCCACATTGCATTGCCTGCTCCAGTGCCTGGAGTGCCACATCCTCATGGTCTTACGTTCCCACGTCCCACCAATGACATACCAACTGCATCACAAGGGCCCTTTAGCAGAAGCACAACTAGAAAGCAATTCTAAACCTCACAAAGCCACAGAAATTATATTTAAATGAAGAGGGGAGACAACGGCTGTCATCTGGATTGATACACAGCACAGACAGGAGATGGCATCAACATGTACAGTAATGGGACTTACTAAGACTGTGGAATGTCAATGAGTTTTAAAGAGACTCTGATGCCAAAGGGATACAGAAAAGATCAAAGTAATGTCACATACAGACTACCAAGGAGGTGGCTGCTTGGATGGGCATGCACAGGTTAGAGAGAACAGTTAATGCCATGTCAGATGAAATGCTAAATTCTGAGTGGGTTCATTGGGGTGAGTGGAGCTGTCTGAATCCAGAAGAGGGGCTCCTGCCTAACAGGATACTTCCATGGTTTGAGGTGCAGCCTGGAGGTCGAGTCCCTCTGGGGTTCCAGCACTGCCTTCCCCATGGGTGCTGGCATGAGACCGGCTGCGGCTGCTCTCACCAGAGCCCACGCTGGAGGAGGAGTGGCTACGGGAGCGCATCAACCGGGTCATGCTGGCTGCTGGCACTGCAAGAGAAGCAAACGTGGCACTCAGACAAGGAGGCAGCTCCTGGAGCCAAGACACAGTCACTCAGGTATGTGTCACTGGGTAAGCACACAAAGAGCTGTACCCTTCAGAAGAAAACTCACTCTTCACTGCCAAAATTAAGTCTCTGCATGTCTAAAGCAAGATGTTTAAGGCCCAATTTCAAAAGGTCTGAGGTGAGAAAATGCCAGCAGTGTAACTGATCCTCTGCAAGTGCAGCCACGGCCAGTGTCTGTGCAAACCAAGGCAGCTGTGGCATGGATGACCTTTTGAAAGTTAGTCTCATCACTCTAGAAAACCACAGAGCTGAAGTCATGCAACAATCAACAAAATACAAATGAAAGGTGGAAACCCATAGCACACACGGTACAATGATCAGCCCACCCACAGCAGGACATGCTGAGACAGAGCAAAGCACACCCAGAGAACAATTCCACTCAGCACACAGACCGGGGCCGAGGTGGATGCACGGTTGGAGGTACCTGACTCAGTGCTTAGGTGGCTGAGCTGCACATAAGGGACTGGAAACAACATGAGACAAGGAAAGGGATGAATACAGGAAAGAACCCATTAGTTGCGGTGTGTGACTAGTGGCTGCACTACTCCTGGGACCCCCAGCTACCTTTCCCAGCTCGTACACTGCACTGAAAGCTCCCAGGATTTGTAAGAACAGCTGCTAATAAGCATCTCAGGGTGATGCCAAGCTCACCTAAAAACCCATCAGGGCCAAATCTCTTCAACGCCTTTAGCTGAAAATCACACTGTACCTGGTGACAGCAACTCCCCCCTGCACACCCCGCACCTGCTCAACAGAAATATAGTTTCCCTGGGGTATATTGTGTAACTCCAGATATGGGACAGAAATTCATGTCTTTGGGATGACAGATTCCTGCTGCAAGTCTCCTTCAAGGCTGGTACCTTCCACCTGCAGTGTCAGCAGAAGTACACCCAGCTGCTTCAGCTCATGTACAGAAGGCACAGGAACAGCTGTTGGAGAACTGGTTTCTGTATTTCTAGCAATGCCCAGCTGAGTTTTGCTTCTACCTTGTTCTACCCAAGAGAACTGGCCACACTCACAGCGTCCCACAGTCTTGCCCATGAAAGCTGGGAAAACTATTCTGGGACAAGCTACTAATTCTGCAAGGAAAATTCTGCCAGGTTCTGCTAAGCCTGACCATGATCTGGCAAAGCTGTGAGGAGACCACTGCAAGTGTCCCAGCTCTGATGGTGGCCATGCTCAGTGGTCAGCCAGTCACACAAACCAAGCCCTTCCCTAACTCAAGCTTTTGAAGGCTCGTCATCCACAAAAGGGAACTCCTGACCCCAGTAGGCAAGAGTGCACTGAGAAGCCCTTCTCCTGATGTTCCTGAGTAGTAAAGCCCTTCTTGGAGATAAAGAAGTAAAGAAGACCTCCTCCTCTGATTCTTCAGAAACACCAAGGGCAGGGAGCTGAGCAGCTGTTAGTCTGATACACTCAGGTGACAATATCTTCTGCCTCCAAGCATGGTGAGGAAGCTATAGGGCAGGACATGCACTAGTGCAAAGCACAGCTCTCTCTGGGCTCCCTGGGTGCCTCAGAAGTCACCCAGGAACCTGTTCTGCCATTAGAGGGATTTGTTGTGGAGCACTGCTTAACCCTGGTGAGTCTGAGAGAAACAGGAACATCTGAGGAGAAACAGGGGAGCTCTCATACCCGGACTAGTCAAGCTCTCATACCCGGACTAGTCATGGGGCTGCACTGCTACCTCCTTCCCCTTTGGAGAAGGTAGGCACAGATTTGCTGTTCTTGGGAACACATTTTTCTGGATTGGCACAAAGACAGACTTAAAAGGTTTTACCAACACCAGCAACCAGAAAGGAGTCACCAACACGTCAGGGAACAACAGTGGCTTGCTAAGGCATGTCAGCACACTAGCTGATTTTCCAGCATGGATGGATCTCCTGGCAACCACACTAGCTCAGGGGTAGGAACACAGATGCCAGTGGGTTCAGACGGACCAGAAAGCTTGAGTTCCATTCACGACAACCCTGCTCCAAAAGACAAAATTGTGTTTGCCACTTACTGTAGCCCATTCCCTGCACAAAGTACTTGAAGGCTTCAGTCAGCTTGCCAGGCTGTGGAAACAGAGAGAGTGGCTTTAGTGCAAGCAGAACAAAGGGCTCTTCTGCCCTCAAATGCCATGGGAGAGGCCAAGGTGTGTCTCACCTGAACCACCTGAGGCAAGCCCCCGCAGTCGGCCATCTGCAGCAGGAAACAAAAGGCAAGTTGAGCTGTCCTGCCCAGGAGGACAACCCCAAACCAAGCCAGCACCATCCACCCACCAGGCTGAGAGCACCACACTGCATTTCCACCACCTCACCTCTACAACCAGAGCAAGGCCAAGGTGATAAACCTTCAGGGACCTGCTGCTGAGGGAACCCTGCACCTTGGAGGCCACGTCACCAAGTGATCTCAGGCCACACTGCAGAAGCCCAGCACCTTCCCAGCCTCCTCTGCCCAGACCTGTCCCTCTGCGCTCCCACACAGCCGCTGTTGGGCACATTGTGGGGCCACAGGTGAGGGTGGAAAGGACCAGTACAAAGCTGGGAAAAAGGATGTTGTTGTTGCTGCAGAGAGCAGGGTGGAGGCAGGGCATCTCTGCTAACTCTCATGGGTCTTCCTGGCCAGTTGAAGGTGGCCATAAAGCAGGGATTGAGGGACTGCCTGACAAACTCTTCCCTCTCAAGCCCTGGCTCCATGGAGGAGAGAGCACAGCTCTGAATGACTGTCCAAAAACTTCTCAAAGCCAAATGTATGGAAAGCAAAAACCTAAGTGAAGCTGAGCAAAAATAGTGTCTTTATGCTGGCCAGAATAATTCTGGAGTGGCACTTGCCTTCAGAAGGGTAGTTTTGGTTGGGTCAAGACGGGAATTGCATTCAACCTAGAAAAAAGGAGAGAGGGACATGTTGTCACACAGAAAATGCAAAGACTGAGATGTAAAATGTGGAGTAGCTGCACCAGAAGCAGTGGCTGTCTTCAGCAATGGTCGCTTCTCTGGAGCCAGGAAGGAGCAAGCAAGAAAGCAGAGATCCTGTAAGAAGTGAACAATGAATAAAAGATCCAGGGAAGAAAGACAGGTGATCCATCTAAGGGACCTTTTGATGACAGGTCATGACTTCAACTGAAATCATCCCCTAGTTTGGGGATGCACTATAAAACCCTGGAGCACCTTCTGTGCTCTGACAGCAAGACTGGGAGGGAAGGAGATTTCTGTGCAATGCAGCATAAGGGAGGTCACTCAGTGCCCTGGCCAGACAAGGAGGTCACGACCACGTCTTCTCTGTAAGACTGCTGCAAAAAGAGAATAGGCAGAGACTCTATAGGAAAAGCAACCACAGTAGGGGAGGTTATTCTCAGCAGGAAACCTGGGCAGCCAGACAGGCACACTAATATGCAGAAGACCCTATCCTGTACTGTACTGTGGCCAGTAAGCAATGAGAATCTTCAAGGATATTATTCTAGAAAAGTCAAAACTTGCAGACTTAATTTCAGACTTCCAGATCAAACAGACCAAGGCAACAGGCCATGGCCAGAAAATGTTCTCCATGCATGGCTCCTAGGTTCAAGTTACTGCTTCAGGAGACTCCTACACTCTTCCACAGTTTTAGACTGCTGCTTTTGTTCACAACCTCCTGGTCTCCCCACAATCCCTGGCTGATAGGGAGGAGCAACATCCATCCCAATCACACTACCCTGTGCCATGCCCTGCTCATAGCTGTGCTGGGAGGGAAGTGGGTTATGGGTGTCTGCAGAGAACAGAGCTCCTAAGTGCTGCCTTCCTGGTGATGCACTACTCCAAGAGAGCTCTACCACAAGAACTGGAGTCATACTCAGTTATTTTTAATCCTTAGGTAGCCCCAGAGTAACAGCAAAACAACAGCAATTCAAGACTGGAACCAAACTGCAGGCAGCAGCCTGGCAGAGCTCAGGGAGGGATGCATGATCCCAAACAGGATCCTTTGCATCACCTGTTGAGCAGGGTGCTCATTCAGGTTCTGCCATCCTCACCTTGGAGTTGCCCTGAGGGCCATTCAAGGCCCCTGAGCCTTGGCTCTCCCATGAGTAACTGGAGGACTGAAAAAGAGCTTGGGACAAAGAGCCACTGTCTGTAATTCTGAGCAAGGTGAAAGCACTGCAGGGTTGCTAAGTGACTTGTGGGGCTAATGTCACAGGAGGAAAGAGTTCATGGATACATACCACAGCTTCCACAGCAGGTGAGTTGTCACCAACAACAAGCAAAGCAGGGCACCTGGTCAAAAGCCAAAAGAGAGATGTTACTCCAAGTGCACCAAAGGGGTTTCTGAGAAGGTTGAGCTTTGTGAATCAACACCCTCATGAAAGGCTCAGCAAAAAAAAAAAAAGTCTCAGCAAAATCCCTGCCTGCCATCACCGTGGCATTCTGTTGTACCAAAAAATTATCCAGGGCTTGCAGATGCACCCAGACTGTCCTCTCCATGCACACCAACTGGCACTGCTGCTGCACACATGTGCCTCTGACCCTGCCTTCTGGAGAAATTCAATGTGTTCTTAATGAGAGGACTTCCAGACACCTCTGCCCCATTGCAGCTGACAGTCCTGTACAACAGCCTGGAGCTGTCTCGGACAGTCTTCCCAGTGCTTGAGCTTGGTGCAGTTCTTGCTGAGAAGCAACATCATCTTTTCTGCTGAAGAGACTGCAGAATCAGCAATTAAGATAGGCTGATTCAGGCAACTTACTTGAGTGTTTTTGCAGTCATTTCATTGACACCAACAACTGGTCTCTCAATTTCTAGATCTTTACGACTGAAAGACAAAACAGAACAATTCTTCATTAATCTGCTGAGGAAACTGATTATCATGAGGCACACAAAATCCAACCATGAGTGCTGGCTCCAGCACCCAGGCAACTCCTGATCAGGAGCCGCAGCAGTCATCCCCAGACAACAGGATTCATCCTCTCATGGCATTGGCTGTGTGCCCAGAGATGAGCTACTGAGGTGTGACAGTGCCTGCAGGCACACACAAGGGCTAGGTTTGGCTCAGGGCAACAGCTGAAAACTAGGCTTAGGACAAAGGTTCCCCTGATACAATACCCAGCAGGATAATACATATGGCAGCACATTTACTGAGCTATGGGGAAGCTATGGGAGCTGTCTGTCAGGCAAAAAGGTATCTGATACCTGTTGTATGAGGTGAGGAACAGCTGAAGGTTATCCTGGTTAATGTCCTGCGCAATATGAAGCCTGTATGTTTGGATCAAATCTAGATTTGCCTGCAGTTCCTCCTGTACAAAAGTAGAAGAATTGAAGAACAGGAAACACTTTTCACAAGTAAAGAAGCAACAGTCATAAAAATGCCAAAGCATGTCCACAGACATCATTCTCTGTGAACAGTGACACAGAGGGCAGCAACTCCACACTGCATAAGGACCCCAGAGACATGAGGGGCTCAAGTGATGTGCTGGTACATGCCATGCTTTGGTAATGTGACTACACTTTACAACTGACAGTGCACAAGCTGCTGCCAGAGTACAAGTATCCTGAGATGGGATTAGTTAACTCCCAAGCCTCAGTAATGCTTACACAGATACAAATCACTCTGTTTGGCAGGTCTTCCACTTACACTTAATGTTTAAGAAGCAAAGTACATAATAATACTAATAAATGTAATAAAGTAAAAAAATACTTAAGCTGTAAGACTGTGACCAGGGGAAAGTTCAATTCCAGCAGCCAGTTCTAAGAAGAAACTACATTCTGAGAGAGCCAGAGAGAACAGGGAATGTGAGGAAGCACTACATACAATGAAGGGGCTTGACAGTGGGGAAGAGAGCAGGATATGCACAGCAGGAAGTGGTGCTGGAGAAAGAAGCATTCCTTTCAGTGCTGATGTGTCATTGCAAGAAGACTCCAGGTCAAGGACTGATCTGCTGTGTGGCATACACAGTGTGCACAAGGCACTGCCCCTGCCATTGCCCAGTAAGCTTGCTGCTTGAGAGACAGCTAATCCCAAACACAAGGCATTGCTGTATTCAAAGTTTTCAGGAAGGGCTGGTTTGCCTCTGCTGAAACTGAAGGGTAAGATGAAGAGCAGAATGCAGCAGTTCAACATCTGGACAGATACAAGATCCCACTGCCAGCTCCCAGCTGGCCTGTGCTCTACCCAGAGTCCAAAGGCTTCCATGCTGGCTACAGAGAACTGGCTGCCACTTGTTTCTGTGGATAGTGTCCCAAGCACCACAAAGGAGTTCTGTCACCAGTGCATGGCCTGGAGACAGTGAGGGCAAGAGTGAGGATGTGTGTGCCCCCCAGCATGCCAACCCCAATGTGAGCTTGACACACACAGAAAAAGGTACTACCTCTGGCAACTCTTGTCTGATGGACCAGAACTATTTGGGAGCAGACACATACAGAAGTTATAGCTACATGCACATTTGCACAGGCAACATTAGCATCTGCTGGGTACTTACATGGCCAAAATGATGTGCCAAGACAATATCCACTATGTTGGTTGTCCAGCCTGAAAACTGAGGAGTGACCATGAATGAGGAGGAGAGTAACAGGAAAATGCAGTTTCATCACACATTGCAAAACAGCTACTCAGAGTAAAGGAAACAATGAAGAAACTATTTATATCATATAAGAAGCAAATGCCTGAAGCTTGGGATGGACATGCAAAGCTTCAAAGAAACTGTATACACAACCCAGCTCTCCAAAAATCCTGAAACCTTAAATAACTTCAAGGGACCAGAATAAGAGAATAATTAAGAGATTCATTCAATATCAATCAAATGAAGCCTGCAAGCAGAGAATGAGAGGAAAGCTGAGTGATCCAAGCAGTTTATCTGCATTTCTCATTCACATGATCACACCCAACCATGCTCCTCTGGCAGAGACCATACTATATCCAGACTTAGAATGCAGCAGGGACAAGAAATGAAATTGTACAGGTTTCCCCAGAAATGGAAAATATCCTGTATTCTGTCCTTTTTTTTTTACTCTACACACTGTTCATTAGGTGCTGTGGAGAGCACATGTGTGGGAAAGCAGAATCTCACCTTGGATGCTGCCCAGTCAATCCACCCCTTTGCACATGGATCAACATTAATAAGAACAAGTCCCTCCACCAGGTCAGGGTGGCTGAGCTGTGGGGAGAGAGCAGAGGAACACTCAGAAGGATGATTCAGCCCACACAGTGGTCAACAGCTGGTGCAGCAGCTGGAAAGCTTCTTGCAAAAGGTGCAAGACAAACTAGGGAGCTCTTCTGTGCCGGGTAGCTGGTGGCTCCCAGCAAGACCAGATCTGACTCATTTGTGGCTCTGAGGTGCTCCACAGCACCTACAGACTCAGCAGTGCTTTCTGGTGACCTGTGTGCCTGGCACAGCTGCAGGTCCTGCTCAGGCCCAGTGTGTTACAGGGATCAGCAACCTTCTTTGCTCCAATCCAGCACCTCTGCGAAGAACCTTGGCAAGCTACTGTGCCTGAAGAGCACCTCTTTCTCCTCAAGGAAAAGGCAGTTTTCCCAGTGGAAAGGGGGCAAACAGCAGGGGAGTTAGTGCTGAGCCCCCCAAGCCCCTGCAGTATGGAAACTTGAGCTACAGGGGCACCCTCTCCCCAAGCAGCACCCCTGCTCTCCCCCTGCCCTGCAGACACCCCTTCCCCTGCTCCATCCCAAAACCCTCCAGTATGCCTCAGGCTGTACCTGGGCTGCACAGGTACAAAGCACTTATGAGAACTGCTTGCAAATACAAACTCAGAAATCAGAGGCAACCAGCCTCTGCTGAGTTCTGGGTTCACTCCAAGGCAGCTCTCCTGTTCTGCTGCACTGATGTGAAGGAGAAGGAAACATCTCTGTCCTCAGCAGGAAACTGCCCACAGCCCAGGGAGTGTGTCAAGGGCACACTTGTGGCATTTCGTTGAGGACTAAGGCTGATTTGCACAAACTCCTCTTTAGCAAGGCTGAAAACTATCCAAGATACAGAAAGCAAGGAACAGTGAAACACCAATGCCTCACACTGCCCCAACTCAATCCTGACTGTAGGGAATGGGAAACAGAGAACTTTGTGTAAGGAGGGGCAGCTGCCCAGCACAATGGCTTGAAGAAATTATAGTGGCCTAAACAACTGGCAACTCTCTGCACACAACAACCTGAAGTAAATTTTAATGAAAATGACAGATTACCTGGGATTTTTTAGCAGTAACTCTGAAAGACTCAGGTGAATTCCCGATAAATTCCTGTATCATACTAAACAATACCCACTGATTTCACATGAACAATACACTAGAGAGAAATATATTAGCGGATACTGAAATAGAAGCACTCTCTTGTGTAAGGGTGGAGCAAAATCTGCTTCCTTCCAGTGACAAAGCACATTCCACATCAACACCAGTTGGGAGTACATCACCACATCCATTCTTTGGTGCCACAAACAGTGGACACAGCACACAGTAGTGCAGCTGGTCTCTGTGAAGATTCAAGACTGACTATTACTAGCACTCAGGATGGGCTCAGCTGACTCAAAGGCATCACATTACAATGTTTCCATGCCTGGCACAGCTTCAGAGTAACCCTGACTACTCCAACACAACCATCTGGATGGAGGTAGCTCTCCCATGGCTCCCTGCAGCCCTGCTGTAATTACTGAATGTTACTTGGCCCGTGCCCCACAAGGATGACCACAGCCCACATGAGTCACAAGCAGTGAAGAGATACTTACTGCACACCTGCTGAGGACATAAGCACCAGCGCCTAGGCCAATTCCAATGAAGCTTTTCAGGCTGAAATACAGGCATTTCACAGTCAGCACAACTAACTTAGCTCAGCTGAAGCATCCCTTGAGGCAAAACCTTTCCCCTCTGTATCCAGCTGTGCACTTATGGTTTGTTTTCAAAACAATGCAGCAATGATGCAGCAGCCATAAATTGCTTCATGTAGCAGACATTGTCCCCAGCATAAAACTAGAGAGGGTCCCACTGGTTAGCAGATACTTGTGCCTCTTGGGACACCTCAGTGAGCATATCAGTCATGGCAAGCAGAGACAGAAGTAGGTGCTGGAATAGAGGTATCCAGCTGCCTCACCCCATTTCCTTTCAGAGACTTACTTTAGATGTGTCAGGACAGCAGGTAACATTTCAGCCAGTTCATCCATACTGGGATACTGGTACCTGAAAAGCAAGGGAGCACCTCCAAATACAGCCTGACAGAGGTTACCTTCCAGTTCCACTCAAGGTAGGAGGGGCAAAGAACATCTGGCAGACGCGCACAGGTTATTAATGTGCAACAATACTGTATGTTTCAGCTGACTGTGTGGATCCCATCCCTCAGAGCAAGACTAACACAGAGCTGTGGTCCTTTGGGCAGTCATACTTCTGTGGCAAGATGGACAGATGAAATGCCAGCCCGACTGCAGTGTGCTGGGCTCATGTTCAAGTCAGGAAGGTGGTACCAGACTTAGCCCTAATGAGGGCTTTACCCATGCCTTAGTAATTGGAGAGTTCTCTGAATGACCCTTGGGAAGCTTCCTCATCTTGCCATTTCCTCTGCTGTTGGCATCTGCTTACCACTACACTCAGCCTGGCAGTCCCAGCTGGCCTTAACTGGGTGCTACCTCAGTCCAGACTGAACAACATGGGTGACTGCAGAGCTCTTACCCAGATGGGAATGGGGGGGCTCCTTCCTGTTGGCCTGGTGCATCCACATGGCACACAGCAAAATGATGGGTGATCTCTTGCATGTCTTCAAAGTTAAAGAATGCATTAAAACAGGATTTGTCTGAAACAACAACAAGAAGAAATTAGATACTTCTTTAGGTTTTATTGCAAGCCACCCTCCAAACACCACGGCACACACCTGCAGGAGCTCAAGCCCCTACTGAGACCATAGGGCAGTGGGTGCTGGATGGTGTACATGCTGTGCCTCTGCACAAAACTGCAATGCAGCAGTGAGTCTCAGCAATGGAATTACCATGACTGGAGGGCAGGCAGACAAACAGTCATGCCTGCAATGCCCCAGAAAGCAGGGCCTCACAGCACCTGGGGACTTAAAGCACTCACAGAGAAGTACCTGTGTGAAGGTAACAGAACATTTTGGGTGGGAAGATGTCAAAAGAGCAACTGTGCCCACCAGAACATTACACTACTGCTGCAGCCATGTACAAGAGACTTGTTCACCTGCCCAGCACCCACAGGATGGATGCCCTATCACACAGTGCAGCAAGTCAGCTAGAGCACTACCATGTGTTGGGTGGACCTATTTCCATCTTTCCACCTTGGCCCTACCTTTCAAGGGCTGTTAGAATGGACAGGGGCACGCCATGTGCTCTCTCTCCTGCAGACCTTTATCTTTTCACCTTGGAATGACCTCATCTCAGCTCCATACCAGGCCTGCTACTCCCCATGCTCAAAAGCAAATACCACGAATAATCCCTTTTTCAGGGTCCTGGCAATGCAAGGGCTTACGGTTGAGGCCAATGTCATGGTATGTGAGGATGACAGGTCTGTTCCCCTTGGGTGTGCCCCGCATGGTGACATGAACCACTCCGAAAGCTGTCTCAATGTCATGTTCCTGCAGAGAGAGAAGAAGGAGCCCCAGTGTTACATGTGCTGCCTTCACAGGGAACCCTAACTGAGGGCCAGCAGCAAGGGCCTCATTCCCATGTTAACACTGCTCTCCTACCCACAGTACAGCTCTTGAAATCACAGAATGGTTTGGGTTGGAAGGGATCTTAAACGCCATCTCATTCCACCTCCTGGCCACATGCAGGGATACTGTCCACTGCATCAGGTGGACAGGAGATCCAAGATCCACCCAACCTGGCCAATTCACAATCCTGTCAAACCTCTGTATCAGTTCTCTGTGTTCAACCACTGCCCAAAGCAGTTTGCTTTTGTACAGATATGCAAATGGTCTGAGGCTGCATC
The DNA here is from genome assembly GCF_027887145.1 of Ammospiza caudacuta. Lineage (NCBI taxonomy): Eukaryota > Metazoa > Chordata > Aves > Passeriformes > Passerellidae > Ammospiza > Ammospiza caudacuta. The sequence continues at coordinate 4,422,617 of NC_080607.1, forward strand.
TTCTCATGATCAAGATCTCTGGGATATCTATGGACTTTGGCAAAGCTGTGGAAATGTCAGGAAAGCTGGATACACAATATCACTTGTAGAATCCTTCTCTTATCTACAGAAATCAATGGAGAGACATGCTCTTACAGTAACTATAAAAAGCACCAATTATTTTCTTGATATTAAGAAAATGCCTGCTTAGGAAAAAGCCATATGGTTCAGCTTGAAGACAGGACATTACAACCTCAGAAATATGTTTTACCAGTTTACATAAAGTATATGATTTTTTTTTTTTAAACAGTAACTTTGAACAACCTGAAAGTCATTAAATCAAACACAGGACTGATGAGAGTACTTGCCTTGCAGCACATCAGAAATCCACCCCACCCACTTTCTGGGCACTCTTGAAAGCTGGTTATGGGGCAGACTGATTTAGTTCTTGCAGTGTAAGACCTTCCTTCACCCAGCTGTGCTTCCTTTCAGGGACCCCAAAGCTTCTCTCTTCCCTTGCTCCAGGAGTGTGGCAACAGGAGGACACTGGCCCAGCCAAATCACATGAGGCAGCCTGAAACCTTCCCGAGGCTTGTGTTTGAAGGATAACAAGACACCCCTGTCTGCCCTTGTCCTCAGAATGGGGCTGGGTTTTGCTTGCATGCAGCTGTTGCACTGCATGTGCAGAAGCTAGAGTACTTATCTACAAAGCAGCAGAGACCCATCTGCAGATGACATTACCTTATCTGAGGTTCACCTGACTCCCTTTTCCTTAGGAAGAGATTTGGGGTAGGAAAGGACTCGTCTGTGTTTGCAAAGCAAGCATGTGTCCATGTGGCAGGAATTCCTGTCCTCACAGCAAGGCTCCACAAAGCAGCCCAAGGTGCAATCCCTGCTTCCTCAGCCTCCAGCACACCTCCAGGCTCTGCCCCTTGCCCATGTCTCAGCTCTCAGGAGAGCTCTGCTGAGCTGGACAAAGCTCTGTCCTGTACTTCTGAAGGATGTGCTGTGCAGCCACAGCACTGGATTCCAGTTTAGTGCTCTCTAAGCCTACAGGTGTTAATGAGTCCTTTAAATAAAGTGGCCACTTTTGGAGAAGGCAACTGGCAGTGCAGGTGGCTGGAAGGGCGAAACACAGTGAACTCAATGGAGAGTGCAGCAAGTGCCCAAGTGGCTGGAGCCTGACCCTGACCTGCACTTCCCTACACCCCTGAGGGCTGTACTAAGGACTTCCACTAACAGCAAGTCTCTCTGCCAGCTCTGGCATTTGCCAGGCCCTTCCATAAGCAGCTATCCAGTAACCATTTTTTAAAAAATTAATCTTGCTTTGTTAGACTACTGCCAGGTCAGTGAGTTAAGAAGCTCATAGACTGGTCTGGCAAATGCTGGTTCTGGTTCAGAGCCCAAGGGGAGTGCATGGGGTGGCAGAAGGAATAGCCTTGCCCCGATCACGAGATCAATTAAACTGATTCACAGCTCATGAAGGGAGGAGACCTGCAGGGGATGAGGGAGGTTCTATAGGCAGCAGCAAAAGCTCAACTATCAAACAGAAACACAAACACTAGACTGAGAAAATAATGAGAAAAGCAAAGAAAGCAACAAAAGAGCTGATGATATTGAAATATGTCTGCAATACAGTCTTTTCTGTAATTACATTTGAACTTACTGAGTTTTACCCCCAGTTTCCCTACCAGTGATTCAATGTCAGTTTTTACAGCAAACTTTATTTTCTCTGAAACTTTCCCTGGAGTTTTAGGGCTTTTATCTCAATCTCTGATTGCAAAGGACAAAATCATTTTCAGATGACACACAATTAGCGTATGCATGACTCCTCATCACCTGTTTGTCTCCACAACAGCTCTCCTATGTATCAAAGCCACAGGACAGCATGAGATGGAAGCTTAAACTGAAGCTTAGGTATTATGGTTTAGATAGCAACACAGTCTCTACACTTAAACGGTTGCTACCTTGAACTGCCCCCCAAAAGTTATTATTTAGTTACATTATTACTGGCTTATTACTCGCTCAAATGTGGAGCAGAATAACTCACAGTGGGTACCAGAGCATTCAGTGAGAGAACAGGAACTTTGCCAGCTGCACCCTCTGCCCGTGACAAACATACTTTCCTCATGTCCTTCTTGTATACACCCTTCACAGCTGCCTAACTGCTGCCCCGTTCCAAAACACAATTCTGGCATGTTCACTCCTGGTATTTGCCATCTGCTTGTGTAGATGTGTTGTGTTGGAAAGTAACAGACACTTCTAGACTCTGGCACACTTGGTTTCTTTCTGCTCTCTGCTCACACTATATCAGTGTAGTTTGAAAAGAGATTCATGGTTTGTTACTTTGCAGGTGTTCAATTCCAGCTAACATCTGAATGCTCATCTGGTCTAGTGCAGGGAAGCAGTGATACAAGAAGGCAGGTGGAAAACACGTGGCCAGGAGACAGCCAGACTTTTGCAAACCTGCAGTCTTTAAAATAAGGGAGATGCATGGAAGAGAAGCTCATGATCCACAGGTTGTGTTTTGAAGAGCTGAATAGAATTCAATTTTCACTTAGGGACTGAAAACTTTATCAGAAATTTTTCTTGTGAAAAAAGATATTTTTATCTTTTGCCTTTATTTGTATGGTAGGTAAAAATAACCAGCAGCTGCAGCCCAGCTGCTGCAAATAGGAGGAGGGTAGCAGAAGCAGTGTGGCTCCCAGAACTGGCTCTCAGCAGCCGCAGGCACTGCCAGGGCCACACTTGCTGCTGAGGCTGGGCAGGGAGCTGCCATTGATCCACCAGAGCACCTGGGATTCACAGCTTCGAACACCAGCAGTGCCTGCAGGTTGGGAAGGAGAACAGCAATGATGAAGGAAGAACAGAAGGCATGGAGACCAGCTGCAGCTGTAGCCTGCTGGGATGACTTCAGGAGCCTGTGCTTGTGGAAAAGGATAAAGCGATACAAGTTCTCAAACACTTGCATCTTGTAACAGTTTCCCATCTTGTAACTTTCCCAGCTTCCAGCAATCTGTAGGTCCAGCGAGACTTCCTTAACTGGAGGTGTGGTCTTCAACTTTCTGAGGATGGGGCTGCAACTGCCCAACTTGTGCCTTTGGTACCGCTCTCCCCCTGTGACCAGAGCAGCTGAACCTTATTAATGTGTGGGGTAAAGAATCACGTAATTCCCCATCTCATATCTGCTGATTTTGCATGAGATCTCCTTGCCTTTGGTTTGGAAGCTGGGGAGCAACTGACCCCATTTCCATACTCCCCAGAAGCAATACTCTGACAGCTCGTGACCCCCACATGCTCCTTTCTGGGCTGATGGGCTTGTATCCAGCCAGCCCTAGTACAGCATGGCCCTGACCATGCTGCTGGGCCTCCAAAACTGCCCCAGGGACTCTGTGAGCCAAGGGGCCCGGCAGGATGCCAAACGCATGCAGGCACATGTTGTGGATGCACAAAGCAGCACAATGGAGGTGCTTTGTTCTCTGTTCCTGATGAACAAGGATTGATTTGCTTTGCTGAAAGCCACAAGCCCTGTGCTGACATTGTCACTCATCCCCTGCAATGTTAAGGTCTTACGCCTCCGGGTTATCATCTGCTGTGAGCCCATGCTTTCATTTTCCACTCTAGGAAGGCTTGACTCAATGTGCAGCACATTTTGTTTACCCAAAGGCAGATAAGTTTTGTCACTGCACCTTCCATCACTTTTTCCATACCTCTAAAGAGTATATTTAAGCAGCACAGGTCCCAGTACAGACCTCCAGAGTGCTCCTCAAGTGATCTTGACTGTGAAGACAAATGCTGAGTTTTTTTAGTAAGTATTTCATCCATCACTGGACTTCTCTTCTGACTGCATGGTCTCCTAAGTCCCTTAAGAGATATGTCTTAAGACTCTTTTTGGTCCTGTCTCTTGGAAATCCAAGTAGGCTTTATTGACTGAATTATCTTTATTTATATCACTACTGATTCATATGAAGAATTCCAACAGCTCTGCAGAGCAGGACTCCTTCCATTTAAAAACTTGCATTACCCTTTCCCAGTATTTATCAGTGTCATTGATCCACTGTACTCTGCTAATTGTATCAGTCTGTCTGGTATAGTTGGTCAGTGAATTTCAAGAATTCCTCTGAATTCTGATCCATCTTTTAAAATGTCTGGCAGATGAATCATTGGTACCATGGCAGGTTCAACAGAGGAGCATAACCTCTCACTTAACACCTCAACTATTTAAACTTATTTAAAACTCCTGGGTTGGTACTTCCAGTTCTGGCAACCTGCTACAAATGCATAAATATTATTTTTGTAGAGCCTCTGCAGCAAGCACTCTGGGGTAAGGCAGGATCTGCACTGACTCCCCACAAAGAGCATTCCAGCACAGTGCTCTCTGTGAGTCACTCTGTGCCAAGCCTGCATGCAGAAAAAAATATGTTTAGTTTTTCTGCTATGACTAGCTGTAAGCCTCTCTTCCAGGTGCCATTTTGACAGACCTGAAACAGGAAAGTTGGGGTTTTCCCCTTTGGAAATCATCTCTCAAAACCCTCTCTGTTCATATATTTAACCTGTTAGAGTTTATAACCTCTTCCATTTTCTCTAGCTTTTTAAAAAATGCTTTGTTTACAATAACCTCCCCGCCCTTCTGTTAGACATGCTGGCTTTCTGGCACCATTCCTTGTCTCTGCTGCAATGGATAGTGGGCATTTGCTCTCTGCTCAGTTTATGTTCAACAATCTTCTCTATTTCTGTGCAGGCTTTGTTCTGAACTTTGAGTGCAAAACTAGTCAAGTTTTCTGTGGTTTGCTGGTTAGTTTTTTCCTTTTCCCCAAGGATGTTGATCTGGAATACATTATGGTTGCCATTGCAGAGCAGCTCTTGGAAGGCACAGAATACATTTCTCTGCCCTCAGAATCATGTCAATGATGGCTTCTCACGCTCTGGAGCGCCTTAACCTGCTGCTCCACAGAAGTTTGTGGCTAAAATGCAATGTTGTCACCATGTAACCAGATGCAACTTTGATTGGCTGACTTCATGATGAAGTGCCACTGGAAAGAGACCTTCTCCTGTCCCTCTGCCCTGCCCCACATCCAGTGAGCTGATGGTCCTATGGAAATCTGTAGGCAGGAGTGCAGGGTTGGGTTCACTGTCTTGTGAGTTTTGCTGTAATCTCTATAGTGCCAGCTTCTGAGAATCTCTGCTCTTGATCAAAGAGCCCTGCACTTCAGAAGTGTGTGTGAACCATAGTGGCCCAGATACTGGAAAGTGATAAAACACAACCCAAGAGAAACTTTAAAATATCTAAGATCAAACTCAGACAAGAACTGCTGGAAGACATTCCTTGCTGGGCATCTGCAGGTCAGATAAGGCCAGGACATTATTCCATTTGCCCTTAACATTTCTGAATGTTTCTCAAACTGAAGAGGAAAACCCACACCCAACTACACCTGACAAAGCCTAAATCTACTGTGGGACTGATTACAGAAAGAAGTAGACACATGGTAAAAAGGTTCAAACGTAGGAACCATTTCTGACTGCCACCCTCTGCCTTTGGCCAGAGAGGAAAACAATGACAGTGCCACTGACAGGTTCTACCTGTTAAAGAATCCATTCAGTGCCAGCAGCTTCAGGTGCAGCTGCAGTGGAACTGCTGGCTGAGGTCTGGAGGGGCAGGAGCCTAAGCTCGCAGCAAGAGGTCATAAACTGAAGAACCTTTGCAGAAAAGGTGCCAAGGACCTGAGGCCCAGAGAGGGGACCCAGACTCAGAGACACTGCAGCAGCTGAGGACCCTCAGACCTTCCCTGTGCTGTGAAGGGATAAAACCCCAGGGGGTCCTTTGTTTGGGGTCCCTTTGGAGGCACCAGCTCAAGCTCTTTGTTGCTTTGCTATTTAGCTGTTGCGTCATGATTAAATTATCTTAGAGATCTGGACATCTGTGACTCTGCTATGGAAAACCTGGGGTAGAAGCAGTAAGAAACCTGCTGTGACTGAGTGTGGGATGTGAGCTGCCAGGGGCTTGGTCCCAGTTCAGGTGGTGTGAGTGACTGCCAGAGTAGCTCTGGGAGGACTGGACAGAGAAGTTTCCTTAACACCACCAAAAAATTCCCATATTGAGAAAAAACATTCTGAGTGAAGGAGTGAGGCATCCAACGGCAGCTCCATTGGTTCTCAATGCCTTGAGCTCCAGAAACTCACAGGAAGCAGAGGCAGCAGTCCAAACTCCAGCTATGCTCCCACAAACCCAGGTCACCGTGTGATCCAGTACTTAAGTTTTAAAAGTTATTAAAGGTTGAAGAAACCATTTGTTTCACAGTGGGAATGATTAATGACTAGAATTCATATTACCAGTGCTTTTCATGACTAACATATTAAGCTGCTTTTTTGGCATTATCAGATGAGTTTTACTCCCAATGTGAAGCTCTCAAAATTCAAAATTAGTTCCTTAAAAAATTGAGATTTTATTTGATTTCGAGATTGGCAATAAAGAACACATTGTGAAATCCCTTCAAAACTTTTTCGAACATGAAAACATGGGAGAACACAGAGCAGCAAGACATCTGTTGCTTGTACTCTGCTCAAGCTTGCTGTAAGTCTGTAGTAGCATAGGGCTAGAAACATCCCCAAAAATCTTTCAACTTAAGGATATTCAGTTCCTGGTTCACCTAAGGCAAAGAGAACTGCCCCTGCTGCTTTCCTGTAAGGTGGAAGAGATGCAGATTACTCAGGGCAGGCTCTCCCGTTTTCACCGACTGTGACTACAGCTATTTACTTTACATCATCTTTGCCAGTCCTGGCAAAGGTGAAAACCAACCATGCTCCTGGGGCAGCCTATCCCAGCCACTAACTACAGAGAGACTAAAGCAGAGACTCCATTGTCTTGCCTCGGCAAGAGCTGCCCTCAAATTTCTACACATTACTGAAAAATTAGCATAAACTATGACTGTAAGATAAGAAAAAAATATTGTAAGACTGTAAAACATCACCACCTGGTAACTCTTCCCATTATAATACTGCCAACCTTAAGGCAGCTGGCAGCTGAGTGCTTCCCAGCTCCTTCTCGGTGCAAAATTATTTTAGAAATTGTAGACTTGAAAGAGATGGCTGCATGGGAAGCAAATCAAAATCAGATTTCAAACAACATCTTGAAGTAAATTGGTCACTTCCATACAGAGCAGAAATTTATTAATAGAAAACACAGTATGATCTATGCAGGAAAGCAATAGTTTCTGGTACTCTGTGTAATTGGATTAAGTGTTAAATAAGAGAAATTCTGAGTGAGAATTGAGAGCAGCAGAAGAATGAGATATTCAATCTGCTTACACAAACTCAAAAGCATCAGGAGACAGAGTTGCAAGCACCTGTTCCAAAGGCAGGTGACGATGAAGGATGGACCCACTCCCTCTCTGTGACCCTTGCTAATGCTCAGTGTCAGCCAGCAAGAACTGGCAAGTCACTTCCCAAACACAGATCCTGCCAGAGAACAGACATTGGCTTTGCAGTCAAAGGAACTCAGCCAAGTGAGCTACAACACAAGCACGGCTGACAGGCTGGGTTTGTGCTCCCAAAGCAGAAATCATGAACCCCTACAACCATGCAATGCTGACACCAGTAAGCAATTCATGACAACATATCTGAGATGCAGAAAGATGCACTTCTCCATCTCCTGCCCTGCCAACGTGTTACAAGCAGCAGTTAAAACCACAACTTTCTTGCACTCCAGTCAAGTACCCAGTGTCATGAGCAAGGCACCCAGCACAGACTGAGGAATACATGGTGCTTCTTACTCCTGCTCAGAGTAGATCGCCCCTTCCCACCTAAGGCAGGAAACTGGACCTGCCTAGATCTGTAATAGTTCAGGTTGAATTAAACCATGGCAGCTGAGCTCTGCTCTGCACTGTTGTTTTGAGACAACAGAATGTGAGACTGCAGCCTTCCCCCTGGGCTGCAAACAGAACAGAGAGCCTCTGGCTGTCTCCCATCCCCTGGGCAGCGGACTAAAGATGCCACCACCTGCAGACACACAGCCTTTGTAAACCCGAAGCCTGCACAACAGAGATCTGAATGTGCTAATACACAGATAAGCCTGAAATAGTTTGTGTGACTGCTAGACCCCAGACCACCTTAACTCCTCAAGGAAGCTGGAAGGTAAGCCAAGGGCCATGTTTCTAGCCAAGGACAGTCCTCCTACTAATATGATGTCCCAGTCTGCATTTCAGTACCTTGCTCAAGACAGTGAACATCTTAAAATCTCTTGAAGAAGAGAATGCAGGGCTGTGTTCTGTGTCTTCAACTTTTCCACATCCGTGGGAACTAGAACTGCATTGAATTAAACCTGGTAGTACAGTTGCTCATTAATTGCTGTGAAATACCATTAATGGATGTTGCATAATGAATGAAAATGGTTCAATGTAAAGCACATTTATTTGCTTTGCTCTAAAAACTCACTCACAAGAACATAAAAAGTACAGGAACTTCAAATATTACAAATGCATAATCACCCCTTTGGCACACTGTTGTGACAGAATACAGAAAGCAAAACTAATGTTCATGTAAACCCCAGGGAAGGACTGTGCACATACATTTAGAAGTAAGAGTCATGTTTCAGTCCAAGTCCAGCTAGTTAAAACTTTTCAGAACTCAACACAACAGTTTTACAAAAAAGGTGAGGTTTTAGATAGAAAACCAGATGAGAGGAATCACAGGAAAAGCTTCCCAAGAAACAAATTATGCAAAAAAGGGAGGCCAAAATAATATTCTATTTTAGTAATTGTTATCTTTATAGTGTTTTTTGCTGTGATGTCAGAAGTCAAAACCAGTACTTTAGTGGTGATGCTAGTTTTAATAAGATTAGAAGCAGCATTAATCTAGCAGGTATTAAGTAGACTTGCTTTCTAGATCAAAACATCTTATGTGTTCTAATTAATTTCACTCTAGAACTTTAATCAAAAGAACTCGTTGTACAAATCAGAGGAAAATGGCTCTCAAAATCCCAGACAAAATGTTTCAATAGGGATGAGAATAGCTCCCACTATTCACACAAAGAAACCAAACCCTTCTGCAAAAGTGCTAACAGTCTATTTTATCTCAGCACAGTAAACAGAAGATGCCTTAAAATATCTTGTAATCAATGCCACAGAGTAGCATTCACAAGCTGTCTTAAATGAAAAATGAACACAGTTTCAAAAAATGAGGACAGTTTCAATTCAACCTCTCCAACATCAGGAAATGCACACAGTGGAATATGTCAATAACCTCTCAGCAGCACATACCCTTTCTGATAGCAGAGCAAGTAAAAATAAAGTGAAGAGACTAGGCAAGGATAAGCAAACTTTTAAAAATGCAGATTCAAAAAGCTTCAAACTACTTTTAAGTTTACATATTGCAAAAGAACTTCTCCAAAACTGAATCAGTACAAACAGGTGCTTATTGAAAAGTGATACTTTCAGTAAAAGTAAGTGGCAAAAAACTCCTTATCAAGGTCTGACATTAACTCTGCAAACATTGTGCTGTGTTTTACTCTGGGCACAAGCAACTGAGTAACTCCACAACTTCCATTAATGCCAGCAAGACAGCACATTTTTATACCAGACAATTTCTTTCCTCCAAGGGTTTCTGCATGCCTTGTCCTTTCTGTTTCAGATGAACCCTGCATGTCCTGGACTTACTTATTCACACCTCCTCCTTGAGAGCTTTCTGCAAATACTCAGTCAAATCCCAGACCACCTCCACACTCCAAGCCCCTTCTGCATGGTGTGTGCTGAAAAGCCAAACACTTCTCTGTCTTCCTGTTGGTGGGAAGCAGTAGAGGCAGCTCAAATGATCAAATCAACTAATCAGATCAAATGCCACCTTATTTCAGACTGAAACATAACACAGGTTTAGTTGGATAGTTTTCCAAATATATCAGCATATTCCTTCATTTCTATTTAAAGCAAATAATCTTGAAAAGAAGAGAAGATGTAGGCTGAGACAGAACATCTACTTCTGGAAGCGGCAGAGGGTCTGCAGATAATAATAAAAGCACAGGCACAGCTCTATTAACAGTGCAGATTAATTAACAGATCACCATACCACCTGTCCATCAGCATTCCAGACCATTTATGTGACCATCTGCCCATGGACGTTGGGAAAAGCCAAGCCTAGACTTCATTAGGGTTCATACTGCTTTCAAATAAAATGTAGGTCTCAGATTTAGGTTAATGCTTTTTAGTTCTGAGAATAGCCTAAATTCATGTTGATAAAGACTGCTAAGCCCCTGTGCCAGCTCTCCACTTCATCTCCACTGCAGCCACCAGATTATGTGGGGTTGTTTACTGACACCCAGGCAATCCATTATGTATCAGGGTTAGCTTTTGTTGCTTGCATATGAACAACAGTTTAAGAAAACCAGGACAGCTGTATCTGGAAGTCAGCTGTACCAGAAAAGCTAAAAGCTTCCTCACACACATTCACCCCAGAATAACAAACTTCAGAAGTAGGAAGAAGAAGAAACTTGTGCTGTTGACTTTGCTCTGATCTGATCCTGGAAAGTTACTCAAAAATAAAACCAAACATACAGGGAAATTAATAGAAATTCACAATGGCATTACCCCTTTTCACCAAAGGAAAGACCTTACAAACCTTAAATATACACGTTCCATTGAAAAGTAACACATGTCAAATATACAGAAAACAGTGTGGGGAACCTGTGTGCCTGGTCCTACACACCTCCTAGAGTCAGTGACAGTGCTAAAGACATGTTACTGAGATGGGATTAAACCAAACACTTCTCCCATTCGTAAGCATGGCCCAGCTGCAGAGAGTATTTTGAAATTCCGGATTTCAGACAGAGAGAGGTCCAAAAGCACCACACAACTAACACTGAGGGTGGCTGTTACTCTGGCTGTATCCAAGGAGAAGCTAGGGTAGGAACATCAGTCAGTCCTGGAAGGAGCTGGGACCCTGAGGTTAGTTCAGTTGGTTAAGAGCATGGTGCTAATAACACCAGAGATGGTGGGTTCAATATGGGCCATTCACTTAAGAGTTGGACTCAATGATTCTTGTGGGTCCCTTCCAATTCAGCACACCCTGTGAAATTCTAGCATAGAGTTACAGTAAATGACCTCAAGGCCAAGAGCACAGAGTAATACAGACAAATAAAACAGGATGTGTTCCAACAGGGAACACGTTGGATCTGCACTGCTGACAGGGTTATCAACAGTGCTGACAGTGGCTCACCTTTCCCTCACCACCCCTTCCCCTCACTGCACTGTCTGCAGCCCTGCAAGCACAGCTCAGGATGTGGTCAGCCCCAGTCAAAGCTACAGCTTTAACTCAATTTAAAACAGCTTTTTTTCAACTATTAGAAAAATAAAAAGGTCTGAAATGCAGATCTCACATCACTGATGCCAAAGTATCATATTGCAAACACTACACTGTATAAGATAATAAAATCTATCTCACAAATTCTTTAAATTTTGCCTGAAAACTCATCAGGGCCCTTGCAGATGTTGCTGCTATTGGAAGCTGATTGAGAGCTTCACTGCACTGGAACTGGAAATCATCTTCCAGTTATCAGCTTCCATCAGTCTGTGGCCAGTTTGTGCCTATTCTTGTCAAACTGAAATCCTCCCCAAGGCTCTTCCTCCCTGTGAAACTCAGGACAAATTAAAACACTGCCCCAGCCTAAGTGGGTGGGCACAAGAGGATGTCCCTTCCTCTGAAAGCCCTGGTAACCTTCTTCACTTCAAATTCCCCCCACACTGGTAAAGCCACACAAGTTTCACAGAGGCCTGGATGTGGCAGCCAGGTGTGCTTTGCTAAATTAAAAAGCAGCAGTAATTTTTCACAGGACACAAGCTCAGTCTCCATGTGTAAGCACAGTTCCTGGCACTAGCAACTGAGACAGAAAACCCAAGGATCCAACACAGCATCCATCCTCTCTGGCAGATTTCAAAGACTTAAACCAGCCTTTGCAGTACTTTCCAGCTATGATGTGGGGAGAATGTCAAGCCAGGTGTGCCATGAAACTTCAGATCTGGTTCTCTGTTTAAAGAAAAGTGCAAAGAGGTTTTCCTTGTTGAGGGAAAGTATAGAGCCAAAAGGCAGCAGCTACACAGAGCTCTGTGCCAGGGCCTCTTTCCTACCTTCCCACTCTGCTCTGGCTCCCTCAAGCCATGCTGCTCACAGCCAGGCAAGGTGTGGGCACACCCAGAGCTTGGGTGGGTTAGTAGAGAACTGGCAGCAGAGGCCAACACACAATATATTCATATTCTTCCCAATCCTGGCACATAGACCACAGTAGAAATGCCTCTGCTGTTTACACTTAAAGGCATTGTACCTATTTTTACCCATTACCCATCTGACATGGGAGCAAACTTCACCTCTAAAGGTAAGAGAAGATATAGATAGATGGAGACATGACAGTTCAGGAAAGTGTTTTAAACCAATTATCTATCTTTATTTCAAAAGAAAAATCATTGCTTAACACTATTGCTGCTTTCCAGAGAAGGAAAAAATATGGACTACCTTCATAGAACTGTATTTACTACATTCCTGCTGTGCATAGGCTTGCAAATGGTTTCCTGGAACCACCTACATCAACAGACTTGTAGTAAATTTATCATGATGTTGCCAGCCCCTAGTGTGCTACAGCAGTGCTGTATGACCTGCCCTGTGCTGAGCAGAGGACTACAGACACAGCAGCCTCCAACTGCTAGAGAGAAACAATAGCCACTAGAAGCATACCCACGTGAGAGCATACCCTTTTCATAGCTCAGTGAGAAGGCAGCAGGATAATCTGGAATGGGAAATGAGCCTGTGCTCCACAAAATGCCCCAGAGAATCTGAGTGTTCTGTTCTGCTATCACAGAGCATGTCCTCTGTCTTAGATGCTGGTGGAGCAATCACTTCTACGAAAGGATTATTTATTCCTTTGGCAAGCAGAGCCATTGGGCTCACCTCTGTACCATCAATAAACTCCTGGAAAACAACCATGGCTGTGTCAAAACAGGCCCAGCAAAGCAGTGTGCTGTACCTGGGGCAGCTCTCTCACTTCCCTCTCCTCTCAAGACAAGTAGGTAGAGCATGCAAGCTCCTCCTTTCCCAGCCAGTGAACCAGATGGGATGTGAAAGAACTGCAGTGTTTCAGCACACTGCATTTTTCCAATAAACTGTTATTCAGGAGACCAGCCATCCTGCAAGGTGTTGTGCAGCCTTGGCAGAGCAGTCAGCACCTCAGAACGCAGAACCTTCATGCTGCTTGGCAATAAAGGGTGAAGGGCAATTTCTGTCACTGGATACATTCCAGTTCTTATTGAACAAACCTTAATAGGAGCTAAAATTAAAATCATCTCTCTCAACATTACTGCTGAGCTATGAGGAGTTACCAACTGATCCTGTCTCCTACACATGATCTTACCTGACAGTCGAAGTCCTGGAAGTTGCGAGCTGCATTCTGTTAATGAAAAACAGGAAAAAAGAAAAAAAAAAGAAAAAAGGAGATCAGCACAATGCTCCAGAACACCCCCAATAACAGCATGAAAGCTTCCCATAGAGAACTCTGTTATAGCACTGTTAAGACTGGCTGCAGTCAGGTAAGCAGTGAAGTGCAAGATCTGTACAAGCAAACTCCATGCAAGATCTGCCCATTCCTATACAACAAGGTCCTAGGGCTGTAGGGAGGCTACCAGCCAAGGGAAGTGAGTACCTGTGTGTGTAGCTGAGAGTGCCCAAGCAGGGACAGATGCACATAGGAAGGATACTGGCCACAGCTGGGCTGCATATGGGACTGGGTTTTGTCTATTCCTGGTGTCCATTAACGATTTGGATGCAAAACTCCTGAAGTACTACTGCTGGGATCTCATGTACTGAGTGCAGGAAAACAAGCCATGCAGTCAGCTTCTGTGCAGCCATTGCTGCAGGTATGGGATTGTTCCATGACACAGGGACCTGGCAAGCTCCTGAAACCCAAGTCCATGGGAACTGCACACAGTAGCTCATCACTGACTCTTCCCAGAGGGTGACCCCTTGCATGCAGGTGAACACAGTCAGTACAGCACCCACTTGGCATCCTGCAGGTTAGATCTGCAGGAACCTGTCCATGTGCCTATGTGCTTTGTGAAACACTGTCTTTAACCACACAGTAGGTTACATCACCCACAGCTATCAGCAGAAGGCTGAGCAAACCACTTGAGATGGCATCCCAGCTTAGGGATGTGTTTTAGGCATAGCACCCATTATGACTTGATACTGGCCAAATGTCAGGTACCCATGAAAGCCATTCATTCACCCTATCTTGTTCTCATCTGGGCAGAGGAGAGGGGAAAAAAATACCAAAGGGCTCATGAGTCTCAACTCATGAGGACTGGGAGAAAACACTCTAAGGGCAAAACAGGTTCAAATTTATGGTATAAAGTAAATTTATTATTAACTGAGTCAGAGGAGGATAATGAGACATAAAATAAGCCTTTAAAACATCTTGTTTTTCCCCCAACCCCTTCCTCCTGCCCACCAACACTGCAAGGAGACAGGGCATGGGGGTTTTGGTCAGTTCATCACTCATTTGCTCGGGAAGAGGAGTCTTTTCTTTGCTATGCCATGGGGCCTCTCCTATGGCAGACAGCTCTCCGTGAACTTCTCCAGTGTGGCTCTAATCTCATGAGCAGCAGTCTGCCCAAAACTGCTGCAACATGCGTCACTCCCACAGGCAAACTGTCCCCCCAGTACTGCTGCGGTGTGGATCACTTGTCCACAGGGTGCAGTCCCCTAAGGATGGGCTCTAGTTTGGAAGCAAGGGCCCTCTATCTCTGGAGGCAGGGGTTCTCTCTCTCTCTTTGGGTCTTCCACTGGATCACATCTTTCTCTGGTATCCACCCACTCTGGCAGGAGCACTTTTCCCATGGGCTGTGAGTGGACCTCTACATCCCCCATGAACTTCGTGCCTCACAGGGGACAGTTTGTTTCACCATAGTCCTCATCATGGCTTGCAGAGGAATCTTGGCTTTAACACTTGGAGCACCTCTTCCCCCTCTTTTTCCACTGACCTTGGTGTTGCCCTGTTGTTGTCCCTCACATGTGCCCACCTCCTCCTCTTCTGTGACTGCAAGTAAAACTGGTGCTCATAGGTGCTTTTGATAACGAGTTCTGCTAATTCAAAGATTCCTACAGGATCCCACAGCTCCGAGAGGTCAATCTCATCGAGGTTCTGTACCAGAGAGTCTCTCACCGTGTTTCTGCTGCTGGCCACGCGGCCCCGCCACCGCCAAGCGGGCAGTGACGGCCACCACGGCCCCGCACTATTTAACCCCTCTCTTCCTGCGGGGCCTGGGAAGGAGAGGCTGCTGCCACTGCCCCTGCCCTTCTTCCCATGACACGGCTGGCTGGGGTTGGCCAGGCAGTAGAGGCTTGCCACGCGCTGCGCCAGGACAGCAGCAGCCGTGGCGCCTCACCACCCCGGAGAAAACTGCGCATGCGTGTTTCAATTTTTCTTAACTGTGTCATCACAAAGGCATTACCAGCCTCTCTAATTGGGCCAACAGAATGTCCATCTTCAGAGCCATCAGAGATTGGCTCTGCTGGACATGGTGGAAGCTTTTAGCAGCTTCTCACAGAAACTACTCCTATGGCCCTCCCTCACTACCAAAAACCAGGCTGTGCCAAATCAAAAGAGCACCTTAGTACTAAAATTAATATGAGAAAACTAGGATCACATATGGACAACAGAAACACTCCAAAAATTTCTTCTGGCTGAGCACCCTCATTCTTCCCCATATGTAAACACATGGCTGTGTTTTCCTTGCTGCAGAGCCTTGTAAATAAGAACAAGGGCTGCTACCTATATTCTGCACTTTGAGACATTTGAAACATCTGCAAATCTGTTTTAAGAATCCATTCCCCTCTTTCCTCCTGTGTGTTAAGTATGGAACTCTGGCCATGTTTTGAGCAGAACATAGCCAAAACCACTAAATCCTGAGTACTGGGGAAAAGAAAATAAAAAGCATTCTCCTCTTATTTCAGTTTGAGACCCTGAAATTAATTGAGATTTCTGACACCATCACCAGCTCATGAAGCAGGTCAGTTCAGTCACCCATTTCTTTATGGAGAAACGAGAAATGTCTGTATACTGCACTGGATTTGGATGGTGCACTCTGAGTAAAAAAGAAAGTGATCAGCATTTGTACTTAGAAAAGTCTGAAATTCCCCAAGTGAGTGGGGAGGAAATGACACAAAGCAAGGAATGAGGCTCTGAATTGGGCTGCTTGTTGTCAAGGCATACCATGAGGCAAAAGAAGCTGATGTGCCCTGACTCTCACATACTTGATTTTAACACACTGAAAACCTGACTTTAAAGCATTTATTCATTGTCTTAACTTGAGAAACTTTAAGGTGAGTTTTTCAGGCTTCTAAACATGCCATGGCTGCACCTCAAAGCACAGAGCTGCCTTGGCTGACTTAATCCAGCCTAAGGGCTGCCCATTTCATTTCCTGAATCTGGCTCTGACATTTCAATAACTTTTCACTGAGGCTGAATTAACAGGAGTCAAAGGTGCCAGAATAACAAAGTGTCACTGGGATATTTTTTCTGATCAGGCAATACTCTCTTTTTCTCTCTCTTTCAACAAAATGGGAACATTTGAAGTTCCTTTGCTTCCCCAATAAAAAGTGGCTGCATTTTAGTGAGCCTGAACGAGGTGAACAAACATAGTGTATTTTACTTTCCTGCACTTGATATGAGTTACACAATAATTAACATTAAGCTACACGCAAACAAAATAGTGTTTACATTCTTCAAAAGTCAAGTTTGTAACTTTTTGCGGATTTGAGGCAGAAAAAAGCCAGGACTCAGTGATCCACAGTGGCATTACCTATAGTTCAGACCAGTGAACAAGATACAACCAATTTCCACTTCCACTGGTAATTCCACTGGTTTAAGAGTCTGAGACACCAGAGCTCCTTCTCTGTGTACCATAGCCTTTATGTCTGGGGAGTTCATGAGCACTCACTCATTAGCACCTTAAGAGTGTTACTGTACTATTTCTGGCCATTAATCCATGCTGGCTCAAACTCCTATATCTAAAGTGGGCTGTCAGTAAAAACCTTAGTGAACTCTCAGCTCAATAGATTTTGGACTCTGATATGTTGCACAGAACAGCAGGTTATTGCATCACACCCTCATGCTCCATAAACTATGTCTAAAAAGTACACTTTTTTCCCAAGCTTGAAAGCTCTAATAAAGGCCCCACCTTGGAGGTGGCTGCTCCCTGAGGCCCTCATTTTGTAAAAGTGTGAAAAGGAGAGCCACAGCATATTTCTCTTCCCATGCAGTACTGAGGATGGTTCTGGAGCTGCCCTTCATATTTCTCCCTACTGAGATATTAAATATTTCCTGTAACTTCAACACTGAGTTAAGCAAAGAAGTAATCATTCTGTGTGTGCCCTTCTGCACCCTGGTTAACACCACTTGGTGCTCTGTTTGGGTGAGAACTCTGCATTTGAACCACAATGGACACCACAGTAAGAACTGGATGGGGCTGACCAGGCAATACTTGAGAGAAAGACTGGAAACTTATAAAGGGAAAACCACTTTGATTTGGCATACCTCAACGTCTCTGACTTTGGTCAGCCAACTGAAGCAAGGGCAATCTACCCAGTTCAAATACAGAAAATCTCAGGAGAATCATGAGCAAGATCTGGGCCACTGCCTTTAGGAAGTTTGTCTTCTGTAAATGTTTCTCTCTTGTTTTGAAATTACAAACTGCCCTCAACGCCTGTATTCCATATTTTTATTTGCTGATCTACACTGATTTTCTACTTCAAGACTCACCCTTCCAGGAAACATTTTTTTTTTTAATGGTGGAAGCCCAGAAGTTAGTACTAGTCTGTCAGATCAGGCAGCTGGACTGCAGATTTCAGCTGAGTTTTTAGATTTTACAGACACTAAAAACAGATAAGCTAGAACACTAAAGAAATGAGTGAAAACTAATGAGTACAGATTAAAATATAGCAGATTTCCAGAGATTTCACCCATTTTGTGGGGGACAATGCAGTCTTCTGCAAGCACACAGTGAGTGGACAAAGCACCACAGACAGCCCTTTGGCAGCACAAGCCAGGTCCTGATCATCAGCCATCAAACAGCAAAGCCTTAGGAACTCATTCCCACATCATCAGACTTGGCTGTGAGCTATGGAAAGTGACCAAACCACATTGCTCATGATCCCAGTTTGCAGATGCAAGATGCTAGATCTTCCCTGTAGTGAACTTAGGCACTCTCAACAACAGTTTGTGGCAGAATCTACTGAGCCCAGATGGCTCTTCCCCAGCCCACAGAACACAGAGTGAAAGGCTTCAACAGCTACTGCGATACAGTGATTTTCCAAAGTCTCAGTACTGCATAAATCTGGGCTGTTCTACCTGGGGTCTGCAGACATTAAAAGGAAATTACTCTCCATTACTAAATCCAGGGAGACAGGGCTATTTTAGGGGTCAAAACACTAAAGGATCATTTAAGACAGAATATTTTCAACAAAAAAAAGTTAAAAAACCAAACCAAACAACAAAACAAAACAACAACAATCTAAAACCAACCAAACAAAAACCAGGACACAATACAGCACTTCCCTAACAAGGAGAAACTTATTAGGGGTTCTACAGCTACACCAGGTCAGGAATGGGATCACCTTTCCAATTGCTGTCCAGCCTCTGCAAATCCTCAGTACAGGCATGACATACTGGCCAGGATTCCAAAATTACCTGAATTGTTTTGGTCTGTCTTTCCTGGAGACTTTGGAAGAGTGGGTGGTGGTAGATTACCAGAGTGGGGAAGAATTTACTTGGTTTCAGTACTTAAGGTACTTCAATTTGTGGACAGATTCTGGCAGCTAGGACTCCTTGCCAGACACAAAGTTATCCTGAGTACACCTGTGAGGACAAAGCAGCAGCCAGCATTACCTTGTCATTCAGGAGTGGTTTGATCTCTGTCAGCTGAACATCCTGCAGTTCATCCATTGTGCTGGAAGTAGAGCCAATTAATCCTCAAAGCAGCAAATAGGGAGTCTGAAACAAAGACATATTGTTAGAAACAGCATTACAAGATATGCTAATCAAAGAATGCTGAGAGATTTTTCATTAGACTTGTCTGTGCTTCAAATTAAGCCTGCAAGAAGCTGGTTCTTGATGCAACACAAAGCACCTGTAAAATGCAGAAGGCAAACCCTGTGCTGCTCTCACTGTGTCAGTCTGGTTACTCCTTGCCCTGCCCACAGAAAGCTGCCCCTGAGAGCTCAGGCCTTTCAAGTGAGAAACTGCATCTACTTCCATGCTTTGCTGGTATTTCAGCCACAGCTTGTCTGGAAACGAACTGGAAATTTCCTGAGCAGCAGAGTGAAAAACTGTTTAGTATGTGGTAATACTGACTTCCCCTGCCATGCCCTACATACCCAAACCCCAGCATCCTGCCACCAAAGGCAAGGCTGTGCTGTATTCCTAAGACATACAGCCAAAACCACATCCACACACAGGAGACAGAGGTGTGGAGATCCATGCTCCTTGCTGGCAGAGCATAAGAGAGTCCAAAACTCAGGGCAGCCCTTGCCATACAAGGTGAGATATAAAAATGGCCCCAGACAGCGCTGGTCCAGTGAAACATGTGCAGACAACACTGTTAGCTTGGCAGCCCAAACCATCACTCTATCAGATAGTGCAGAGTCAGCAAAGGAAAGAAAAAAATGTAATCAACAGTATTGAAGCTGCCATACATCTGCAGGAAATTGCTGTTACCATGGAGCCAGAGGAGAAATCTTCGAGTATAAATACAGCAATGAAGATGGATGAATAATATGGCTGAGTTTACAAGGCATTTAATTTTTACTCTAGACACTCTAGCTGTGTTTCTAGACAGAAGAATTTTTAGTGCAAGCACCTGCAAGCAACATGAAAAGGGCTCTGGCAAGAGACGACCACACCTGGTGGTGCAGACTACCCGGTTGTTCAGGAAAATTGTACCTATTATTGCAGATGAAATAAACAAAGTCATCAACTTCATTTGATGGAACAGAAGTAAGCATGTGGTGGACTTCCTGGGCATCAGCTGAGTGTGCCACCAAAATACTTTTGAACACTGTCACAAATCAAATTCTTTGTCTAAGATATTACAGGCTACTAACCACAGAAGAAAATGAGTGGGAAAATAACTCTTGTGTTCACCACCCACCTTAATTCAACACAAACGTGCTGGGGAGGAGGGGTCCTCCTCACCCCAAATGCTGCAAAGCTGCACCCTTTGTGCCAAAACTAACACTGGGAGGGGGGCTGAAGCCAGTCTGTCACAAAACAAATAAAACCAAAATACCTTTCCTTCTGAAAATCAGCCATAGGAACATATGTCTCTTTTAGCTTTGGGAAACTCAATTATTTTTCTTTTTCAGACTTCTTTTGCTGTAAAACATACCAGTTGTGAGAGTTTCAAGAAATCAGTTAATCTACAGATAACAGCCCCTTTACTTCACAATGAATTTTTATTCAGAAGAGGAGTAAGAGCCATTATGTAGTGCACTCTAAGCCCCAGAGGAAAGCTCTTTACTGTCATACTGCTGAGATATTAGGGAATAAAAAAAAAAATTTCTACTAAGGAATTACAACTTCCATATATACTGGGACTGATCAAGAGCTCAACATCTACCAGGTTCTCTCCAGAACAGCATCACATGAGGTTACAGACACAAAAGGAATTTCAAACAAGCATCACAAAGCTTATCTGCAGATAAGGCACAGACAGGTGACCCAGTACTAGAATGACCACCTTCACCTCATTAGTGGGAGAGCATATCCCTTCTCTTATGCTCCTTTGAAAAGACACCCGCTGGTAGCAGGCAAGAAGGTCATACTTATTCTTAGGGTCACCCAAGAGACAAAGAAGTTGTCCACTCTACCCAAAGGAACAAAAAACTGCACACACACCAGCCACCTTTTTCTGTGGGTTTTTATATACGTGGGAGTTTTCCTGAACCTTGAGTTCACACCTTGCATTTTTGCCTAAACCAGAGTCTAAAGAAAAGGAGGACACCAATATAATAACCCCTCTCCACTGAGCTGTGGTTGACCAAAGAACATATCAGAGCACCAACTGCTCTGCATTAGATTGCTCAAAGAAACTTTTGCTACAGCCTCGCAGATCTCTTCTATTTTCCCCTGAGCGACACAAAGTCCCAGAGAGGCGTGAGATGCATCCTACACAAATCTGCCCAGGTGTGCTGTTTGCTGTCAATACAAGCACATCTATGAAGTGTGCAAAGTCTAGAGCAGGAGAGACACACATTTTGTACCCATGCACTACATTGTTAATCATTTATTATATGAGAAGAATAAAAACCTAGTAAGGGTTCAAAGCAAGAATTATCAAATGCATTTATCTTGTCAACTTGGATTTAATACTTTGTCTCTAGATATAACTACAGTGCACACAATAAGCAATATTGAAACAACTCTGAAATTAATCTGATCCTTATCTTCCTAGTGCACTATTGCTCTAAATGCTGTCTCAAGGGAAGGGGGTTCTCTAGGGCAAGATGCTGTTAGCCATAATGTGCAATATATGCTGCCCCTTCCTTAAAACAAGCTGGATAGCAACAAAAAAGGACTGCTAATTTAGATGCTGAGATTTATGTGAAACTTCCTTGAGACAAAAGAGACAACCTTCCTTAACACCACTGGGTTCAAATAGCTGCGAAAACCTCTGTAGGGAAGTTTGCAGAAGAGGGAGACTTGCTTTGCAGAGAGTCTGCAGCACAATCAGCCTGGGAAGCTCCTCAGCACATTCTCACCCAGAAGGAACTATGAAGGGTCCCTCCAGTAGGGCCCAAATGCTGAGGTGAGCCAGGAAGTCACTAACAACTGCTCTAATGAGAGCAAAATCACACAGAAAGATTAAACCTGCACAGCCTCAGATAGTGGATTTTTTTCCTAAAAATTTAGAGTCTATATCTATTCACCTAGCTTGTAAAGTTTTTTCAAGACTTTTTGAAGGAAAAGGTATAGGGGGTCACCATCCCTCCTTGCAAGCAGCTTTCTTAGCTTGCTGAACCAGCTCTTCCCAGTCCACTCACTGGTGAGCTCTCCAGAAAATGGCTGACACAGCCTCAGGACTTCATTTTAATCTGGTCAGAGGGTATTCCATTGGCAGATGCACATACTTCTCTCTTCCCAAGATCTTAGCAAGCTCAGTGTGATTGCCCTAGATTAAATCTGGGTAATATGTCATTACAGCATAAAATCTACTAGCTGTATATGACTATTTGCCACAACTTCACCTGAGCACCCTGCTATGTCAACATAGCGTGTGTTTTGGTTTGAAACATAGCAAATGGGCACATTTGAGCAAAAAAGGCCTAAAAAACTCTCAAAAGAGGATGCTTTGTAGTAGAGAGACCTTTGTAGAGCACATCTCCAAGTGCAGAAGCAAAGGAAAGGACGGGGTGTTGGTGAGCTGGGCTGTCCTCCCTTCCAACTGTGCCAAGACTCCTTGTAAAAGCTCTGCAGACTTGTCTGCCCAGGAGCCAATTTACTCCCTTCACTCGTCCTGTTATTTAAAGAGACAAACATGTCATTTCATAAGCTGAACACAAGTTTAAAATACCACAACAAAGCAGCATAAATATTCATAAACTGAAAAGATTTTTGTAGAAGTCAGGCCACAGGCAAAGCAAAAGGTTTGCCTGAAACAATCCATGTATAAATGATACATTTTTTTCTATAAATGGCCCAGTAGCACCTTCTTTGCAAGTATTCCTCTTGCCTCTGTTTATATCTTACTATAAATACACTCAAATCCCCCAACTGAAACTATCTATCCCTTTCCAAAGGGCTCTTAAAGGCTGAAGTAGATTCTATGTTCCTTGAAAACTAGTAAAACAAGAATCTAGGAAAGATGTGGTGAATTATTAAGCACAGAGACTAGAATCAGGGTAGAAGACAGAAGGCTACAAAAAAACAAGGCAGGCAAACCCCAGAAAGAAACCATCTACCTATAAATAAGATCTTAAAGACATGTTTACATGTTTACTCTAAGACAAGGCTGCTCTCAATTTACATCATTTCAATATACAAAGAAAGAAATTGGAGTTAAGTTCAGTAGTCAAGACCATGAGTACTACAGGCCTGGACCCACTGAGTGTGAGGTGCAGCATCTGTAGGTTCTGAGGCTCTGCTTTCTGCTCATTGAAGCTCTGGCACAACTGCTTCCTGCAGGGTTTGGAGCTGCAAGAGCTGCAGAGCTGCATCTTGAATTCAAATCTGTTTTCTTACGGAGAAATCTCTTCACACTATTCAGGAACTCAGTGCAACCAAACCTTGCATTCAGAGGCTAAAAATTCTTGGGTTTTCACCTCAATTTGACTATAGCTTATAATGTGCCACCTCCATAGGCACTCTTACTTTGTATATTAACCACACCAAGGCAAAATTACACCCATCAGTTGTCAAGCTATGCTACAAAACATGGCATTAAATGTACCTAAGCATATGCTCCCTCATTTGGCAGACAAGCTGAAGAAGCTCCTCTCTTGGGACTCACAGCCATGACAGACTGGGTAAGGTTCCAGAGAACCACTCCCTGACAAGCCAGCTACGTCTTATAAGATGGAAAGCAGAAGTGTTGCTCCCAGGTATGCAAATGAAGATGAAAATAAACCCACAATTTACAACCCATGCCAGAACCAAAGTACACTATCCATGATCTGCAGGCTTACTGCTCAGGCATTTATTTCTTGAGCCATTTTGCTGTGTAGCTCATCACTGCAACTTCTCCCTTTCTTTATAAGGGGATTCCCACTTCCTGTGCCTCCTGTGTTGTTCTCTCATGGAGGGGAAAACCAGCTGCCTGGCAGGGCAAACCACAGTCATGGCATATAGATCTCAGCTAATTTTCATTTATGGGCCTTGAGACCCTTGGGCATTCCTGTTCTGTTGTTCCTCTGCCCTGTGCAAGCCTCTGGACAGCAATGTGCTTCCCAAAACCTGCACAGGCAACTCTGTTTTCTATACTAAAATGCTGGCTGACATGGTAAAGTTCCAGAGAAACAGGCAAAGAGCCCAAATTCAGTCTCAAAGTATTTTCCAAGGTTGCTCACTTTGCATTCCAGCTCATGTATTTTTGGAACTATGCCACATGGTGCTCCACCTCTAAGATAAACTGCGTGCCTACAAAAAGAAATTGTGTTCTGCTTCACCAGTGCAGTCCCAGGTTCCGCTGTTGCCAAAATGATTTTTGCTTTTATATTTCCTTCATATATATTCATAGCTCTGTAGATTATTGTTGCATAGTTACATAGTTCCTAGCTAACTCCAGTAGTCTTCCTTACCCTGACAGGCAGAAAGAAAAAACCTGGGGGCCCATGGTTAGACTCTCTGGGAGCCAAGGTTGAAACCAGCTCATCGAGATACATTTTCATAAACAAAGTTTAATTCTTATCTAAGAAGGGGGAGAAATCACAAAAGGAGGAATTACCTCATCACTTCTGTTTCTAATTGGGGATTCTTGTCAATTATACTAATTTGCTAAAATTACAAAGCTGTATTCACCCTATGTGGGGGTTGGCATTTTTCCATATCTGCCCCTGGAGGCCCCCAATAAAGATCAGCCTGTATATTACCTCCTATACTAATGTTATCTCAAAAGTGTTTTGTTTTATTCCTAGTTCTTTAAGGCACCACTGCACTTGAGCAAAGCAACAGCAGCTTCCTATGCCATGATTTTACATCCCTGGAATCTGAGCTACACCTAGGACAGAAATGTCAGCTGGTGCATATAAGTTTCTAAGATGTTTAAACAAGACCTACATTTATCAATGGTTTTGTAAGAAAAAGGTCTGTGCCTAGTTTTCCATTAATTCTGGATGAATCCAATTTTAATTAAAAGCAATGTCATACTGCTATGGGTGTAACTGAGCTCAGCAACAAGGACACTGTTCCTGCCGAATGCCTGAATTAACAGGGATTGACTATAAGGCTGATCAAGCAAGAATGCTATTAAAGCCTTTAAGTGTTTTACATTTTCTGGATCAGTGCCCCTGAAAACAGAACTATGCTGAGCTCCCCTATACAGGACAGTCCAAGAAGTTTTAGAGAGGTGACACCCAGGATATAAACTGGAATGAGAAATTTCTGTGATGAAAATTGTGTAAATTATTGTCTTTGAAAAAGTCTCTTCTGATAATGATATCCCTTGTAAATGGCTTTGCAAATGAAATAAGCTGTGACTGTTACCACCATTATTATGTTAGGGTTGCAGTGCTGGAGACAGGCACCCAACTGAGTGCACCAAGGGTCCAAGACAACAGCCAATATTTGTTGATGGACATGCCTTTTACAGGGGGCTCCAAATTCCTGCAGTTGAACACCTGATTGGTCAAGATCTCACTGGCCAATGATAGGTCTGCATTCAGGACTGAATGCGATTGCCTGGGGTCCTAAACTCGAGCTCCAATCCAACCTATCACTGCCTTACCCAGGAACTTGTTTACCTCTGTAACAAACTAGGCTAGCCAAATTTGGTTTCTGTTATGG
Source organism: Ammospiza caudacuta (assembly GCF_027887145.1). Taxonomy (NCBI): domain Eukaryota; kingdom Metazoa; phylum Chordata; class Aves; order Passeriformes; family Passerellidae; genus Ammospiza; species Ammospiza caudacuta. Next base: position 4,448,118 of record NC_080607.1, read on the forward strand.
CCAAATTTATCTGTTCAGCTTCAAACCAGCTGTAGCTGTGACAAGTCACGTTACTCACATGATGTTCTATGTCTTTTGCTGCCCAGTGGCATCCCACTAAAGCAACACCAGTGTTAGCCAGTGTCAGAGCCCACAGAGCTCAGACTAAACCACAGAGATCTTCTTGCCAGTTTCATGGTGAAGGACATGTTCAAATGGATCTGTTCCAAGATGCTTTCTGTCTTCTGGGTTAACTACTCCCATCAGCCCTGTAGTTCAGGATGTCCCACCCAGGCACCGGGGAAGGCTCCTGAGGGTTTTGGCTACATGTTTGCCCAAATCAAAACAATCATCAGTGTCACTATCGAGGCATCCACAGCACTTTCTGCTCCTGCAATCTCCTCCCTGTCCTGTGTCCCCACCCTTCAGCACTCACTATGTGAAGCTGAACTAATTGCTCCCCAGCACACACCCACCCATGGCAAGCGGGGAAAACACTGTCTTCAGCAGGAACATGCTTTTAAGCAGCTTAGGATGAAATCTGACTGCTTTCCACCACATCCTTCATTTCCTCTGCAGTTTTATTTTCAAGCTTGTTTCTGCTTCATTTCAGCCATGCTTCCTACTGATCGACTGTTTTCACACTTTAAGTGAAAAAAAATTAATCAAATGTGAATACATATTGCATTGAGCAAAGTAAAGCACTCCAGAGCAAGGTGGATTGGAAATCTGTTTAAATGAGATTTGAATAACGATTTTTATCATTAAATACCACATTTCAATTTACTGAAATTTAATGCTGATTTTGCATTTTATCTCACTGAAAAGGTTGCATTTTCACTGGCTACTAAACATTAAATTGGAGTGACTCAAGGCCAGGTTAGATGGGGCTTGGAACAACTTGGTCTAGTGAAAGGTGGACTTAAAGGGCCCTTTCAACACAAACCATTCCATAATATAACCATTCCACCAAACTGAGCCTTCTTGCTGTCTTGTGAGTCCATAAGTTTTATCACAGCAAATAAGTATTGTTCAATATGAAATATTGATGGTTAATCAGAATATCGAAAAACATAGAAGACAAACATAAGTCTTGGGATGCAGCCTGCTCTAGCTGCAGGCTGCTTGCAAAAGGGGCATTCACAGGACCAACACAAACTTTAAGACCATGTTGTATGAAAAATAAATTACTAAAATAAGATTTTTATTACATGCCTTTTATCCCTTCTTCACTAATAAAATAATCCTCTTATGCATGCAGTACTGCTCCTTGAGCTTCTCAGAAGAAGCTCTTTCCTAAAAAGGCAAAGGCCTATCCTGTGCCATTGAAGGACAACCTCTTCTCAAGTATCAGTGCCATTACTTCAGATTCATTATGACTGCATACAGCTGTCCCTTCCAGAATTTCCAGTCTGTGAATTTGCTTCCAAACAGAAAACATCCTTGTTTATGTCAGGCTGAATTGCATGTCCCTCCCGAGGCAGCTGGCCAGGAGAGGCAACTCCACTTAGCACAGTTAAAAACAGTAATGGATACAGGACAGACCAATTCAGGAGGTAATTTCATTACTCATTTAGAACAACGGTGAGTTTCTGCCCAAAGGGATGCTCCTGTCCTCCCCACACCAGAGAGAACTTCCTCCCTCTCCTTCCCTTGCACCAGGCTGATGATTATGCTGTAACATGGCAAATCAGATCTCTTTATTCTCTCTCTCATGTGTTTTTTCCAGGGCTACCTTTCACCTGGATCAGTGAACTGACTGATGAAAAGATTCCTTGTGTGCCACCTTTTTTTTCTAAATCTATCACGTATTTCAATTTGAGGTTGGATTGTAAGAAAGCATGTGCCTAGGCAGCATTAGCTCTTCACCTGCATCAGAGAGCAGACAAAGTACATGCTCAGGATGCTGCTGGATGATATGCAGGGGCCTGCACTTTACTTCAGGGTATGATAAATCTAATCCATCTAGATAGACTGTATACAGAACACAGGACAGAACTCTAATTTTGCTAAATTGAGTCACCTTGTTGTAGGGTATTAGTTCAGGACATATAGAGGAATTAGTTTCACCTCATAGCCTCTGAAAGAAAACCCAGACCCTTAAGCTCTCTCCTTTGCTCCACCCCTTTGCAGCCACAACCCAAACCCTGCCTTGGGGTCTGGCATGCTTGACTGCAACATGAGCAAGTGTAATGCAGACTTTTTGCCAGGCTAGCTTTCTGCTGGTTTAGTGAGCTGAAACAGCTTATCAGACAGTCACATAAACATTAGAACCAACTCATGTAGGACCAGACATACAGTGAGTGACCTCTGAAACTGCCTTCAAATCCTGCAGTCTGAGCTGAGGATCACATACAAAAGGGTAGGGAAATATATTCACAAACTCATTAGAGTCTTTATGGTGCTCTGTGGATACAAGTAACTAGGGCTATAAATGAATACCTGAGCACACATCAGCATGGACATTTATAAGTTTCTGAAATGGATAGAAGCCTTTTGATAAACCAGGTAATAATGTCTTATTTCACAGAGGGTAGAAACACCCCTTGAAGTGCTCAATGCCAGCCTGGATGGGGCTTTGAGCAACCTGGTCTAGTGGACGGTGCACCTGCCCATGGCAAGGGGTTGAAATGAGTTGTTTGAGGTCCCTTCCTACCTAAAGCAGTTTGTGATTCTATGATGCAGCAATGGATCACATTTTCTTTCAGCCACTGTAAGCATCCTCCCTTACGAATAACAGGGGCAGTTTGAAAACACATGCATAAATACAACAGAGACATAGAACAGAAAACACCAGCTACTTAAGCCAAACATCGCTCATAAAAATGACTTGTGTTTGAAGTCAGTTATAAAACTGCAAGTGATGTTTTTCATAAAATAAGAAATGCTTTTCTGCAAGCAGCTGGAAGCCAAAGGCAGGTGGCACTCTGTACCAAACACACCTTCCCAAATTCTGTCAGATAGGCCTAAGGAGGAAACTGACTTACTCACCAGGTTGCATGTTCACTCAAACCCAATTTGCTCTCTAGATTTCCAGTGGATGTTCTTGGTTCTGGCTGCTTGTGAGTTAAGCTGTTCCTGCAAAAGCTCTGGTCATTACTGCCCGAGATCTACAAAAGTACAGCAGGCACATCCTCCTATACTTCTAAGATCCAAGCCCTTGCCTTCCTAAAATGCTAACAGAACTTCTGTTTCCCTTTTTCTCCATCCTTCTTTCCCTCCCTTTCCTCATTCACCCCCACATCAATTCCTGTTAAAATCTGAGTAATCAAAATGAGAAACCAAAGCTATCTACTGTGTGAACTGAACTGGGTAAACAACTTATACAAAAAAAAGAGCAGTTTTTAGAAAGGTAAGCTGAATCTGTATAGCTTTTGCTGCAATATCTACCAGGTAAAATCAGTAGCTTCTTTTTTCCTTACCCAAACTTCTCCACACCAAATTCCATGGGTTAGATCAAGTCAGAGTTTACTTTAACAGTGCAAGTTAAGGTAGATCCTACTAAGTGAAATTCAGGTAGGTGCATTTGGAATATAGAAAATATTCACATGCTTAAGACAGTTTCACATCACAGATCTTACAATGGAAATCCATTATCTCAAGGGCAATTGCCAACTAGGATGTGCAGTTATTGTAAACAGACCCCCAGAAGATTTTACTTCTTTCAAAACTAACTGAAGATCTCAATACAATTTATTTAGTTCTAATACTCTAGTTCTGAATAAAGGTGGACCACCACATGGGTTTAATGCTTAACCCCTCCGTGTTTAGAAAGACTTGATTACAGCAGATCAATTCCTGATTTCATCCCCTAGAAATCAGCATGAGATGAGGATGCACCACACCAAAGCAACAATGAAGGAAAAAGCTGACTACACCCAAGTCTAAAACTAGTTCCTCAGTTAAGAATTAAGAGGAAGTTTCTCAGAAGCCTGATCACAGCCTCTTTTGCAGGTAAGGACAGCACAGCAGGAACATGGGCAAGGTTTCTGTTTATGGGACCTGGATGCAATTGCAGAACCATAGAAGCTGGAAGAGATTTCTGGAGGAGTGATTACTCTCCAAGCAAGAGTCATTTCAAAGCTGGATCCAGTTGTTCAGGGCCTTATAGATTTAAAAATCTCTAAGGATGTAGATCCTAGCATTACATACCATTCTAATTGCAAAAGTAGTTTCCTTTTATCCAACGGGAATTTCCTTTGCTGCAAGTGGTATAATCAATGAGATTTTTAACCTGAAAATATCACAGGCCAGAATAAAAAGAAAAATTAAAATGAACACATCAGAAGAATTTAAAAATTCCCTTTCTAAAACTGTTTTATAATGAATGAGTCAACTCAGATACTTCACATTAAAGGCATAGGTGGAGCAGAAATTAATTTCCTGGTAAGCTTTTCAGGGCAGATGTTAATATATCAAAATAATAGGCTTAATACTAAATTGATTGCCAATTCTGAAAAATGTTCAATACTTTCCAGAAAAAGAACATGTGAAGAACTGTGCAAGATCTGAGTATTGCATCATCAGTCTGATTCAGTTCAAGAGCAAATGTCTAGGATACAGCAAAAGAGGAGCACCTGACAATAATTCCCCTTTGCTTGTACATCCATCTGTACTTCAGGCAGTGTCTGTCTCTCCTGAGTCCTGCAGAAGCTTCTTCCCCAGTGCACTGAAACACTGCTGTTCCTTGTAAACACAGAAGTTATTTATTCTCACACTTTGTGCTGCAGAAAAACAGTAAGGCAGCCTCACCCATGAAATATTGAGACTTCCTTGAGACACAAAAATTATCAAGAGCTTGACCTATTATTACAAAATCACTCTTTCACCCCACTAATAAAAAAACTCCCAAAATATGCAATATAAAATAGCACATTCTGAAGATTTTATCAAAAACTAACTCTGACAGACCATTTGAACAGCTCTGAGCAGTCACAACTCCCATTGCCCACACATGCTGTCCAGAGATGGAACTTTCCAATGCCCTTGGCAAACAGCAAGGATAAGAACGCCAGCCTCAACCCTAAAAAAGCCTGACAAAAATCTTCTCTACAGACAGGCTAGCTTGCCAACACTCACCTGGAGAGAAATTACCAAATACTTCTACTTGGTGTAGTATTTCCTTTCCATAACATTACTTGCACATTTCTCCCATATTAACCTTTAAGCAGAATTTAAGCTGATGCAGGCATCTTAGAGGTAAAATGAAAGCCCTAGTTACTTCTGTATTGATTTTATTCACTCCAACATTACTCTTTTTTCCTCCCTTTCCAAGCTTCATTGCCATATCCTTTTGCAAAATGGCAGCTGTATTATTATATACCCCATGTCTAGTATTGCAGTGTTATAGTTGGGGTATCTAAAAAAATCCTCAGAAAATATTTAAAATGTTCTGAAGAAGGGTAATCGCACCATAAGATGTAAGAAAGACAGTATTAGTCAGGTGAGTTGTGGTACAATCAGGTGCCAAACCCAGTTGTAAAGAGTATCATATTTGTTTAAGCCACCATGAGGGAACCAAAGCATGGGTACTCTTTTGAGCCTTGTCCACAGCAATTCCAGCTAATGAGCTTTAGCTGACTAGTGGAGAGGTCTGAAAGCACCCACAGAGCACAGGACATTTAGCTGTCTGGGAAACCTCAGTAATTCAATTACTCTGGATCATAATAACATTTTAAAAGTAAAATGATAGTAACTCACCTTACCACTGAACATTTCCTCAGCACCTCAAGAGTCAGGAGCAAGGTGTCCCCAGGGAGACACAAGGTTCCTGAGACCATATGCCAGCACAAGTGACCATGAGGGGCTAGCTCAGCAATACCAGCAGACTGCACCACCCCAGTCCCTACTCTTTCAAACTCCAAATATCTCAAGGATTTGCAGATTATAGCTTTTATTTAATGAACTGGAAATAATGACATGCTTCTGTGACTAGATGCCCTTCTGCAGGTCAGGAGCAGATAATAAACACAACTGAAAAGCACAGTTCACTTGAGTAGTTTATGAGTTTAAGTTAGTGAAGTCTGTCTTTACAATTCAGTAAAGAAGTGCTTAGCAAGCTGCTACATCAGCCTAAAACTGCAAGAAATTAATTCTGCCAATAAATATGCAAACATAACAAAGCATAGGTGACAAACAGGAAATAAATAGTAACTGCACACTGAAGCCATATCCAGCTTCCATGAATCCAAAACCACCTGCTTTTCTAACTCCTGTGGAGCAATATGAAAACAATGCTATTGCAACTGGTTGGTATTTTAATGTTGTATTATTTCTGTAGTAGAGGCAGCTGGAACTACAACCACAGCGTAAGAAAGTGCCACCATCCCAGCTAATGATCAGACAAAGAGGGTACATTAGGTCTTGCTGTCACAGATGTTTTAATACTCCAACCACAACCTGAAAACACCACACACAAGGTGAGGCTGAATGTCTTGAGCTGCAGGAACTGTATTTGACTTTACTGGGTATTTCTACTATAATATTTTGTTGAGAAGTTGTACTGATTTTCCCAATGAAAACTGATCAGAGGGGCCATTTTAGCCTGCCAGGCTGCATATACCTACTCCACCATTTGAAAGGATTTCTCTTGTGCACAGAGCTCTAAAGCTAATCCTACAAAGCCCCACGAACAGCGTTCTGATGAAGTGTTAACTGCAGAATAAATCAGCTTAAATCCAGGAAATTGTTCCAACAGATTAAAGTCTTGATGCCAAAGAGAAAGGAGGAAGTCCTGCTCCCACTTTAGAAATATCTCACTTTGTTTTGAGCCTGCAACCCACTATTTCCATTTGGTGGTCTAAAATTTTTTATCAAAAGAGACAGTGAATAATGGGTTCACATACATGCCATGCTGCTAAGACTGTACTTGCATCATATCCTCTTCAAAGACATCTTTTTGAAAGTGAAGAGCTTTGATCTATTTATTATTCTTTACAAGGAATTCATTGCACACCTTTGATCATTCACATCAGCCTTTTCAGAATCTCTACCTGTTTCACTGGGTCTTTGAGGGCGATGGGACTAGAACTCATGCAGCACTCAACACAGCTGTATTGTGAGCTTACACACCAGTTTCCTAGTTTGATCACTTATTTTTCCACAAGCATCTAACCTTCAATTTGCTTTTCTAAACAATAAGATAATATTTTGATAGAGCTGCCTATTATAAACCCCAGTTCTGCCTCTGACTGGAAAACCAATTCAGAGCTCATCACTGTACACATACAGTGGGGGCTGTTGTTCAGCCACATTACATCACTGCTGAATTTAAAATGCTGCTTTCTCACTTAGTGCCACAGGATTTTTTTCATGTTTCCTCAGAGCTAACTATGATAATGTATGTTTATTGATACAAATAAATGTCACTTGTCTTCAGTTTCTTTTTCTAACTTTGACTTCTCTGTGCTTTTGGCTTCCACATCATTCTCTGGCAATGGTTAATATTGTGAAAACACTGTATAAAATAGATCTTCCATCTGTCTGATTTATAGCTATATTTTTATTGGATGTCCCAACAGTCTTCATGGTCTCAGAAATGCCAATTATTCTTCACTCACCTCCTGCACCAGTCACCCTTTCATAAAGCTTTACTACTTCCCTTTGTCCTCCCAGTGGCTTCCTTCTGAGGAGCAAAGTCCTAAACCGTTTAACGTCTCCTCTCTTCTAATTCCATGCCTTTGATCTCTCTCTTTTCTAGTTCTCTTATACTCAAGAGTTTGCTCATTATGCTGATAATGGCCTCCAGTGTTGATTATTCATATGATTTTACTGCTTTATAGGACTTCCTCAGGGAGATCTATCAGAGTTTCTCTTTGGAAGTGTGCCTTAATGCTGCCACAAACCTTCATAAATGTTTATGCAACCTTTGACATAATGCTCTGCTTCCCCCATCACTCCCAGAGTTGGGAATTTCATTCAAAATATTTTACTACATAATTTTAAATCTAATGCTCATATACTTCTCTCTTGACCTCAAGTTGACTACAACTTTTTTTTTAATTAGCCCTTTCATGTACATTTGCTCCATTCGTGTATGAGCTACATTAGGAGCTGCAAAGAGAAAGTATCCATCCACTGCAGAGAAATCCTACCCTCTCCTCTCCTTGTCCAAGAGCTTTGATGAAACAAAGGGTGCAGAGGGAATCATCACAAGCTCAGGCATTCATTTCTTTTCAAAACAATGGCTTGATCTGGTTTAGTTGAGTAAGGTCATCATTATCTCTTTCTAGGCTGTACTCTTGGTCTTCTTGGACCCCTCAGGCAATGCTTCTCATGTCAATATTACTCAATACAGTGAAGTCAGAGACCAGTTCCTTCCATCTATCTGAACCTCCTGTTTGGCACAGGAACACAATTTTTTTTCTGCAATTCCTTTACCAAACCACGCATTGGAATTAAGTAGTCTTGTTTCTCTTGGGATCTTTTGAGTCAGTGTGAAATAACTTTGCATTGAATGAAGGGACCAACAATTTCCACTGAAGTTCAATACAGTGGCACGTGATACACTCCTGTTAAACATTCACCTCAGTTAGAGATTAAATGTTTTGATTTTCCTCCAAATGAAGACGTAATCAGGGAAGAAACCAAGAAAGACATAAAAGCTCCAAGGCTACTTCTCCTGCAACGCCTCTGCAGACAGCTTGGAAGAAAATAGAACCCTCAGCATCATTGATTGAAAGCTGTTTTCTACCTTCTACTATGCAATCAGCAGTAATAAAAGTCATGGCTCTTCATCAAGCCACTGCAGGAGAAACAGCACAGCACCACACAGATTGGGGTGACTCTGTTAACGCAGGTGCTCAGAGGAAGAAGCAGTAGCTGTCATTGTTAAAATGTGATTGTTAAAAATTAGCAGTATACAGGCATGCCAGTGAAATAAGGATGGAACTTTCTCATAGTTGCTCAGAAACCACTGCAGGCCTTGTCTGCTTGGCCAGACAATAGAAAGAAATCCCTCTCCTACTGCAACTGCACCCAGGATTCAGAGGCATCAGAAGATGCTAGGAGGAAGGCACCTCTGCTCCCCACAACCTGGCTTTCCCTGTACCTCTGATCCACACAGGTTATTGAACCCTGCTGCAAGGAAGCAGAGACCAAGGGCATGGAGCAAGTCCCTTGATGGATGGAAAGGTAAGTGCCAGTCTTGAAAGCTGAGGTCCCAGACCCTGGAATCACTGCTGCTCAAAACCTTGGTGTTTCCTTAAAAACACAAAAGAAAATGTGAGTCTAGTGATTAAGGATAGGCTAAAAATACTTCAGACTTCACTAAATGAAATGTTTAAAGGTCAGGATTTAAACTCTGTCAGCTTTTCCTTACTGAATGTTTTGACAATACAAAGACTGTATTTGCTTAAGTAATTTTTGGGCCAACAAGGTGACTGATGATGGCTTCTGCATAAGCAGTTCATTTAGGATAAAAATAGCAGCATAAGTGCCATGTTTATAATCAATCCATTGCCCAGAACAGTTGAAGACTAGAGATCTGAGAAAACATTAATATATCACATCAGTGAATAAAACTATTGGAAAGCAAGATATCTGTATTACAACACTTTTCAGTTCAGAGAATTAGTGATCAGATAACAAATTAAGCTTTCTGGTGCAATGTGTTTTAAGCCATTCCAATTTTTTTCCCCAAGAACTACTATCTACCAATAAGAGAAAGCAGAGATTCATATTCTGGAAACCTCCCTAAATGGCTGAGTAATATGTGCCTAAACACTTATTTTATGAAAATGAAGTACTGACAGTATTTCTCCTGCATTTATACACAGTTTAAAATTCATATTTCTATTCTACTGTAATTCTAATTTCTTCACAGCTTACTATGCCATACAAGGGACTTTATCCTATTTCTTATCTCTTCCTTTTTTTAAAGGGAGCACAGGCTTCTCTGACTGTTTTATTGCTTTTATTGTTAAGAGACTGTTGTCTTTATTAAAGAAAAATAAAACAATTGAAGTCAAGAGGGGAAAAAGCAGTTATCTTTTATAAGGCCCAAGGAAAAACATGCATTACTCTTCTACTACTGACAAAAAAAAAGATAATAAAATACTCAGTGAATGTCTCCATCTGTCTGAGAAATCCTACGCAGCACAATTTCCAAAGCTGGCATTTGAAGGCTGTCTTGGGCTTGTTTCACAACCTCAAAAACATGTTTTTAAACAAGGAAAAAAGAAGAAGAAAGTTTTTTCCCCAGATCAAACCAGCTCTTGAGGACATTTCTTGAAGCTCAGCATCAAGAGACACAAGCACTGAGCTCACTGTCCCTTCCCAAAAGCTGCTTCTGCGCTGCCTCCCAGTGCTGCTGAAATTCCTACAGAAATTCTGCTTCCTTCAGGACACCATAGTTTAAAAAATAAATAAATAAATAAATAAAATAAAGGCAAAATCGCAGACTCCTTAAACAATGTTCAGTAAGGAAATATAATTATCTAACACCTAAAACCACTGCCAGAAATGGAATGCATTCACGAGGAACAGGCACCAGACCCTCCCTCCTGAGAAACCAACTGGTAAGCTCTGCAAATAGTTTTAAAGACATTTTTATACTGGTGTGAGTGTAGCATACATATAATTATAGCAGCCTAGAATCCCCCTTGAGAATACTTCATTTAGGCCATTACTACCAAATGTCACATCAAAAGCCATTGCTTACAGTGTAAGCTCCATCACTATCCAAAGGGCTTGATGGGTTCATTATTCTTTTGAAGCTTCTGAAGTCCACGTGACCAGGCAGCCCTGGTGTTGACACTGTTGTTTCCCAGATTTCAAGAACTGCTCAAATATCTGGATACAGGCCTGTCACGCTACCTAAAATTCAGAAACTATTGCCAACATTCCTATGCATTTACAAATAATTAATGAAGACATAGTCAACATCAACAGGAGACCAAACAAACAAAACCAGTAAAAAACATTTGGTTAAGAAAGGCACAAAAGTCTCTGTTACTACTTTGCTATGACTATCTCAGACCAGAGAGGAACCAGAAAGGTGGCATGTCCTTAACACTGGAAAAGATCTCTAAGATCATTCAGTCCAATAACTAAAACACTAAATCATAAAAAAAATCTTCCATTTTCCACCCAAAGTATTGATATATCAGAAAGTAAGATTTGGGCGGGGGGGGTGGTGGCAAGCAAGTATGACAGCATTTTTTATCCCTGCACCTCCACCTCTATGCTTCCCAGAATGCCACCACAGAACTTCAGAAGAACCAGGATAGCCCCCAAGGAAATCAGATCAGCAAAGGTTTTTAACTTCCTTGCAGGTCCGAGGTGAGAACTGGAACACTGGCTGAGTGACAGGGAGTGCTGCAGTACAGTCAACTATTTTTAAAGCAAGTAACACCTCTGAGTAACCATCACAGACCTGAGATGGCTCCTTCCCTTGAAGCACAGCCACAAAAAATCAGTCAGCAATTACTATGACCAAAGAGTCCAGTCACAGATCCTCTGACCACATGCAATACATCCAGACAAGCACATATTCAAACACCAGGACAACAAAAAACAATCTGGCCTTAAGTTTTTTCAAAATCTTCTCCAACTGCAAGCATCATACTTTGCAATTCCACATAAATAACTCTTTTGCACGTTCGAAACAGGAGAAATGCTCATATTTTTAAGATTTGAACTGCTGCTGAAGAGATCAGAAAAAAAGCATTTGGAGAGCAACAGAGCTCACCCATGCATGGAGGTGCTTCCTGAAGCTTGGCTGGCAGGGGGAAATACTTTGAGTTGTTTGGGGCATTTTAGTAGAAGCTTAGAAAAACTTTGTGATCCCTTGAAATCACAGGCAACTTGTCTCTGGCTCCTGCCTCATGTGGTCAACCCCACAACTGAGTCCAGGGGCAGGATAGCCATGAGCTCCAAGTCTATTTAAAGCAGTTACAAATACAGAAATTAAGTGTCCAAAAGGTATTGAATATCTGGACAATGGTTCTGCTCAGTGGCAAAAAAAATATTTTAAACCTTTACTCTCTTATGTCAAGACCCCCACCAGATATGGCAGCATTCCCAGGCTGGGCTACACCTGGATCTCTACAGCACACAGCCCATATTGCTGCTCCTCCCTGTGGTGGAGGCCTTGCTTTTTCTTCAGTGTGGCAGTGGGAAACAACAGAATGACATCAAAGCAAAGATGACCTGAACTACTCCATTAGCTCTTTTTATACAAAGCTACAGCCCCCTCTGTGCTTTTGTATTCACTCTGCTGGAAAAGTCCAGCCCTTTTGCAACTTAGACATTTGTGCCGAAATCTTGGCAATGACAGGTTAGTAACTGAAAAATATCAGTTGAGAGCCCTAGATCATGCCAACTCCTCAGTTACAATAATTCAGTTCTACAGCAGAGCAGCACAAATTAGCGTGGTGCCCGACACTACCAAGTCACATTACAGCCAGGGACACAACCCAGAGCCACAGGTAACACAGGTAAGCCAAGGACTCACCAAGGAGACATCCTGATGGAAAATTTGCTAAGCAACAACGACTTCCTTATGTTTCTTACAACACCACAGCAGCAGCTACAGTGGTTGCATGATATAGGCATTGCACAGTTTAAAATGCTGAATAATGCCCTCACTTTGAACCAGCAGCCTGGTGGTCCCTCAGTTCTGCTCTCAACTCCAAAGCAGTCCTGGACCCCCACAGGCACTTGACCATGCTCACCTGTGTGGGGATGGAGCAGAGAGGCCACTCACTGACCAGTGACCTCACAGACTGTTTAATAAACATGAATTGGCAGGAATACTTGGTGAGTGTTCCATCCACCTACTGCTAGAAGTAATAAAAAAACAAATCTCACTGACTTTTTTTTACCCCAATAATGAATGCTTCCAATTAACTACTTAAAACATGTCAGGAAAGAAGAGTTTCATTCTGTGGCTGAACTAATCCACATGAAGATTTTCACTAAACTCTATGCCTTTCTTTAGGTCAGCCAATGGATCAAGTCCAAAGGCATTGTAAAATGAGAAAAAAAAAATCTTAACTGCCTTTCCTGAGGGCCATATGATATGTATTTGATAACCTTTTCAACCAAACTAAAGGAGAAAGGAAGTTTAATTTGTAACAAGGGGCGTTTCTTTCTGGAAAACCATATCAGAATGAACTGCATAAGCAAAATTGCAAATGTAGAGCTCTTATACAATGATTAAAACCACTTCTTTGTCAACTGAGCAGCCAGTCCTTGCCCAGCACTCCCAGCGCTGTTGTCTTAGTTCTCCACCAAGGCAGAGATAAACTGCGCAGCATGTGAGCTGGCAGAACAGAAAAGCAGACTTAAACCACTCCCCAAGTCACATCTGCCATCTGGAAACAAGCTCTCCTTTTCCACTCCGAGTAATAAAACTACACACTTACACAAATCAAGTTTTTCTTTCTACCTATGCAAAGGTAGAAATAACCTTCACATCCTGAAACCATTCCCCCACCCCCAGATTCTACTGGCTAAGTAGTAGCCAAAACTACCACAGCCAAAATAAACTGTTAAAAACACAAGCACCTAACTTCAGTTTCCACACAAAAACGGACCAAAAAAACCCTCAGCAGAAAACTACTACATGTGACAACAGTACTGGAGAATCCAGGCAAATTTTCAAGAACACATCTGAAAAATCAATTTAGAGAACAGAAATTTCAATAAAGATCTATGTCCTTTGTATTTATAAAACTTAAATGTACACAGACACCAAATAATTCTAGAACACACTATAAGGGTATCAGCAGCAAAATTTGTGAATTTCCAGTTATATTTTTAAAGTATTTATTATGCTTATAAATAAATTACAATAAAGTCCATATATAGGATAAAAAGTATTACTAGATCCTCATTAATTTACATAATGCACTAAACCTCTTCCTTAATCACCGCCTTTGTTTAAGGAACTCCAGAGGTTAACCCAGGGTCAGACTGTTTATCTGCCTCAGCACAGAGAAACCATCAAAGACACAATCACAAAATCAACTGAATTAGGATCTAGGTGTAATTCATACACCAAGCTGTGTTAATCTAACTACAGCATCAAATGGGACCATCTGAACTAGGAAGTGCATGCACAGACACCAGACTGCAGTCCAGCCCATAAGGTCGCAGTTTCAGTCAGCAGCAGCAAGCACAGATATGCACTTACCTGACTGAACTGATTCTAATTAAACCCCACATGTGTATACTGCCAGTACAACACCACTAAATCAGCATCAATTTGTAATTTGTTGGGCTCTTTTTCAGCCCAAGCTCATTGCAGACTGGGCTCACTGAGGGCACAGGACAGGCAGAGCCTCTCCTGGCCGCACCGCCAACATCCAGACAGCTCCAGAAAACCCCGAGAGGGAGAGCCCCTGCCTGCACCAACACGCAGCTGAAAGCACAGAGGGGGGGCATAAGTGTCAATTTTCCCAGGGAGAGAGACTGCAAAGAGCCTTTTGCAGCACTCTACTACACACTGTACTCATGAAGTCCAGAAAAAGGGGCAAGGAGCAGTGAAAGTCTCGTGAGGATACAAGCTATTCTATGAGAACAAAGAGAAAGGCTGGCTGAAGATCTGCAGAAAAACCCTCTGAGAGTAATAATGGAGAAATAAAACAACAGATTAAGTTCAGCACAAATAAAGTTCCAGTCTGAAGATATATTGTCCTTATTTCACATATAGAGTGGTGTGCTCCAAACTGACCATTAACATTCAGAAAATCTTGCTGGAGTCACAACAGATTGATTAAAGCATCAGTTCAGACATTGAACACATGAAAAAATAATGTTAGAAAATTATTAGTAATGAAACTACCATATAAAAATATAGAATGGCTACATCTTAAATCCTGGATGCAGTGCCTGCTCCATCCTTTTAAGAGAACATAATGGTAAGGAAAATATTTTTTAAAAGGAAACAAGGTTTGAAAATACAAATGAGAAATAATCAATCAGGCTAGGGTTCTTCTGCCTGGAAACAGAGATTGCTGCAGTGACATACAACAGAAATCTGTAAAATCATCAACTGAATGGAGAAGGTAAATTGAGATCAGTTATTCACTGTGTCCAAACAATACAACAGCTAAGAGATAGGAAATGATGCCAGCAACTGCCAAATTCAAAACAAAACAGAGGTAGTCAGCACCTACAAGGTGATTCTGTGCTCTGGAAAATCTCCCCTGGGATGTGGCAGTGCCTTACATTTAAATGGATGGGAGACAAGGGCTAGTTCACAGAAGAAAAATACATTTATCATGAACAAAATAAAAGCAAACAACATCTACCTCTTGATATCCTACAAATGACAAAGAGACAGGAGGGCCATCAGGCAAAGGTTTATATTACACATCCTGATCTTATGATCTTCTCTTTTTGGTAACCGTTAGAAAAGAACAGTGTTCTTACATGACAAAAATCAATTATGTCTCTGGTACTCCTCAGGACTTTTTTGAACTCACTCAGCTTACTCACCTGACAAAAGCTGATTTTCTGGGGAGATGAGGACACAGAGGGGCTGGATTAGTACTCTGATTATTCAGCAAATTGAACTGGGTCAGGAAAACCTCCAGTAAATGCTGAAGGTGGTACAAAAGAGAGCAAGAATATGTGACCACCTCTTTGGCATGGAAGCCAGTCTTTTGATCAGTTTAAGATGTAACACACAGCTTCATCACCAAAGCAGAGATGAAAAGGAAGTAACTGATGGCCTACTTTCTCTGTTTAAACACACAGGTAAAAGCCACAATTCCAGCTCTTGTGGACAGAAAAAATAGTGCAGCTACACATCTTTAGTCCATCTGCTAACTACAAAGAGAGTCTGGTTTATATATGACCAAATAGTAAAGGTTACTTTAAAATTAAACATTACATTTATAACCTCTCCTAGTTTTGTATTACGTAAATAAGGAAAACCCCTTTGGGGAAGTAGGCCCATTGTAAATACAGAAATGCATCCAAGTCTGGAAAGGACAATAGCCAAATGAAAACAGAGCTATTCCTTCCATGCCTCCCACAGCACTCATTGGATTACCATAATAAATGGTGCTATACCAGTCACAGAATACAATGGGATATGACCAGATAGAAAATGGTGAGTGATCAATAAGGTCATTAAAAATCCATAAATTCCATGTGTAATTCAGAATTTACAAGAGCAGACCTGAAAACCAAGTGAGGTTATTGAAGTCTCTCATCAATTCTGCTTTGCACAGCAGTAGGCACAGTTATCCAACCCTTTCCACAGCAGGACCAAATCACAACTGCTCTGCTTTACAACGGACTGGACTGGCCAGGACACTGAGAATGCCCAGAGAGAAGCAACACAGGATTTTGTTATTCCTCCCAAACCACATTCACATAAACATGAAACCACTGAGGAGCAGTGAGACACCTAACAGGACCACTGTCTTCCACGTTACACAAGGAAGCTACCAAACCACTCAGGCTCCTGGAACCATCCCAGGTTAAACCAGGCCATCATATCCACAGACTGAAACAGCCTGAGCCAGCCCTGCACAGTGCCCAACATGGGCAGCACTGACATATTTACTTTTATCCAAGACACAGCTGACACAATGAGCACAAGATAAGCTCTGCTCAGGGAGGGTTATGGTGTCAGCACTGCCTATGGAAACAGAACTGAGGGTTTGGCTTCGCCATTTTCCAGGAAGAAACTAAGATACTGTTTGTGAGAATGAAAATGAAGTATAAAATTAAAACCCCTAGTCTCTTCTTACACATAAAAAAAATCCCCCCCAAAATTTAAAGCCGAATTGCTTTCTTTTTTGTTTTTATTTTCATCCTTAAACTATACTACCATTATATTTTTGTGCTTCTTACTGAAATACCTATATGTTACTACTTTGCTGTAATGCTTGCCTTGAGCATACAATAGAAGAATGTTTTAAAAAGAAGTCTCAGAAGTATCTCTAAAAAGATTTTATAGCATATCTTTAAGGAATCATAGTACGTGTTGTATGTAATAAACTTCTGAAATCTAAAGGTACCACTACACTTACACTTTCCAATGGAAAACACTGAGGACTGTGTATGACCAATGTGAAATAAGAGCTGCAAATGGGAGCACTGGAGGGTTTCTGAAGATGAGATTAGAAAAATCCAAATCAAACACCTTTATTAATTTCAATTAATTTTTAACCTCAGATGAAGAATGAGTAGCCAGGAATATACTTACAGGCTCCAATAATGCTGCTTCGAGCAGTTGTATAATTTTAATTCTATAATATTGTTTAATTTTCATTGTGTAATATTTCCAGCTTCTACCTTTGCAAACATCTTCATACAAGGCAAATATAAGGCACATGAAGCTGCTGCCCTAAGACACGGTACTTTGTGTGCCACACAGGGCTCAAAATTCCAAATAAATAATTGAAATTGGAACAGTCATTGCCCATTTTGAGTCCCCTCAACAATTACCAGTCCAGGGGCCAATAATCCAGATGAATCTTACTGATCACTTTGCTTCTTCAGTGCTCCACCCCAGTTCACTAAGTGAGACATCTGGTAAGGTCTGCTCACCTAGCCCAAGGGAATTATTGTGCTAGAAAACTTTCATGTTAATTTTAAATTGAGCTCCCTCACTTTACATCACCTTTCTGCTCTTTCCCACAGACTGATGCTCTGCTGCTGCTGCACCTGGTTTGCCAGGCTCCATCATTAGGAAGACAAATGTTTCTACAGACAAGGCAAAGCAGAAGCTAAAGCAATGAGCCTCCAAGTCCTCTGACCATGGGAAACTCACAAGCATGCCTGACACACAAAGCAGAACCAGATTCTTCATAGAATGGCCTGGGTTGGGAGGGGCCTTAAAGCTCACCCAATACCAGTCCACCTGACACGGGCAGGGACATCTTCCACCAGACCAGTCTGCTCCGAGCCCTGTCCAACCCAGCCTTACATACTTGTATTCCATTCCTCTCCACTTGCAACCCCCATCTTCTCATCACCTCAGTATTCAAACACAAAAACTCCTCTGGATTTCCCAGACACAATCCCCTGATCCTCACCAGACAGTTCCTGTTCTCTGGAGCAAACACACGTGTGACCAAGTCACAACCTCACGGCAATTCCTGCTGTGACTGTACTTTATCCCGACACCATCGCACAGCGGCTCCAACACCCCCCCAGAGCCGCCGGGCAGCGGGACAGGGCTCACAGCCTCGCTTGTTCTGTAACACCCCATCTTCTGTAGCGCCCTTTAGAATGATTGTCTTTGAGGTAGCAGAAGCCTCTGATTTCGAGACAACGTATTTAATTACTCCTTGTGACTTACACTAAATACAAAATATTCATTAAACAGAAAAAAGAGACATAATGTATCAAGCCAACGAAAATCCTCAAAAGCTATTCCCTTCCCATTCATATCCCTACAAGGCTGGGCCGAATTAAAGATAAACATCCAGTGCGCGTTGTCCGAACTAAATAATAGAAACGAGAATTCTGAGATCTGAATACCATAAAGAAAAGCTATAAATTGAAACAAAGCAGAACGCCCGACGCACTCCCGTCCGTTATTTACATGAAAAAACCATCTCCGCAATAACCTCGGGCACTTCCGAGGCGTTTCCCCCACTCCCAGCGCAGCCCGGCGTAACGAGGATCATTTCCCACTCCTGCGGGGGGAGCGGGTCCCTGGGCCGGCGCCTCACAGCGGCGCCGGGCTGCGCTGAGCCCCCCCTCCCCTCAGCGGCGCGTCTCGGCGGGGAGGCGGCGGCACCAACCCTCCTCGCGGTGAAATCATCCCCGCCGGCGCCGGGGCGCGGCGGGACACACAGCGCCCGCGGGCGCGGCTACTATTGACTCCGGACCGCCCGCCGCTGCCGCGTGGCACTTGCTGCCCAGGGGCAGCCGCACGTCTCGGAGCCGCAGCGGTTCCGCGGGGTCCCGTGGGTGCGGGGGGGGATCCCGGCGGGGCCGGCCTGGGACTCACCTGGACCGCGGCACCTCCGCACTCCGCCCGCCGCGGCTCGGAGCTCTCTGCGCCTGCGCGGAAGCCGCCCCTGCGCGGGGTCGGGACTACAAACAACATGGCGCCGCCCCCACGGCCCTCGGGCGGCGCCTCTCGCAGCTTCCCCCTCCCGCCGGCAGATGGCGCCGCCTGGCTGTGCGCGCCGCCGGGCCCGTCCCGGCCCCGCCCCAGCCGTGAGGGCACCGCGGGCGGAGCCGTGCCATTTGGGCTCGGGATCACGCCGGTGCTGCCGTGGCTCGGTAGGGTGAACTCCTCTGAGCACGGCTGTCCCTCCGTCGCCGCTCGAGGGCCGCAGCCGTACCCGTGCCATAGCAAGCTCGCTGCCTGTCTGGCAGCGTTCCGCGGAGGCCGCGTGCTATCCTCCACCTCCTCCTGCCTTTCCCCCTTTCTAGGGGCGTCTCCAAGTGGAAGCACTCCCTTCCCGGAGTAGTGTGGCATTTCCAGGGCCTCTCACCTTACCCTCGGTAGAGCTTTACCCTAAACATTTAAGATCGAGGTATTTCCCCAACCTAGCCTGTGCCCTGGTTTCTGGTGCTATCCTGTGGTCTTTGCCCTAGAACAAGTCTTGGAGCAAACAGCAGTTCAGGCAGACCACACCAGCTGTATTGACTGTGCCTCCCTACGAGGATCGGGATTTTCTTTGAGATCCCTCTTCAGAACTGTGCACTCAGCGATCACTGGGTTCAAGCCAGCCTGGCTGAGATGTCCCCGTGGTGGAGCTGAGCGTACCCAGGGAGGACCGAATGGCCAGGCCAGCCTCACCTGGGAGCCCCAGCCCAGCCTTGGGAAGTGTCATTGCCCCTCAGCCCAGTGCCCTCCTCCTTGCCTCACTTACAGGAAGGTGCCTGTCTCCAGCTCTGCCTTCTCAACTGGGCTCTGAATGGACCTTGGCTTTTAAGTAACTTGTCCCTTGGGCACACCCCTACAATGTGTATTACACCCCACCAACCTCATTCTAATTGGACAATTTTTTAATTACATATATTTAACTTTTGTTTCGTAAAGATACTTTTTCATATAAAAGCCATTAAATAGTACCATGACAAGTAATTCTGCCCCTTCTTGCACAAATACCAAGCATAATTCTAGCTCTTTGTAATACCTTTGAACTTGCTTGGGCTACCAAGAGCTAGAGAGGAAGGAAGAGGAGATAAGCGTGGACTTGTGCAGGCACTATAAGCAGAAATATCAATACTGCTGTTTACATTTTTAGGGGTTATGTAAACTAGACGAGCTAGTTTGAACAGAGGTAGAAAGAGGGGAATTTCCTGTCACACAACTGTAAATCATTGTCCTGGCTCTCTCACCCAGGAAGCTGCTTTTAGGCTCTCTAGTGTGGCTGGTCAATACAGTCCTTAATGTTGTCCACACGGATTAGGTGCTGGAGTTTATACAGAGAAGGGCAACACAGCTGGAAAAGGGTTTGCAGCACAAGATCACGATGAGTGGCCGAGGGAGCTGGAGGGAGTCAGCCTGGAGAAAAGGAGGCTCAGGTGAAACTCTGCAACTCCCTGACAGGAGGGTGGAGCCAGGCTCTTTTTTCTGGCAACAAGTGACAGGATAAGAGGAAATTGAAATAAACAGGGCCAGGAGACTTCTTCTCCTTTTTAATGCCTTTAATAAAAGTGATCAGCTCAGGATTGGGCAGCTCGGCAGGACTGCAGTCCCCGTCCTGTCTCCCAGGACAACTCAGAAGAGGAGAATATTCACAGCTTTGTCCACTAGGAGCAGAGCTGGGGATTAGGTCTTCATGGGAGCCTTTAGAGTGTGGTGATCCCTTCCAGTTGTTGGTTTTGCTGGCTGTCTTAGCAGCCCCTCATCTCCGAGGACGACTCCCATGGTCAGGGTGAGAGGGGCTC